>NW_027556180.1:145802650-146090150 GCF_003287225.1 Phascolarctos cinereus | reverse complement strand
ACTTTTATACATTCCTGATGAAAAGACCAGAGCTGAAAAGAAAATTTGACTTTCAAATACAAGACTCAAGACAAGCATAAAAAAGTAAACAGGAAAGAGAAATCATAAAGGATTCAATAAGGTTAAACTGTTTACATGCCTACATGGGAAGATGATACTTATAACTCCTAAGAATTTTATCATTATTAGGGTAGATACAAGCAATATGCATAGACAGAGGGTATGGGTGTGAGTTGACTATGATGGGATGGTACCCAAAAAAAAATGAACGTGTGAGAAAGAGGGAAGGGAGAGGTAGAATGGGGGTAAATTATCTCAGATAAGAAAAGCGCAAAAGAGCTTTTACAGTGGAGGGGAAGATGGCAGTTGGCAGACAATGCTTGAATCTTACTCTTATTGGGATTGGCTCAGAGGGAATAATATACTTACTCAGTTGGGTATAAAAGTCTATCTCATCCTACAAAGAAGTAGAAAGGAAAGGATATAAGAGAAGAGGGGTGGGGCTGATAGAAGGGAAGGAGGATTGGGGGATGTAAGACACTTTTAAGGAGAGACCAGGATGAAAGGAGAGGGAGAGAGAGAGACAGAGAGAAAGAGAAGGATAAACGGGAAAAAGAGGATGGAGGAAAATACACTAGTCATAACTGTGAACAAAATTTTACAGCAAATTTCTCTGATAAAGGCCTCATTTCTCAAATATATAGAGAACTGAGTCAAATTTATAAGAATATAAGTCATTCCCTATTTAATAAATGGTCAGAGGATACGAAAAGGCAGTTTTCAGAAACTGAATATAGTCATATGAAGAAATGATCTAAATCCCTATTGATTAAATAAATGTAAATTAAAACAATTCTGAGGTAGCACCTCACACCTATCAGATTGGCAATATGACAGAAAAGGAAAATGACAAATGTTGGAGGGCATATGGGAAAATTGGGACATTAAAGCCTTGTTGGTTGAGTGGTAAACTAATCCAACTGTTCTGGAGAGCAATTTGGAACTATGCCCAAAGGGCTATAAAACTACACACATCCTTTGATCCAGCAATACCACTACCAGATCTGTATCCCAAAGATATTTAAAAAAGGAAATAGACCTATATGGACAAAATATCTATTGCAGTTCTTTTTGTGGTGGCAAATAACTGGACATTGAGGGGATGCCCATCAATTAGAGAATGTCTGAACAAGTTGTGATATATGATTGTGATGCTATTGTGCTATAAGAAATGATGAGTAGTATGGTTTCAGAAAAACCTGAAAGACTTACATGAATTGATGCAGAGTGAAGTGAGCAGAACAGTGTATACAGCAATCATATTATATGATGATCAACTGCTAACAACTTAGCTATTCTCAGCAACACAACGATCCAAGATAATTCTGAAGGCCTTATGATAAAAAATGCTATCTGCCTCCAGAGAAAGAACTGATAGAGTCTGAATGCAGATTGAAGCATCCTTTTTTTACTTTCTTTTTTTCCCTGCTCTGTTTTCCTTTACACTATGACTCATATGGAAATATGTTTTGCGTGATTGTACATGCATAATCTATATAAAATAACTTGCCTCTTCAAGAAGAAGGAAAGGAGAGAATTTGGAATGCGAAATTAAAAAAAAATGAATGTAAAAAATGATTTTACTTGTAACTGGAAAAATAAAATATTAAAAGTTCTCTTTAAAATATAGGTGATGTTAGATTATAGGGAGGAGGGACTTGAAAACCTGGCAAATGAATTCAAACTTTACTCAGCAGGCCACAGGGACCCAATGGCAATTTTTGAGCAGAGGCATGGCATCACTTGATCTCTATGGAAGATTTGTTTGGCAGAAGCATAACTGATACTAATAATACTAATAATTCATATTCATATAACCCTTTGAGGTTCATAACAACCCTGTGAGGTAGGCAATATTATTACCACCATTTTACAGATGAGGAAACTGAGGCTCAGAGAGTTTGAGTGACTTATCCAGGGTTACACAGCTATTGATTGTATCACAGCTAGAATTTGAACCCAGGACCTCTGAGTCCAAATTCAGTGAAGGTTATTTGAGTATCACTTTTGAAAGGTTGCCAACCCTTGTCTTAGAAGGGTGGTTCACCTTCCAAAGGTTTGCTGGGTGTGGCAAATCCTTCACGGCATATGGTTCAAGAGAGCTCTGAATATTGTTCAGTACTTTGGGATCTAGTCAGCAATTAAAACAATAAGGATCTTAATTCAAATACACAAACAGTAAATAGTCACAATCATTATATTGCTCATTTGTATTGAACAAATTTAGTGAAGCAAGACCTGGTTTGTTGTAGTTGCTGTTGCTGTTTTTGGTTGTTTTTAGTTGTTAAATCAATAATTTATTTATTTTCCAGATTTTTCTATTTATCCTATTTCTTCCAACTTACAGCATTTACTTCCGGCCTAGGGGCGGATGACCCTGGTCATGTCATTGTTTCCATAAAGGATGAATTGATATGGAAATATCATGGAGAGACTTGCAGAAAAAAAGTTCATTTCTGCTTGGTCTAATTGATCTTGGTCTCAAGCTCATTCTTCAAGTACTTTTTTTCCAAATAGCATTCAAGAAAATGCATAACAAATGCTAAACTAAACACTTGCTATTGTTGTCTGGCTTGGAGATGAGTGAGCAAGGCAGAAAAGTGGAAAATTGTTTTGTATCTTTCATAGCAGTGGGTCTAGAAATGTTTGACTCAAGAAACCCTGTCTGTTTCCTCACGAAATCATTTCTGCCTTAGTATGCGATATGCATGCTGATGGAAATCAGCTTTAAAAATGGTTTTCTTTTCAGTTCTTCTCATGGTCCCCTTCCCTTTCAGGTCTTTTGAGTTCAGAGCAAGCCTTTCTGTGATGAGGGGAAAAAAAGAAGCCTCTTAAGGAAAATAGAGATAATAGAACTTAAAATGGCCACATTCCCCCAAAAGAGCAGAGACGCTTTTAGATGTGTAGAAAGATAAAGGCTTAACAAAATGCCACTATTACTTCTTTCCCCCTTAAATGGATTGACAAAGAGTTCTAACCCTTATATGCTAACCATATAAAAGTTTTATTTCCTTCTATGCCTATACTTTCCTGACTTAGACCTAATCATTCTTCCCTAACTTTCTTATAGACAACTCACTCCTGCCACTGGGCTGTAGAAAATACCTTTCCTTTAGATGATGAATGACTGAAAATGTACTCCTAAGGTCTCTAGGTGCACCCTGAGAACTTTAGAAGTCTCAGATTTGTAACATGCACCACAAGTCTTTAATTTTTTTCCTTTGGCCTTCTAGATTATTATTGATTTTTCCACCATTACTTACTAGCCTCCTTTCAATTCCCATTTGTCTGAGTTGAATCAGAATGTTGCATCGTCTTTCTCCAATTTTCTCTTAGGAAGTTATTTAGGTAAGTGAAAAATGGGAGTTACAGAAGTGGCATTTCAAATCGCTTTCCTGTTGGTTACTGAAAATGTACTCCCTCTGCCACTTTCTTGGGAGGAATCTCATAGACAATTGAAGTTAATTCTAAGGAAATCCTTCCCTTTAGTTATTCTTTCACCCTCTGGTGGTGGGCCAGAGGTGAGACATTTATTAATTGCGTGAAAAGTTCTTGTTCACCTGACCTTTGCCCATTTGAGGGAAGAAATTTGTGTGGAATTTATCCATTACTTTTGATGGCTATGTGGTCTTATTTCCCATGTCAGATTTCATGCTTGAAATAAAACTTAAGCCAGATTCGTTCCTTATTGGGACAACTTGTGACACATTACCTGTACTCACAGCCATCTCGAGGGAGGTATGAGGCTTGAAGTAAACTGTATTGAGTGTACTGACCTTGATGAAGTATTTATTTAGGTGAAATCAGGTTAAAATTGCAGCCTGGAAGGGAAAGAAAGGGCTAAAAAGGACACATTTAAAGGGTGGGGGGAGGAACAGTCCTTACTTTTTTTTCAGTGAAGGTCAAGTGAACAGGATTTATAAGCCAATCCTCTTTATAGAGAGGAAGCAAGCATAGTGAATAGAGACCCAGACTTGCAGTCAGGGAGACCTGTGTTTGGATTCCACTTCAGATGCATATAAATTGTATGACCATGGATAAGTCTCTTAACCCTTTCGAGACTCAGTTTCCCCATCTATAAAATAAATATAACAGTATCTACCCCACAGGTTTGTTGTTAGAATCAAATCAGATAATGAATGTATAGTGCTTTGCAAATCTCAATGTCTTATATAAAGTGTGATTACTCTTTCTCTCTCTCTGTTTTGGCACCTGCTGGTAGAGCACCTATTGTCTTTCTTGCCTCTTACCTCCTTGTGTTATCACCTAGTCACATGATCCCTGAAGCAACATGAGACACCCCCAAAATGTAGGACACAGGGCCCTTTATTTCAGGGGTAACCACACCTATATTTTCTTGACTGTGCCTTACTTAGCATGCAAAGGTTGAGGGTATAAATTATACCTATTTTTAAAAAAGACATATATTTGCAAATTTTGTATTTACTAGAATTATCTTGCTATGTATATTTTGTTTCCTCTCAGTAAATTGTAAATTACTTGAGAGAAGACACTTTCTGTTTTTTTTTTTGTTTTACATGAATGAATAAATGAATGAAAAAACATTTAATAATCATTTACTACTGCAAGTCAGGCACTATATGAAACACTGAGGGTATTTCTGTCTCCAAAGCTTTTATGTTGGCTGTCCCCTCATGTCTGGAATGCTATGCCCCTTTTCCCCTGGTTTCCTTCAAGACTTCACTCAAATCCCACTTCATGTAAGAGGCTTTTCTTTTTTAAAAAAGTTATTTTTTTTCCTCTATTTTTTTCAATTAAGAAGCATTTATTTTTTCTTTCTCACCCTGACCCCTCAATTCAGGAAAAAATAAAGAAAAACAAAACTCTTGTAATATTTACATTTAGTTCAATAAACTCCCACATTGGCTATGCCAAAAAATGTAGGTCTTATTCTGTATGTTGAATCTATCTATCATCTGTCTGTCAGAAAGTGGGCAGCCTGCTTCATTATTGGTCCTCTGCAAAAATCATTGGTCATTCTATTGATCAGAGTTACCAACTGTTTCCAAATTGTTTGTCTTTACAGCATCTTTGTTACGTTAAAATTGTTCTTTTGTGTCCTGCTTACTTTACTCTGCATCAATTCATGTAAACCTTTCCAGGTCTCTTTGAAACTATCCTTTTTGTTTCTTATCATACCATAGTATTTGAGGACATTCATATACCATAATTTTTTCAGCCCAAATGATGGGCACCACTTTAGTTTCAGTTCTTTGCTACTATGAAAAGAGCTAGTATAAGATGTGTAAATATATGTAATATATAAATATAGGTATGTACATAGACATATACACATACAGAAACACACATTTTTAAAAAGTTCTTTTTATAGTGTAATTTATCTTACTGCCCTGGGCACTGTTCTCTTTATTAATGAGAGTTTACCATGTCTAGGTACCCCTAGACTCATGAGGACACAGTCAGGCCATCTTTGTTTTGCCACCTTGCACCTCCCTCCAACTATGTAGCATTTTAGTTCCCACCTTAGGATTTTTGTGATCCTTATTGGTGAGAGCTCATTATATCTAGGCACCCTTAGGACCACCACAATGCACTCTGGCCATCCCCCTGCCTTGCTACTGATATAGCCCACCCCAGCCACTTTTCCACCGCTTGTCTGGGAACAGTAATCAAACCAACAATAATATTCCTGTGTGAGCTCTCTTCTCTCACTGTCTTCATCTCAAAATCTTTTGGCATCCTCTACCGATACTTAATAGTGGCATCACTGGGTGGAAAGATGCAAGCGGTTTGGTAATTTTTCTTACAGAATTATAACTTGTTTTCCAGATCATTTGTACAAAATCCATAGTTCCACCAAGAGTATAGCAGTATGCTCTAATTCCTTTCCGACATTTTACTGTCTCCATATTTTATTATCTTTGGCAATTTGATGCCTCATTTTAATTTGCATGTCTTACTGTTTTTAATTTGCAGGGCTGGGGAACCTGCAGCCTCAAGGCAACATGCAGTCCTCTGGGTCCTCACATGAAGCCCTTTGACTGAATCCAAACTTCACAGAACAAGCCTTTTATTGAAAGGATTTAAAAGGATTTCCGTGAAATTTGGATTTAGTTTCTTTAGTAGGTTGCATTTTCATTTTACAAACTCTTCCCAATTCTGGTTTTCTTAAAAAGAAAGCTCGCAAGTCATCAATTCTGTTAAAAAGTCATTTTCCTCATAGGATAATTTTGTAGGATACGTTATTGTTGGGTGCAAGTCATATACATTTCCTTCTTGTCCTATCATATCCTAGCTTTGCCTTTAATTTTTATTAGGTTGATGAGTAGTACTAGATAATTCAGACGGAAATTCCTTGGTATATGGGTTGTTTCTTTCTGCCTGCTTACACTACCTTCTCTCTGTCTTGGAAGCTGTGCAGCTTGATGACAGTCTTACTGGATAAATTATATCTAGGGCTCCTTTCTCTGGCAGCCTAAGGATTCTGTTGGCTTCTGTTTTCAAAGTTTTCTGGCAATATCCTTTTATGATTTATTGAACTATGAGATATGGGTTGTTTCTTCATGTTTTTCTGGGAGGCCAAATTCTGTGTTGCAGGTCACTTGTCTTTGTTAGTAGCAACCTGCTCTCTTCTTCCAATTTTGCTCTCTTTTCACTTTGTTCAAAAAATTCTTATTGTTCATCATTAGATTTTTGAATTCTGCTTTCTCCATTCTCCTTTTATGATAGCTACTGCTTTCTTAACATTTCCCAGCTTCTGTTCTAAACCATTAATTTTCCTTTTCAGGTTTCACCACAAGCTTTAAAGTTGTTCCTTATTTTTTCCTACACCGAGTATAGGAATACATAGTCTACATAGAATGTGTAATAATAATAACATAATTAGAATGTATTTGGTACTTCATAGTTTACAGAACACTTTACATGTATTAACTCATCTGATCATCACAATGACCTTTTGGGATAATTGCTATTATTAACCCCACTTTATAGATGAGAGAACAGGGGCTGATAGAAGCTAAAAGACTTAGCTTCTTAGATCACAGAGCTAGCTACCTGTTTGAGGCTGGATTTGAATTTAGGGCTTCTGGATTACAAGTCCACCATGTCATTTGTCTGCCAATAATTACATCTAATACATAATTATTTATGTAATTTATATGTGCATATATACTTATATATTATATGGTATGTGTATATATGCTTATATACATAGTATTTATATAGAGACATATACATTTATGGAACCATAAATACTATAGTAATATATGTACATATGTATAATATAGAATGAGTATGCTGGTAAATGTTTAACAACCGGATCTCTGAAAACATGCAACCCAGTTTTAAGTTTAATCTGCATTATTAACATTTTACCTATCACCTTCTTAAGCTAGACAATCAACAAAACACCCAGTGTTTTTAGATTTCTGAGGCAATGCACTCATGGAAAATTTAATAATCAGCTCTCATCTGCTGGTACAAGCTGGTTCCAGCATATACTCTGTTAGGCATACTTTAGATAAGAGTCTCTCATAAATATGTGCATGAAATGGATTATGTTAGATTAAATGAAATATCGACCAGGTTTCCTGTATCTCTAACATTTTGTTTTTTTATTTCCTCTTAAGTCTTCCTTATTCATTTATCAGATGCAACACAGTTTTTGAAACATTTTGGTATTTTCCTCAACTTGCACATGTTCGAAAACCCAGGAATACAGTGCACAACACATCCGTAAGTTTACCAAAGGCTGCTAGGTAAACACAGATGGGCAACTGTAGCAGCCGGAGAAATTAACATCTTTATTTATTAAGCCATCTGGAAACCCAGTTGCACTTTCTTTCTGAACAGTCATTAAGAAAAGACACCTTAGAAGCTGTTGTTAATGCACTGTCAGATTTGCTGACCTCAGTCTCCAAAGGTCTCCTTGATAACAGGTAGGTAGTTAGGTAAACAATTACAGGGTGTTTTAGGGAGACATGCCAATAACATTTGGTGTTACCTAACCTACAACACTAAGATGAGGGCTTAGTATAGAAGGCGTCAATATTTAGGGAACCTGAGAAGAACCCAGTTACTGCCACAGTTGTCTGGTTTTCACTTTACTAAGCTCTTCCTCATAATGTTTACAAGATCATTAACACAGGAGGCTTAAAAATGCAACTCAGCAACACAAGGAAAAAGTCTTAATGAGGACCTGAGTCTCTTCCTCCCCTCTTCCCTCCCACTTCTCTACTAATCTATTGCAGCTGCTTCTGAAGTCAACTTTGGCCTCCTTTTCTCGTTCCCCTCGGACCACATCTGCTCCACACACCTGCAGCTAGCCCATCAAAATCTCTGACCAGCCTCTCCTCCTAACTTCTCCACCTGCTGACAAATCCCACCCACCCCTCAACTCCTACTCAGCCCATCCTACCAGCTGCTCAGTCCACCTGCAGCTCTATCTGTCAAGTGACCAGCTTAGACATCCCTCCTAGTGTCTTGCCCTACTGGCCAGCTCCTAAGCTTCTGTACCAATCAGTTGTTCCACTCAGTGGGGAGAAATCCAAACCCATTTCAACAGCTGAAATGAGCAGACCCTTGTCAAATAGTGTCTGTGGCATTAAGAATCACATAAGTAGATCAAGATCAAAGCCTATCAGGTGAGTCACATAGGCCTTCATAGGGAATAGTGGCTGTCAGAACACTGCGTCTGTTATGTCCCCCTGCTCATTGACACCACACCCCCAATGAACAACTCAGTTATCTTGCAAAGAGAAAAAAAAATTAAAGTTGAATTTTCACTTTCTCCTCCAATTGAGGATAAAAATACGACATGCAAATTTAACCAGGAATAAAAATAGTTTCCTCATCGAAGAGTCATTAGGAGGACCTGAAGGGGCTTCTTTGAGATCTCAGAATGTCTGTAATCTGTCATCTGTCATCGCCCATTCTCACCCTGAGATTTTTAACATTCAGAACAAGGACTCCAAGTTAAATGGCACCTTGAGACTAAGTGCTCCCAGGTCCCCATCAAACCTGTCAATGCTAACAGCTGTCACTAAGTGACAACTCGTTCCTCCACCCACTATTTCTCTGTCTGAAATAGCCCTGTAAACAAGTCTTAAAAACAGTGCCAGGTAAGCGTTCCAAGGCTGGATGGGAAATTCCCATGTTGATGCTAATGGCGAAGTGGTCCTCACCTGGATTTGCTGTGCCCATTCCAACATTCCTCTTCATTTGATGTGCCAGCTGTCACTCTATCATCCTTGCAGATGGTGTAGGGTAAAGCAGACCAGAACTTTTTGGACAACTTCAGCTTCTCCTTTATATCTGTAACCTGATCAAGAGACAGAGAGAGGGGATTCGGTAAAAAGGGTCTTGTCATAAATGCTTTTTTCAGACTCTACATTGGAGCACAAAGCAGGTGAAGGTTAAAAGACTCTGGGGGTAAGACAAGTGACAATCCTTTACATGTTCTATCAGACAGGTGTTGTGCTTTTAGGTCTAATTATAGTGACAAGGGCCTCTTGCCTAGGATGCTTAATCTTCCTCTCACTTTTAACAGAGAGTTCTCAGGTACTGTAATTGATTTGTTGTATTTGTTAGGTTCCGATATCCTTTGCATTAAATGGTCATAAAGTAAGTAAATTGATTTCAGTTCTTTCCTCCTCTGGGATTCACCTTTCTCAAACACCCAGATCTATTCCTTAGAATTCACCTTCCTAGCAGTCTGGTAAATGCAGCTAGACAGTGTGTCCTGAGATAAGATGTTAACTCCAATGGTCTACTTGTTTCTGCAAGAAATAAATATGGTAACTAATTCAGCTGCTGGCAGCCTCCCTTGCTCCTGAGTAACTGATAGAATAGTGCAGCACACAGTTGCACTGGGATCGGTGAAACAAATCCAGTCTAGGGTTCCTAGTGCTGGAATGAGAAAAGAAATTGGAATGAAGTTTCTGATCTATTTGGAGGAGAGGCTTAGCATAGACATCTCTCGAGATAACTTTCACCCAAACAAAAGGCCCTTCTGGCCAGGAGAAAAAGGTAAAAGCCTTTTGGCTCGATGATATGGAAGCCCTGGCTTGATGAATACATTGGCTAATGAAGCAGCAGGTTTTGTTTTACATTTCGTCTATAAGAACCCCAGGAAAAGTCAGTGGAAGTAGATGAAACACACAATATGAGGAGAAACTACTGCTAATTATAGGCATTACATCTGAGATTGATACGGCCTTTGGGAAATAGATGCATTTCTCTGTTCACTGTGGATAGGATGGGTTTTTAGGGAACTTTATGAATTACTTTTGAGAAAGGACAATGAGGTTTAAGAGAGAACACTGAGAAATCAAGGGCCATTGTTGTAGTCTTAACACATCCTTCCCAGAAGTTCTAGGTCTAGGACAAGGAATGACCCTTTGGGCTCTTTTCTTAACTTTGATTTGAATGATTATAGGATCATAGATCCAGAGCTGGAAGGTAACTTGGGAGCTATTTAGTCCAACTTCTTCATTTTACATATGGAGAAACTGAGGATTAAGAAGGTTAACTGAATTGCCCAAGGTTACATGGGCATGAGGGATAAGTTCAAACTTGGGTACTTCTGTTCCATGAACAATAAGCCGCATGGAATGCTCCTTAGACTCTAAGGTGTCTCTCCATACTTACTGGAAGAAACATCCAGGATACAACAGCAGAAAGTCCTACATATTTTCTTGGGGGGGCAAACCTATGATTTCATTGGTGTAGGGAATTCTGATGAGGAAACTCTCTCCCCCAATGCAGACTGGCAACTGTTCTGCAGTTTATATTGCCGCTCTGCAGTATATCCTCTCTACCCTCACTTACTCCTCTTCTCATGTATACTCTACAAATACCATCTGCTTAAGGGTGTGGAAAAAGTACAGTTATAATGATATTACAGAGATTAATTTTAAAAGAGAAACTGGAAAATACCTAGTTCCCACTATGGTTATTGTGATTGATCCAATTGTAGGCAGAAATTTTCTATGAAACTCCCATTCCTTTCTCCATAACATACATACAACTGATAAACGCCCTTCCTTTACATCCCCCCTCCCCCCAGCCAATCAATAGCTAGGTGAGAGAGGTCTATTGTTGAAATCAGCTCTCTATTAGAACTCCTTCACTACAGTCTCTAACTTTCCCATTGGTTAATATTGGATACTGGAATAAAGTACAGTTCTCCTAAAAGAAAGATCTATTGTTGAAATCACCTCTCTATTAGAACTCTTTCACTAGAGTCTTTAACTTTCCCATTGGTTAATACTGAACACTGGAATAAAGTTCAGTTTTCCTAAAGAGGATCTGTGGCTGTCTCAGATTGCTACTGAAAATCCCTATTTTAATTAAAATACAGCTTTATCCATTTCCAGCTCCCTTGCGTTGTGCTCCCTTCTCAGCCTCTAAAAGGAAAGGTGACCTCATAGACTACTTTCTGTAAATACCAAGGGGTTAGCCAGAAGCTGAGTAATTAGTAACACTACCAGAGGAGGTAAACCCTAAACACATTCACCTTGAGTTTGAAAAGAAACTGGTGTCTTTGGGCCCATATCGTCAGTTTGTACCCATGCTGCTTCAAGGTACCATATAATAAGGATGAAATTTTTTTCTCTGTTTTTTTTTTCCTCTTGTGCTTATTGTCACCCATGCGCCAAAGAATAACACTGAATGCAATGCCACTTCTTTAATCATGTCAAAGGTCTGTAATCTCATTTATTTGTGCCCTCTCCCTACCAATGAAGATTCGTGACTCTGCTAAAGCTTTTAAGATTTTTCTGTTGGGTGTGCTGTGGGACACAAATTCGTCAGAACTCAGCCAACCTATTGCCTATCCTATTGATACAGAACCATGAATGTCTATTATCCCAATGTTTGCAAAAATATTAGCAGGTCATGATGAGATGAGGCCAAGGTTATAGGTTTGTGACATTATTGGACCAGCTCACTTCCCTCTATTCCATATCCTTAATACTAGCTAGCTGTGGGATCCTTCCAATACTCTGTCATGAAAGGGACTGGGTGACAGAGTTTGGTGATATGTTTCTGCAGATCTGCTCTTGGGAAAATAAATCAGAGTTGACTACTGATGGTAGGTGGGTAGCAACATCTTTGTATATGAAGAATAGCACTTTAAAAAGGGGAAGGAGGAAGGTAACAAATATTTATTAAGAGCTTACTATGTGCCAGGCACTATACTAAGTGATTTACAGATATTATCTCATTTGATAATAACAGAGCATGGTATACCAGGATTTCAATGTACATTATTTTCTCTGTGTTACCTTAGTCATGATTGTATTCTGCATGGAAACAATGGGAAAATATATTGCCAGATTGTAATGACAGTGCAGATGGCAATAAAAAATCGAAGAGATTAAGAATTGGAGATGAACATTTTTTTGACTCAGATGTTTGTCAGAAAAATTTTACCTTAGCTTTCAGTGTCTAGGGAATGTTTTAATCTCAACACCTGTTATATACTTTCCCAGTTTCTTCCTTTCTAAACAACATACACAACTCCAGTTTAATTACACACTCATGACCTTGTTTTTTTCAAAAAGCCAAGCAAGAAGAGGAAACTCAGTTGTACAGACTCATAAACAAACCTTTATTGTTGCTTGCCTCTCAGTACAAAATATGATGAAAAGAACACGTGACCATTAAATCATTAAAAATCCAGGCCTGAGGAAAAAACAATCCTGGAATCAAATTTAGCATCATTTGTTTCTATCTTTTTTTTTTTCTGCTCCAAGATTGTTTCCCAAGATTCATTGTGGTCTAAATCTGAGAGAGATCTATGACAGGGAAATACATTTGTAATGGGGGCTGGTTCATATTATCATTCACTGAGTGCTTCTGATGTATTTTCCCACATGGAAGAAGCCAGGGACTCAGGAGAGGCTAGATGAAATGTAATGGGAGTACCATGGAGATTTTGGAGCATACGTAGACATATAACTGATATAGGGCTGCTAAGTTCATGCTGAATGATTGCACAGCCTTTTAATTGACTATGGCTGCAGAGCTACAACTAGGGGAGGGCGCATTAGTCTCCATTGGCCTCTTTCTCTTGGTTAACTTCTCTCTGGCTCTGACTTTTTCCTGCTAAGTGACATTGGGGGATAGATAATGTGATAAGGGCAGAGGTCTGGGGCTTTCTCTTATCTGAGGCTGACAAATGATCCTGAGAATACAGGTCTCAGTTCTTCACCTGTCTCAGAGTCTGCTCTTTTGTTTTAGGTAAAGGAAGTTGGAGTCTACAACCTGTGAATTTTGAAAGGTCAAAAGAACAAGCTTTCCAGGAGTCTAGGAATCTGAGAGTGTGAGAGTTGAGTACTCATCAGGTTTTAGAGCCAGCTCAGAATCAACGCCCCGAGGAGCAAGGAAGGACTCAGGTTAGTGGTAGCTGAGTTCCCATCCTGCACTGATGCTTCATTTGGATGTGAACTTGGTAGGACTCTGCAGAAACTGTGTTAAGCCTGAGTCCTCTCTCCCCAGAGACGGAGGTGGTATGGGTGTTAAGGAAAAATGTTTGTACTTCTTTTCTTCCTATAACTTCACAGTAAACATCCCTTTGTAAATGCTAATTGATATTAAGTGGTAAAGGAAAACTAAGATACTAGTCATTAGTGGGGTGTGTGTGGGGGTGCGGAACATACCCAGAAGGGGTACAAAAAATAAGCAAAATGGGTACCAAAATAGCAAAAATAAAACTCTCATAACATATTTGGTATGCACATATTTGTTCTGAGAGTTTTATTTTTGTTTTCCCTTTTTCCCCCCAGTGGTAAGGGAGAGGGAAGCAGAGAAAAAAAATGCTTGTTAATTGAAAAAAAATTTTTTAAAAAGGAAAAAAAATGAAAGGTGATATATTTTTAAAAAATGACAAAATTGCCCGATGTTCTCTGCATGTTTGCCCTTATTTACTCTTTGCCCTTACCTGTGCTTTTTACAGAAGCATAGTGGGATAAAAGGGAAAGCAGTCACTTTCTTCTTCCCTTCTGATGGCTAAGAGGACTGAGCCACTCCTTTACAACTAGGAAACTCAAAGGGAAGCATTTTTATATTATTGTGGGTTTGTAAACCCAGGTTGGAGACGCCAAAGCGATCTGGCTATAAGTTAGTCAACCACAAGTTTAACTGAAATAATAGTGCATGGGGCGGGGGGGGGGGGGAGAGAGAGAGAGAAAGAGAGAGAGAGAGACAGACAGACAGTGTATTAGGGAGTCCTTACCTGCTTCACCAGGTAACTTTATCCCAGTCGCTTCATGTGGGTGGAGCTCAGCCTAGTTCCCAAAATTGTTTTCTCTCTCCCTCTAATGGTATCCACAGGTAGACTCAAAGTAGGTCAGAGACCGGTGTTTTCATTGGAACTATTGACAAAAGCTACTGTATCTCTTCTTCCACAGTTTATTGTTCTGCTTTACTTGTGGAAATAGCTACGTTTATAACCCATCGCTTTCCATGTGAAGATACAGTTAGGTTCATTTTTACTGTTTTTGGTCAATTTTCCTATTTTTTTCTTGAAATTTTTGTTTTTTTTTGTATTTTCTCCCCTCCCTTATCCACCCCCTCCCTCATCTCTCTGTGCATTTCTCTCTCTGTTGTTTTCTCTCTCAGTGGAAAGAGGGTACATCTTGGAGTTAGGGTGACCGAGATTCATATCTCATTTTTGACACCTACTTAACTTTTCAGTGCTCTAGGCCACTTTAAAAAACTAGGTTGCAGAAAAAGTTGCCAATTTACATGGGTAGAGAGTGTTTTCTCATTGGGAGAGCTATCTACATGGAAGAAATCAAAGGTTTAGATGGACAAAAAAGATACAGGGATGTGTGTGCGTGTGTGTGTGTGTGTGTGTGTGTGTTTACATGCACATTTGTAAATGTCTGATATTTTTTGGACTTTTTTGTTCCTTGATCCAGAACTACATTTTTTCAACATCATTTTTGCTGTCTTCCCTTGTGCTCATTTGCACACTGAAGTCATAAGTAATCAAAGTATAAGCTGACTTAATTTGGAGATTATTGTCTTAAGTTTTTCAAGATTCTTTATTCTCTGTGTTGGATGATGGTTGATCATCAAGGTACATTCACAGTGGTATGACTATTTATATTTATCATGAAAACTAAAACAAGATGACCAATTGTTTTATGAAATGTTGTTTTTTAGGTCCCTTTGAGCTACACAGTGGAATCAATGCTTTCCTCTCCTTTATTTGCCTCTCTCTGGTGGAGTGATTTCATTCCACTTACCCTTCCTAATATTAACTGTAGCTTCCTTACATCTTCCAGTATCATTCACTCATTGCTATTAAGAATATCAACATGGGCAAAATCTACTCTTCTTGTAGTTTGTCCATGAGGAAGCTATGTGGTGCAGTGGATAGAATCAGGAAGGCTCATCTTCCTTAGTTCAAATCCAGCCTCAGACACTTATTAGCTGTGTGACCCTGGGCAAGTCACTTAACCCTGTGTACCTCAGTTTCCTCATCTGCAAAATAAGCTGGAGAAGGAAATGGCAAAGCACTCCAGTATCTTTCATAAGAAAACCACAAATGGGGTCACAAAGAGTCAGACATAACTGAAATGACACAATACCATCAACAAAATGTATGCACTAATATTGGCCTTTAGAAATCATCCATTGAGAGTAGCAACAATTAAACTGTTAGTAGACGACTTTAATACTGTATCATCCTTATGGTTTTCTTCATATTTTCTCCCATTGCCACTGTGAAAACAGAAGGGGACTGCATAGGACTAAGGGTCATATTGTATTTTCACTGATATCACAGTCAGATTGTGAAATAGATAGTAGAAACAGAAATGGTATTACTTTATGACATAGGAACTACCTCCAATAATTAAAATTGGCTCATGCCATTTGTAGGTATTAGTTATTTTTCACAAATTTTAATGAATAACTTATATTTGCAACATATGAATTTGAGACCAATATAGATCTTGTGGGACCTTGAGAATAATTATTTTCTGCTATGGCTTTGTCTTCAGATGAAAGGTATTACCTGATTTGTCCAGAGTTCACAATTGTGGGGCTCTAAACCTTTCATATAAAAGAGGCTCAAATACAGTAATAAGAAAAAAAAAGCCTTAGCTTAAGCAAAATCCCTTTCAAAAAATCCACATGCTTTACTTTGTTGAAGTCAGTGAAGTCATCCTTAGGGCTGCTGACTTAGAACCATGCAAAGAATGAAGCAGCAATTTAGAAAAAGAGATATGATAGTAGCAAGATGTGACAGCTGACACTGAGGGAGGAGACAGGACACTATAAAACATGGAGAGAAGAGCTATAAAACATAGCGGTTTGGCGACATTTAGCACAGGGATAAACAGTCCTACATGTCTCAGTAGTGTTTGAGTGCATCACTTTACAGCAGAATAGTAAAATAAATGGTGGCAGTATCTAGCATGGTGTCTCACATACAATAGATGTTTAAGAATGCTTTGTTCTGTGACTTAATGAATGAATCCATGAAGGAGTCCTTGTGAGATGGTTAAAATGTGTTCAGCATATTCTGTTTTAAATGGAAGTTATTGAGAAAATTTTCTTTGATGGAATACTTCATTCCTTAGAATTGGGAAAATGGAAGATCATTATACATTGGATCCTTCCAACATTATGAATACTGAGCTCTGTGCTATGGGAGATGTTATGAAATATAGTATCTCCTACCAAATAAAGTACAGAATCTTTAGAATGTCATTTAATGTCCTCCACAATCTGATTCCAATGCCTGTCTTTAGCTAGGTAGTGTAGCAGATAGAATGTTAATTCTGGACGCAGAAAGATGAGTTTGAATCATGCCTTAGACACCTAATAAGATGTGTGACCCTCAAAGTATATGAACAGACAGTTCTCAGATGAAGAAATTAAGGCCATCTATAGTCATATGAAAAAATGCTCTAAATCATTATTGATTAGAGAAATGCAAAAACAAAACAACTCTGAGGTACCACATCACACCTATCAGATTGGCCAACATTACAAAACAGGAAAATGATAAATGTTGGAGAGGATGTGGGAAAATTGGAACGCTAATACATTGTTGGTGGAGTTGTGAAATGATCCAACCATTTTGGAGAACAATTTGGAACTATGCCCAAAGGGCTATCAAAATGTGCATACCCTTTGACCCAGTAATAGCACTCCTAGGGCTATATCCCAAAGAGGTCATACAAATGGGAAAAGGACCCACATGTACAAATATATTCATAGCAGCTCTTTTTGTGGTCGTGAAGATTGGAAATTGAGAGGATGCCTATCAATTGGGGAATGGCTGAGCAAGTTGTGGTATATGAATATAATGGAATACTATTGTGCTATAAGAAATGATGAACAGGCTGACTTCAGAAAAACCTGGAAAAACTTGTATGCTGTGATGCTGAATGACATGAGCAGAACCAAGAGAACGTTGTACACAATAACAACCATGTTGTGTAATGACTAATATTGATAAACTTAACTCTTCTCAGCAATACAAGGATCTAAGACATTTCCAAAGGCCTCATGATGGAAAATGCTATCCACATCCAAAGAAAGAACTATAAAAGTTGAATTGCTATTTTTTTCTATTCTGTTGAGTTTTGTTTCCTCTTTCTGATAGTTCCTCCTATTGGTTTTAATTTTTACTTACCACTAATGTGAAAATATGTTTAACAGGAATGTAAATGTATAGCCTATATCAGATTGTGCACCGTTTTGGGGAGGGTGGGGGGGAGGAAGGGTGAGAAAAATTTTAAACTCAAAAGCATATGGAAGCAATTATTGATAAATCAAAATAAATTAATAAAATTTAAAAAAAATGTGTGACCCTAAGTAAGACATTTAACTTCTGTGAACCTCAGTTTCCTCATCATAAGAATGGAGATAACAATAGTACCTATATCAAATGGTTATTGAGAGGATCAAATGAGATAACATGTCTAAAGTGCTTTGTAAAACTTAAAGTACATATAAATCATCATTATCATCATTATTAATTTTGTCTGACTTAACTATGTTAATGTAACATTTGAACCAGTTTGGAGAGAAATACTATTCCCTAAACACAAATTGCATTTTCTTACTTCCATTCATTGTTAATACTGTTCCCCTTGCCAGTAATACCTTTCCTCCCTTCTTTGCCTATTTAAATCTGATACTACTCATCTTTCTTCCTCTGTATTTAGTCTATGGCTCTCATATGGCACTTAACCTCTACTGCTTTGCATCATAGATTTTTGTTTCTGTGTTTTATCTCCCCTGCTGAGTTGCAAGCATTTTGGGGGATGAGATTGTGTTTTGTGTCTTGCCTCACTGTGTATCCTTCAAAGTGCTGGACTTATATTTAATGGCACCTAATTAATACCAGTTGAATAAATGAACAAACAAGTCATTGAAATAGTTTGTTATCTCTTTAGAAAATTTGTTTCCCTATCAATAACAACAATCCAAGATTTTTAAGTTCTCTTGTGTGATGCCTTCAGTCTCTCTCCTTTGGGGAAGAGGGGAGCATGGGTATAATTAACCTCTTCAGGATTAGATTATATCCTGAAAAAAAAAGGTTCAGGAACCATTGTTTTGGTGTAATGTCCCTAATGTTCTGATTAGGATTCTGTTTCCCTGTATGCTCCAGTAACATGCCATGTTATGGGACCACTGGACTTAGGAGCCAAAAGACCTGATTGTGGGTCCCAGTTCTGCCATTTACTAGCTATGTGACATTAGGCAAGTCATTTATCCTTTCCTGGCTTCAATTTTTCTTATCTGTAAAATGGGGATAATACCTCACAGGTTCATTGTAAGCAAAATACTTTGCAAATCTTAGAGTTATATACATACATACATATACACACATCCATGTGTGTATTTATGTATACATACATGTATGTATGTATGTATATGTGTATGTATGTATATATATAAAATATGCGTGTATAGTGTCCCAAAGGCTTACTGCAGTTTTAAGTTGTTAAAATTCACTACAGTAAGACTTTGGGGACATCTTATGCATGTGTATAGGTATATAAACATATATGTATAGGTTTTATATATATATATGCATATGCATATATAATATAATATTAAGGTCATATTACATCAATGGCCAATTTCCGTGGATATGATACGCTCTCCTTGATTCCCTTCACCCTTTTATTTCTGGAAGATTAATTAATCAATACTGCTAGTATTACTGGGAAGATGGTGTCAATCTATTCCCCTGTGGTTCCACAATATCCCCACAATTTTTCAAATCAAAGTAACCCTCCCTGACTACTTCTCCTATATATATTTTCTTCCCCTATTAGAATATAAGTACCTTGAGGGAAGTGATTGTTCTTGTTTTTGTCTTAGTATACCCAGAGCTTAGCACATGCTTGGCACATAGTAAACTCTTTTTAAAAAAATTTTTTAGCTAGGCAATGGGGTTAAGTGACTTGCCCAGGGTCACATTACTAGTAAGTGTTATGTGTCTGAGGCTGCATTTGAACTCAAGTCCTCCTGAATCCAGGGCCGGTGCTCTATCCACTGCGCCACCTAGCCGTCCCACATAGTAAACTCTTCATAAATGCTTGTCCGTTCATTCATTTATGATATTGGGGGCTTTGGATAATCCAGAAGCAGTAAGACAAACACCACCATGAACAAATCATAGCGCGACCAGTTAAAAATGGAAGAACTGAAGGAATGCATATTATTTAGTAGCTTTCCTTTATTTTCCCAAAGGCCATGTTTTTGAATTCTGATTTCCAGACTTTACTCAGTTATTGCCATTGTAAAGAAGGTGGATTCTTTGATGGCTTATCTTAGAATCTTTTCTCTAAAAGATTCAGCTCATGGTTGCCTATGGTCCAAAACCTCTCTGAAGCCCTCACTTCCCCTGCATTGTCACCTTTGTGTCTTTCCCCATTCTGCCATTGCTGGGTGGCGACATTCAGATCTAATAACAACCATATCCTGAACCCTAATACATATCCTCTTGAACATATGTGTTCTGGGGACCTAGCTCTGGTGGCCTGTTTGCTGATGATTTCATAAGAACTACAATAAGGCTATTTTACCTGTCTGAGCAAATAATGGAACAAAATATAAATTATATCTATATATGCATGTATATATATGCATATATATATATATACATATATATATACACCATCTTTGGAAAAATGATTCTAAATATTTTATGAGCTTTCCAGTAAATAATATATTGAAAAAGAAACAATGTGAATATTTTATGAGGTGGCAGGTCCTTTGTTAGTTTTGGAATGAAATTTGTTTATAGAAATAAAGATCCTAAATCTTCCTTGGGGATTCTTTTGCTGTATTTAATTGAACCAGAGGTAACTTTTAATTCACTCTGTTTATACTCGTCGTGACTTGAGAGCATTAGGATCTAGCTCCTGAGATCCTAATCCCTCTCTAGCTCAGAAAGCTCTCTTCTCATAGAACATCAATTCATTCAGTTCAATTCTCTGAACTCCAGTCAGTGGCCAAGGCTTCCCAGTCTTGGAGAAATCAAATCAAGGCTTGTTAATGTGTCCGTTTGGGATTTTAAAAATTCATTTTCGAGGGTCAGGAGTAGAACATTGAAAGTCGAGCAACATATGAAGTCCTGCTATCTGCATCAATCAACAAATATTTATTTTGGTATCTACTATGTTTCAGGCAATGTCTTAGGTGTGGGCACTGGAAAGACAAAAATTAAATAATTCCTGTGCTCAAGGAACTTATATTTTATCGGGGGCAACATGTACATACATAACTAAACAGAAAAGAAACAAAAAATTAATATAAGGTAATTGAAAATCACTGCCCTCAAAGATTTTTAATTTTATCAGAGTATTAACACATACACAAGGGCAAACAAAATAAAGACAAAAAATAAATATGAGAAATTGAGGGGGAGGTAATAGCAGCTAGGTGGGGGATGGGGATCTAGAAAGGGCTTATGTAGGAGGTGGTATTTCAGCTTAGCTTTGAAGAAAGCTGGGGACTTAAAGAGGTAGAGGGGAGGACAGAGTATAGTCCAAACATGTGAGACAGCTGGTAGAAAAGCTTGCCTGTAAGGGCTTAGTCTTTTACACTGATGACAAAGGGACACGTCCACCCCATAGACTAGGTTGATGCCCAGTCTAGATTCAAATCCAATTCTCCTGAAAAGCTTATTGAGCACTTTCTTTACATTAGACTTTCTGAAGTCTAAGTCTTCAGTGTTATTTTCCATATTATGGAATACCGGCTATAGCACCGGATTCTAAAGGAGTCTGGAGGTGAAAGAAGAACGCAATAGATCTACTTAGCTGAGTTTTCTCCCTTAGCTTTCTTTTAAGGAATTCCTTATTATGACTTGGGAGAGAGTCTCAGGGTTCTAGGAAACACTGTTTGTCTGTTTCAAAATGATGTTTTTAGCACACATAATACTCATAATGCTGTACCAGGGACCTGAACTAAGCTAAAGGTGAAACTGTCCTCACATTCTAGACTAGCGATGCACATCATCATGACACTGGTTCACAGGGAGTCAATCTCCTTAGCACAAATGATCTATTTCTGCCTGACTGTATTTGTCTATTGTTAGGTAGGGATGGTTAGCATTACTCCAAGAGGATATGCACATGTGTGTTTTGTAGGAAAAACAAGAAATTCATCAGGAAGTAACAACGGTCTTTGAAAATTAAAAAAAAAAAAGGTAATTCCTAGTCTTCTTGACTTTCTCCAGGGAGGGAAAATGGTATGGAAGATTTTAAATGGAAAGTCATTTCAGGTTTGGAGTTTCCAGACAAGATGATTCCGTTAAAGGTATGACTTAGAAAGAGTTAGTTGTTATGATTATTAGGCACTAAGAAAGATATAAAGATCAATTATCTGGTCCCTGTTTTTTCAGGGAATTAATAATTGAGCAGGGAGATAAGATTCCCAGTATGTGCTAATTGTAAAAGAACCTCTGTCCAGGCCTAAATTAGACAGATGTTTCCAAACATATCTGTATTATTTACCCTAAATATTTTATTTCCTCCCTGTTATTCCTGCACCAAGGGAATATATCAAAGGCAAATGAAGGTAGCAACAAGTCCTGGGAGCCTGGGAGTTACTCATTGTAACTCCTGAAATTTTTTTCTTTTGGCCTGGAAAATTCCCCTCATACCAATGACCTACTCTTTAGGATATTTAAAGATCTCAAAGACTTCTGCAGTTATCAACATTGTTGATTATTTCTTCCTGCATACATTCTTCTGACTTGGTTTCTAAGACAACATGCCCTCTTGGTTTTCCTCCCCCTTCCTTTTTCTCTTTTCTAGGCCACTCTTCCTCTTTCTCATCCTTTAATATAGATGTCTGCCACGGTTTTGCCCTCAGCTCTCTTCCCTCTCTCCCTATAGGCAGTTCGGTGACACAATAGATAGAGCACTGGACTTGGAGGCAGGAAAACCTGAGTTTGAATCCTGCTTCTGACAGTTAATAACTGTTACCTTGGGCACCTCTCTCACCTTCACTTTCTCATATGTAAAATGGGATTAATAATAGCACCTACCTTACAGGGGTGTTGTGAGGGTCAAAGATAACACATGTAAAGTCCTATGTAACCCTTTAAAACATGATATAAATTCTACCAATTATTACTATTATTCTACATGGCATCAAATATCAACTGCAAATGCCTTCCAAATCTATATGTCTCCCTTCCCAATTTCTCTCTGGAGCTCTTGATTCACATCACGATCTATTTACATCATCATCTATCTACTAGACATCTCTAACTGAATGTCCTACCAGCATCTCAAGCTCAATATATCCAAAACTGAACTTAAAATCTTTTCCCCTGAATCTGCTTTTCATAAACTTGAAGGCAGCTGCCATGATCCCCCTATCTTCCCTTGTTCATGTTCCTTTATTCTTTTTTATTTCATTATTTCTATCAGAGGCATTACCATTCAAAACCTAGATCACCCAAAGCTAAAAAAACTTGGTGTTTGATTTTTTTTCATTTCTCTCTTACCTCTGTCATAATTAGAAGAACTGACATTTATAAAGTACTTCGCATAGTAATACATAATTTATCCTCGTAACAACTTTGTAATGCTACTTCAGGTATTATTACTACAGATATTATTTTCCTTATTTTGTATATAAGGAAAAAGATGCCTAGAGATGCTAAGTGATTTGTCCATAGTCATATGACCATTAGGTGTCAAGTATTTTTGTCAACTCAAGGCTTAAATACATCTCTGTTGACTCTAAGATCAATGATTTTTCTATTATACTATGTGGTTTCTCACATTCAATCAACTGAAAAAAATTAATATTTCTCTCCTCTCAGTCTTTCTTGCATTTTTTTCTTCCTATCTAGTTCTACTGCTACCTCCCTAGTACTGGCCTCTATTATTACCCATCAAGACTTTGTAAAAAATCAACCTATTTTACTGTCTCTTAATGTCCCTCCCTTCCTCTATCTCCAAATCCATCTTTCACATTGTTGCCAGAGTAATAATAATTTTCTTTATGCATAGGTATGAATCATATTACCCTTCAAAACCCTTTGGGAGTTCCCTAATGTCTACCAAATAAAGTTCAAATTTCTTACCCTGGTAGTCAAGTCTTTCTATATGTATGGTTGTTGTTGTTCAGTTGTTTCAGTCATGTCCAATTCTTTGTGACCTCATTTGGGGTTTTCTTGCAAGGATAATGGAGTGGCTTACCATTTACTTCTTCAGCTTATTTTACAGATGAGGAACTGAGGAAAATAGATTTAAATGACTTGCCCAAATTCACACAGCTAGTAAGTGTCTCGGGCCAGATTTGAACTCAGGAAGATGAGTCTTCCTGAGTTCAGACCTGGTTCGCTATCCCCTACACCACCTAGCTTCCTTGCTATAGGTATGGTACCAGTTCTATTTTTCCAGCTTTATCTCATATCACTCCTCTCCACAGGCATCAATTCCAGCCAAACTGGACAATTCTCTGTCCTCAATTCTCCTCTTTCACCTCTGCCTGCTAGTCTTATGTCTATCCTTCAAGATGAACTCAAATGGCAACTCCAACTTGAAAAATAATCCCTTCTACAACATACCCCTCCAAAATCAACCAAACTCTGAGGACTTCCATTGATGAGGAAGTTGAGACAGTTCACTCCACTTCAAAATAGCTCCGTTGCAAGGAAATTTTTGCTCACATCATCTAAATTTACTTTATTGAAACTTCTACCTTTTGCTCTTAATTCTAGCCAAACAGAACACACCTACTTCCACTCCTACATGACATCCTCTCAAATTCTAGAATATAGCTCTCATCTCTTTCCTAGGACCTCTCCAGACTAACCACCCCCAGTTCCTCCAAACAATATATTGTAGACTCAAAGATCTTCACTATTCTGGTCACATATATCTTCTTCAGCTTATCTGAATCCTTCTTAAATGGTGGTACCCAGAATTTAACATGAGTAGCCTGATGTGGTCTGAGCAGGACACAATCTCCCCAGGAGTACCATATCCTTATTCCTCAAAGTTCTGCATTTCTTAACTCAGTCCAAGATCACACTTGACTTTTTTTTTTTTTGGCTGCCAAATCAAAAAAATATGCTTTTAAAAAAACTTAACAGACAAGTATTTATGCCATATTTGGAAAGTCGCCACCAGCTAATGAATGGAAAAAAAAATTATTAGGCACTCATCTTACAAAGGTTATTGTTTTAGTAAAAACAAAACAAAATATCCAGAAGAGACGATCCTTGTCCTCAAAGAGCTGGAGGTCCAGTCAATGAGACTGAATATATATAGCAGACAAGGCAACAGAAAAGCAAAAACTCATTTACATAGTGCACATAGTAGTACCTAGCACACAGTAGGCACTTATTAAATGTCTATTGACTGACTATTGTCTCCAATTTAAAGTTCATAGGATTGTAGAGTAAAGCTGGAAAGGGCCTCGGAGGTCATCTGGTCCAACATCTGCATTTTGCAATTGAAGGAAATGAGACTTAGCAAGGTTCTTTAGGTAGTAAGTATCACAGGTTGGATCTGAACCCACGTCCTCTGACTCTGGAGTCAGTGCAGAATGAGAAGGCAGATTTTTCTGGCACTGAATTTGGAGCTCTTTTCACTATGCTGCATTGCCTCTCAAATAACTATTGAGCCGTGATCTGATGAATGAAAGCACTGTGCTCCATGCTACATAACCTACAGACATTCTCACTGTTGTGCACAGCCTACAACACTAAGTTGCTTAGTGAAAAAGGGGTACAGGGTAGAGAAAGACTTAGAAGTAGTTAAAGCTGTTGTATAAATGGTACTGGGCAGCCAGGGAGTGCTGTGGATAGAGCACTGGGCCTGAAGTCAGGAATACCCGAGTTCATATCTGGCCTCAGACACTTACTAGCTATGTGACCCTGGACAAGTCACTTAACCCTGTTTGCCTCAATTTCCTCGTCTGTAAAATGAGCTGGAGAAAGGAATGGCAAACCATTCCAGTATCTTTGCCAAGAAAATCCCAAATGAGGTCATGAAGAGTTGGACATAACTAAAGTGACTGAATAACAATAACAAACATAAGTGGTTTTCCTAGTTTTACTCATGCCCCAACATTGTAAAGACAAACAATATTGCAAGACTTTTGAACTCAATGCAATGATGAACCATGGCTCTAGGGGACTGGTGATGATGTATGTTTCCCACTTTAAAACAGAGAGATGATGGATTCAAGATGCAGAAAGAGGTGTACATTTTTGTCCATGGCTAAAATGGGAATTTGTTTTGCCAGACTATGCAATTTGTTAAAGGGGTTTTGTTTTTCTTTTTTTTAAATGGCGGTGTAGGGAGAAAATAAATACTCATTAATTGAAAAAAAGTTTTAAAATTTTAAAAAGGAAATAACTGGTGTTAATGAGGAATGGCTTCCTGGAGAAGGTTAATTTTCATTTGAGTCTTTAAGAAGGAGAGGGAGACATAGTAGCAGTCACAGGGGGAGAGTAATCTACCTGGGGAATAACAGTAAACACACAGAAGTAGGAAGCAGCAACCTTAGTGTCTTGCATGCTGTGAATTGTCATTCTAGTCTGCAAATACTAGTTCTAAATTAGGTCATGACATATGCCACCTCTGTAATGATTAATAGGAAAAACCTAGAAGTTGCTCCAAGGAAAAGAGGGAATTTTGTTCTGATCTTTTAATAAGGTACGGTGAAATAGTTCAGATATTTTTATAAAATGACCTCAGTTATAAACCGTCCTCATCCTCATCGCTCACATTTGTATGGTGCTTTAGAGGCTTAAAGTATTTTTCTTATACCAGTTCTTTGGAATTGCCGTGTGATCTGGAGAGAAGCTTTCTGCCTCTTCTCACCAACTTCTAGCAATAGCTAATAGTACACCATGGGAGTAACCTTGCAGTATCATCTCTAACCTGGACCCCCAAGTGCTCGAAACTGCCTGAGGTAGCTTAATAAAGTTAATAGCTCAATTTTGCTGGTGTCAAAAAGCTTGCTCTTCCAAATTCTCACATCATTGGAATAACATTCCAAATCTTTACCCACCACTGTGTGAAAAGAATAATCCCTCTACAGAAATTTTGACAGTAATCAGAAAGTCCATGTATTTTCTCTGTTTGTATCTGTGATTGACAGACACAATGCAGGGGTTTTGCCAAGCACTTAAACACCTTAGGTTATGCCTAAAATATTGAAGTTTCATCTGTGGGGAATGAAACCTAGTACATCACAAGTATACCTGTTAATTAAAAAAAAAAAAGAATGAAATACCAGGATAGAGTTTTATATTATAAATTAAGCTTTCTTGAATATTTTAGCTATTCATGGACTTTTTAATCCCAGTGTTCAGGGCTTTACCTTTAACAATAAGAAGATAAGAAAGTGAAAATAGATTAGTTGGAAAAATGGACTCTGTTCTCCACCCCCTGTCCCTAAACAACTTTGCTCTATTGATATAGTCTGATCTGTTCTATGGTCACTATAGACACCTTATGGTTCAAATTTAAAAGAGAGGCTGACTGGGATGAATTAATCTTTCTAAGCAAAGTACTGAAAACAACATCCCGTGCAACGTCTGAAGCACCCACAGGAATATACCCTCACCTATACGCAACCATGAAAATTATCAGATATAGCTTGAAAAGACATTCAGTGATTGGTTGGTAGACATCAAATTTATTTGAATTGTGAAGCCATTTAGGACAGAGACAGGCTGCCCTAAATCTTTTATGTAACAGGCAACAAAAAGTAAATGAATCTCTTTTAGACATATGATTTGATTTATTCTTTGCAGTGTAGAGCTGTACTGTATTGTGCATAACAAATGATATTATATGTGTGTATCAGGCTATATTTATTGCAATACATGACATTATTTCTTTTCTTTTGTGAGTTTAAGGGGATATTGGTTAAATTTTAATTGTCAGTGATGCCCTGGGAAAAAGAGATGACAACTGTAAAGCATCAAACTAGAAATCTAAATCATAGGAGCTTCTATCAAAGGATTTTTAAAAAATGAACATTCATTCAATTTCTAGCTCTTTAAACACATGGCTTATGAACTATAAAAAAAGGTGAGGGAAGTCTAAGGAGCAATGTCCTGGATTAAGAAAAAGCGTAATTTCAAATTTTGCATAGTTTCAGAAGAAAAATTGACCTCCTGTGGTGAGTGTTCTCATGCAGATTGTAGATCCCATCGAAATGAAACAGATGCTTGTGTGGTGAGCCATTCCTACTCATAGGAGTGAGCTTTAGAACATTTACATTAGGCTTACTTCTACCACTGCCTATTGGGATTTTGGGAAACTGACCTGACCTTTCTTCAACTCAGTTTCTCTACTTGTAAAATGGGGATAATGTTTTTTTTTCTTTTTAAAAACAGCATCTTCTCAGGGGTTTAGTCAGAATTAGTAAGTTAATATGCTGTTCAGGCACTCTGAGGTGAACGTTTATAAGAAGTACCAACATCACCACAGGGACAGATGGCTTAGGGTAAATAAAATACACTCTTTCTTGGATATAAAGTTCTTACCCCTATGAGGTAAATTATCTTTTCCAGGGAGACCATCTGGTTACCTCGAAGAGCTAATTTACCTCATGGGGGGCACCAATGAGGGAGATTCATTTACTCCTCCTACTTTGCCATACTTCTGGGTCCAACTGACCTACTATTGTGAAGTTCATCTTTAAAGTGATGTGTTTGAGAATCAAAATGGATCCCACAAGCAATGGAGCCATTATAAGAGGCAGGGGTGTTAAGCCATTTGCCTTTAGTGAGGGGAGAATAATAAAAATATTTTTTAGGATTGGTAGAAAAGAGGTCAGGGCAGACAGGCAAGACCTAGCCAGCTTGTCTTATTCTTCTTCCCTAGGGGAGTCATTCTGTCTCATGGAGTTCAGTGGTGATCATAAAGTCATCTTGAGAACATAGGATTTAGAGCTGGAAGGAACCTTAGAGGTCACTTAATCCTTTATTTTGTAACCAAAAAACCGGCCCGGAGAAATGTTTTGCCCAAGATAAAAAAGGTAGCAATCGGCAAAGCTGAGATTTCAGATCCTGTGATTCCAAATTTAACATGTTTTCCCTTGTATCGCATTGCCTCATTTGTATACAGATAGGGCTCTAGAGGTCACCTTGTCCTACTCCTTCATTTTACAGTTGAGCAAACTGAGGCCTAGAGAACATAGGTGACTTATCCAAGATCTCATAGATACTAAGGTGAAGACCTGGAATTCAAACCCAGGTCCAGTCTCTTTCAATCACACCACATTGCTGATTCTTTTCTAATAATGCTTTCCTGAATAGTTCTATGAGTGAGTCATTGAGTCATGTAGCTCATTTAGATTTATTCTTAGAATTCTGGGAAGAAAAGTCTAAAAAGAGTGGGAAGATGCCACATCTTTGATCCTCTTATCAAAATGAATCTTGAAAGAATGGAGATCAGGTCAAATGCAAGATATGCCCAAAGCTCAGTTGTATGGGAAATTGTCACTGCTCCAGTTAAAACAAAAGCATTTGGATAGAAAGTTGGATATAACTTGGATATAAACAAAGTGGGCCAAGTACAACCTGCTTTATGGTATCTCAAGTTTTGTTGTCTATATTAGAGGTTAAACACCACCCCAACACCCCCTCCCTCCAAGTCCACTGCAGTTTGTTTTTACCATATTTTTCTGCACTTTGTAAAAGAAAATGGATCAAGTCATTTACCCAGAGATTACAGAGTGCAGAATAGCCGGCAGTTTGCTTATTGATTCACAGTACTTTTGAGATTTATAAATTGCACCTATCTTATGTACTCTAGTCATGTGCATGCCTTTTAAAAACAATGAAGTCTGACAAAGGAGTGTCAAGAACCCTTTAGATACAAATGAATTTAACCACAGCCCTGCTCTACACCACCTTTTACTGCACCTTTTCCCCACAAAGGCCCAGGGAAACCATGATGGGTATGATGTTTCTCCTTAAAGACCCAAGGCAGCCCTGACCTGGGATGGATATACTTCTCTGGTGTTTCAAGTGACATGCCCTAGCACTGGCCTCCAGATGGCAGTATTGACCAATCTTTCTGCGATTGCTTTCACTCCCGTTAAAAATGTTTCACCAAGAATAAAATTTTAGATTGTTCCACTGCATATAAAACTGACAACCCTGTTATTTTAAACTTGAAACTGACAGGCTGTTATTTTAATGAGGTCTGCTAGAGCCAAGGTTAACCAAAGCTTTATTTCCCTACAAAATGTTAAGGCCATGGTCCTAAAAGGGGGCTGTGAAATGTTATGGCTATTGATACTTTCTCTGACTGTACAAGTTCAGAGATTAAAAAAAAAAAACTTGACAAGAAATGCTACATGACAAACATAGATATGTGTTTACCCATAGCAAAAACTGCCATGAATAAGTGGATCAATCTTCATCCAATAACTCCCTTTACTTCTATTAGATCACACTCTTGCAAATAAAAAAAAACCCCACAATTTCTTTTCTTTTCTTGGTGAGGCAATTGGGGTTAAAAGACTTGCCCAGAGTCACACAGCTAGTGAGTATTATGTGTCTGAGGCTGGATTTGAACTCAGGTCCTCCTGACTCTAGGGCTGGTGCTCTATCCACTGCACCACCTAGCCGCCCCCACAATATCTTTTCTAGAGAAAATTGTACATGTCTATATATCTTAACTTCTTTTTAAAAAACCCCTTATTTCACTGGGTTGGCTTTATAAATTAATGAGCTACAGGATATGCTAAAGCTCAATTTCTCCTCTGTGGATTGTTTTTCACCATGAAAGAAACTTGGATTCAAGAACAAGTAAGACTTAGTAAGAAAGGATTTTCATCTGTAATAGGTAGAACATGTACAATGTGTGATGTCAAAGAGCATTGCATTAGCTTTATTTTCTCTTAACATGCCTTTTTATATTGACCAGAACTGAGATTTTAAAGCCACTTGCTAACGGCGAACATTTGTTCCAATATTGAAGACAATCCAAGCTCTCATTTACCAATGATTTTACTTACTTTTTAAAATTTGCATTTTCCAGCTGGAAATGATTTCTTGTCAAGTATGGATTTTTAACTTTAAAAACTAATCTTCTTCTTGGAATTTGTGAAGCAGAGTTTTCTCCCAACAAGCCCATGATTCTTTCTCCCATAATTTTGGAATTTGTTTTCAGCCAGCATTATCAAGAACCCGTATCAATCAATGGTCATGTAATTTCCTTGACAAGGGCCTTATGGCAAAGGTGTTAAGAAGATATGAGATGAGCCTGGACTTGAAAGAGTTGGTCTGATGCAAACAAAATGAATTCTTCCCCTTTTTCCTCATGTTTGGTTGGCTTTCATCAATGCCTGTGTCTTTGAGGAAAAATCAAGCAATCAAAAACCTTTCATGATGTACCTACTATGTAGTGAGAACTGAATATGATATCTCTAAACATATGTAGAGACAATAGTACATCTGGATGGGGTAGACCAATATGGGTGAGGTCACTGTGGTGGCGAGCTGTTAAAAAATAATTGCACACTGTGTCTTGGAACAAACCCTTGTTAACTTGAACCTCTCAACCTCCATGGCAGTTACAGCAGTCATTCAAGCAAATACAGCCCTTGAACATGTGTCATCCCAGAAGTTAAAAACAACAATAATAACAACAACAGCAACAATGACATGCCATCCCCTAGGAGGTCTACAGATGATAAAATAAATAAAATCCAATGTTTTTGTCCAATACAAGTTGTACTATTCCCTAGGAGAGCGGCTGTTTCCAACTCTCTGGGTTATAAGTTATTTGGATGCGTTGGACTTGACCCAGAGAGCTGATAAGAGGTTTCAAAGACATATTCTTTTCACCATCATTTACAGAAGCAGTTATTCTTACAACAAGTCTGCCAACAATTCAATCCCATCATCATTTGCTGAACATCTATTACGTGCAAGTGTTGCTAGATGCTAGGGGAGATGCAGATTAATAAGACATGGTACTTGTTCTCAAGCTGTTTATAATCTAGTAAAGGAGATTGCACTGAATAAATGATTTTAAGCAAGCACTTATTAAATGCTTAGCATGTACAAAACACTAGGGGCATAAATAGAAAAGTAAGACAACTCTGCTCTCAAAGAGCTCATATTCAAGTAGAGGGAGACCACACACACACACACACACACACACACACACACACACACACACACACACACACACACAAAGTTTTGGTTACAAATGTCCAGAATGCAGAGTCAACACTGCTGGCTGTTCTATGTCATGGGATACAGGATGCTTTTCAAATATGCTTGTCTAAGAAAATGAAAGTGCTGCAAATCTTGTGTTTTAAAATGGGAAAATTTTGCCTTTCCAATTTTAAAAATCATTATTATTATTTTGTTTAAAGAGCACAGAACATTCTTCTCTTTATGTCTCTCATGACAAAAGGGAGAATGCCTTTAGAGAACTATATACATAGGTAGAGAATCTAGTCCCACATATTTAATGGACTGTATCTAACAAAATTGCATTATAAATCCTCTTTTTTGAGACTATTTCTCTCATGAAATGGAAAATAGTAAAGAAAACAAAATTTTCAACACCCTGACAAGAGAACCCAAAGGGACCCAAAAGAGCTTCTCTTTTTCCTATTACACTGTCCTTGGGAATTCAGTTAAGAAACCAGGCTGTAAATCTGATTTAACCAAATCCCACTCTACAGAATCACCTTTTTCCCCTTTTATTGCAGATAAGTATAAAAACAGTACTGGAAACATACTAGAATTTTAAAGATAAAAAATGCCAGGAGCTTTCTGTGAATAGATTTGGTACTTAAGCAGTGATACTTGGAGAACAAGACTTCATTTTGTGAATAAGAGAAACAAGGGAAAACAGTACTGAATATAAAAAAAAATTAGAAAGTTGATTCTGTTAGGTTGCCTAAATTATATATTACATTTCTATTCCTTTACTAATACACAGTTAAGTATGGTTCTTTGTTTCCCCATTATACACATACTTTGAAAACTTAGGGGTAGGTATTTAATGCATGGGGAGTTACATTTATAATTACCATTTAGACTGCTGGGAGTTGTGAATAAATCTGTGTTAATAGAGTTGAGACTATAACCTACCAGCTACCTCTCTCTCCCCCCCCCCAAATAAGCAAGAGTTAGGCTCACATATTTGAATGTCTGGAATGTATTCATTATAAGTTATTCCTAAATGTACTTTTCTTTAAAAATGAAACCAAGATCTATACATCAAAGAGTTTGACATATTTTGCCTCGTTCTTTCAACTGTATCAAGTGAATAATAATTATTCTTTTGAATATAGCTTTCCTTTCCCATCTCAAATTATTTTTAGTTTTGAAAACCACATTAACAACCAACCTTCCATGACTCTCAAAAGTTCTTCAGCCAGCATTCAGTGATTCATTCACTTTGTGGATATTCAGTTTGAGGATGTTCCAGGACATTCCCTTCCCACAATTTGGAGCAGTCCGTTGTGTGTCAAAGACCCATGGAGGCTCTGTCATTTGAATTGCAATATAATAATCTTTTCTACAGTTTGCATGAATAGGAAACTCCAAATATTGCCAAAAGGAATCAGGTCTTCATGTTCAGAGTTTCATTTTAAGTCTGTTGGTCTGAGTTGATGATCTTTTCATCACAGGAAAAGCTTTTGAAGTTTATAACATTTCACTTGATGATTTCTGATTCCAGTGAAGACAGGATCAGGGGAGATGAGCTAACTACCTCAGGAATAACTTCCTTAAAATGAAGGCTATTGGATAATGGAATTAGAACCATATAGAAAATTCCAGAATCCCTTTAGAAGTCCCTTTAGTGGGCTTTTTATTAGTCAAGGATGGTTGGGCATTCTCCTGCCCTTTTTGGTAGCAGGGACTGGTCTCTGTGATCTCGCAAGGTTACTTTTATCCTAATGACTTTATTCTCTTGCTCCTTATAATCTTTTTATTTTCATATTAATCCCAGCCTTTTAAAAAATTCATTTATCATTTCTCTTTTCCTGAGACTACAAGATAGTCATCATTCAAGTCAGGTGCAGATGACCAATGAATCCTTCTGTAATAATTTAACTCAAACTGCTTCACATTATAAGGGAAAAGGGCACAGTTACAGTGATGTATCTAGTGACAACATGGTGGACTAGGAGATACTTTTGCTAGAGTTTCAACATGTACTATTTTTAAATACTTTCTGATCACTATGCTGATCACTATGTCTCTCATTTCCTATTTTTTTTCCTGCTTTCTCCTCTCAAAATATGGAAGTTCTGGAATTTATCTAGAGTTCTGATCAGAGACCACTACAGAATGACACAAACTGGCTTCCTACAAAATAGAGTAATCCCATAACTTAGTCAAGTCCCTGGTAATACTTCTTTTCAGATTATGGTGTGACTTCAGGTCTTTTCTTCCTGGTAATACTTCTTTTCAGATTATGGTGTGACTTCAGGTCTTTTCTTTCCAATTACTGAATTTACCCTAAATTGCAAAATCAATTCTTGAATAACTTTTGCTAAAAGCATAGAGATCCCTGTGGCTATTTATTGTAATTTCTCATATTTACCTTTCTTTCCTTTCTCATTGCTGCTATTCTCTTCCAGTCCCTTATCACTTCACACCTAGATTATTGAAATTACCTCTAAATGGTCTCCTCCATGCAAATCATCAACCTTAGTCAATTTGGCTTATTTACAGCCTCTGTCCTATCCACCCCCCCCCAACAAACTGTCTACCATGCTTAAGTATATCCCCATACCTTTTCTCATGTTACTTCCTTCCTAGACCTTGAATGTCACCCTCCTCTACTGACCCATACTTTAAGATGCAGCCCAAGGCCTTTCTCCTATATAAATATCACCTTGATAATGTTAGTTCCTACTATCAGAGAATCTCAGGGATGGAAGGAATTTTGGAGATCACTTAGTCTAGTTCCTTGATACATGCCAAGGATGTTTTCAATGATCTCTTCTATAACATCCCTGGATCATTGATCATCAAGCCTTTATTTGAAAACTTCCAGTTTATTCATTCTTCTAATGTTAGCTTCGAATCCCTTTACCATCTTAATTTCCTTCCTCTGTATGTGTATGTGTTTGTCAGGGTCACTTTCAAAATGTAGCAAACAGAACTAAACACAGAAAAATAGATAGTCTCTAACCGTTCTGTGAGATTTTGCATTTTTATTAATTCAGCCAGATATAACAGTAGCTTTTTGGGCAATCATATCCTACTATCAATTTAAATTAAACTTGTAGCCAAACCAAAGACACTGGATTTCCCCCCTTAAAATGGAGATATTTGCTTTTTTATAAGACATTCATTTATGAATGTATCCCTTCTCCCCTCCCCTGCTCAGGGAATCTTCCTTTGTAGCAAAGAATTTTTTAAAGAAGAAAAACAGTTTTAATCAAGTCATCCAACATATCTACCACATATGACAATACACAAAATATTTTACACCTCTAGTCTTCCACATATGCAACAAAAGAAAGGAGGCACATTTTTCAAGTCTTCTCTGAGATATGTGTTTATTATAATTATGTATCATCAAATTTGCTTTTATTGTTCTTTCTGTACTCATTGTTTTCCTTATTGTATGCATGTTTTACCCAGTTTTTCTTACTTTACTTGGCATCATTTAATTTAAAAATCCTCCCCTGTTTCTCTGAAATCTTCATATTGGCACAATAATATTCTGTTACATTCAGGTATCATATTTGGTTTAACCATCTTATGATGGATACCTGTCATTCAGACAGTATTTCTCTCACATTTGCTAAGGATATTACAAGAGACTGTCAAGAACTTTGTTTAAATATATGTATATTACACCTACAGCATTCATCTAATTTACCAGTTCACTTGAAAAAAGAAAAAGGAAATGTGGCCAGTTTGACATGAACTGTTCTCAATGAACTCATGCTGCATCAGAATTAGTTTACCTTTCTAAATATCAACAAATCATTTGTTAAGTAAAAAAACAATTAAAATTTTCCTGATTGAAAAATCATGGAAACAGTTTCATGTAAAGAGGATCCTTCTTAAAGAAAAGAAAGAAGGAAAATGAATAAATATTTTTTTAAAAAGAAGAAAATAAAAATTTATTAAATGCTTACTATATATCAGGCACTGTTCAAAGATATCTTCTACTTGGAGAAAGGTAAGACTGAAAAGGCTGTAGAAAAGAGCTGTAGTCTGGGGTCAGTAGACCTCAGAGTCCTCTTTTAGATCGTTCTCATATCAACCAGTTTCCACATTTTGTTGATTCCTCCTCAACGGTATATCTTGTATTGATTCACTTAACTCCACCCATACAGCTATAACCCTAGTCTTGGACATCCACATCTTCTGCCTGGACTATTGCAATAGCCTTTAATTAGCCTCACTTCCCAATAAATCCATCTTTCATACTGTTGCCAAATTGACATTCCAATAAAACAAATCTGATCATGTCATTTTTCTGCTCAAGAAACATAATGGGCTTCTTCTCTACAATAAAACATGATGTTCTCTGGCTTTTAAAATCCTTAAAATCCCCAGTTAATAAATGATCAAAGTGTATGATCAGCCATTTCTCAAAAGAAATACTTATCAACAGCCATACGAAAAAAGTGCTCTAAATCGCTGATAGAAAAATGCAGATTAAAGAAATTCTGCAATGCCATTTCACACAATCAGACTGGCAAAGATGACAAAAAGGAAAATGATAGCTCTTGGAGGGGCTATGGGAAAATAGGAACATTAATTCATTGTTAGTAGCTGTGTGAATTGGTCTAGCAATGCATATACTTTGATCAATGGATACCTCTATTAGATACATACCCCAAAGAGAACAAAAAAAGAAGAAAAGGGCTCACATATACAAAACTATATCAACTACTTCTATAGTGACTAGGAGCTAGAAAATAAGGGACCACCCATAATTGGAAAATGGCTGAAGAAATAGTGGCATATGAATGCAATGGAATACTGTCATGCATTAAGAAATAATGAAAGAGATGGTTTCAGAGAAACTTGGTATGACTTATAGGAACTAATACAGAGTGAAGTGAGCTGAATCAGGAAAATAATTGATAAAATAACAACAATGCTGTTAAGACAACTTTAGAAAGATTTAAGATCTCTCCCCCCACCTTGCTCTTTTCCCTTCCCCCTCCTCCCCTCTCTTCTCTTCCCTTTCCTTCCGTGAATTGGGAGGTGATGGAAGGGAAAGAAAATAAATGCTTGTTAACTGAAAAAGAATGTAAAATGAAAAAACTAAACAAACAAAAAATAAAATCCTAAACAAATTCCAGTCTACCTTTCTAGGCTTACTTCACATTCTTCTTCTCCATGTACTCTATATCCAGCCAAACCAGCCCATTTGCTGTTCCTCATATATTTCATCTCTCCTCTTTATGACTTTCTGCTGACTGTCCTCCTCAGCTCATCCCACCTTCCTATGCCTAATGCCTTCCTCCTGAAATAATTTATGCAGCATCTACTTTGTATAATTATATATATATATACACATATATATACATACATACATATACATATACATACATACATATATGATTTCTATTCACATGTTGCATACCTATCACTACACCTGTCTTTCCTTCCTTCCCTGAATGTAAACTTCTTTCAGAGCAAAGATTTGGGTTTTTTTTTTGTCTTTGTATTCCCAGTGCCTAGCACAGTGTCTGGGTATGTAGTAGGAGCTTAATAAAAGAATGCTGAATGAATGAATTATCAAGTCGAGGCTCTGCTGCTTTAGAATCACGTATAAGTCATTTAATCAGTACAAACTTGTTTTCTCATCTGTAAAATGAAGATCATAATGATTTCGCTATGTACTTCATAGAGTTCTTTTGAGGAAGGTGCTTGGTAAACCTCAAATGTGAATTGCTTTTGTTGTTGCTGTTATTATTTTGAGATGGAATTGAGTTTAAATGATATTACCCAGTATAGATAGTATGAGGGCCTCACCGATCAAGTATCAGACAGATTTAGTCACTGTTGCTGTGCTCTGAAGGAAGCTATTTGGCTCCTTCCAAACGATGCTAATGAGTCTACTTACCCGTGCTTTATCCTCCAACTAACCACAGAATACATTCTAGTAATTAAGAAGAGAAACAAGTAGATTATGTGGTTATTTTAACTCAGTCTCTTTCTTCAGAAGTATCCACTCAATGATGTAGAAGGGGGAACTGTCTGAAATACCAGCTTTTGGAAGGAGCCCCAAGCTGAAGTCCTACTTACCTTTTGTCCTTTCTTGATGTTCTGAATTCTGAAGCATGAAGGACAATGAGGCCTACAGACAGAGTACTAATTACCTGGCTTGTAACTCCCCCTGCTGCATGCAGCCAGGTAGACAGATATAATGGCTGTCATCCTTTGAAGCATGGTAGAAAATCTGATTTTTAATAAGCTGCATTAATATCCCAAACTTGAAGAGGGTAAGGACTAGTTTTTGCTGAATTTGAAAAGATGTCACTTGGAGAAGCTCCACACCATTTATGATGAGCTTTTCTTGCCTTCTGCCTTACCCCCTTTCCATTCATGAAAGAGTTAACTAGCAGAGGCCTAGTCACATGCACTGAAAAGACTTTTTGCTGACCTAGATCTCCATTGTTTTCTTTTATTTTCTCTCCAAAATCCCCAAATGAGAGAAAGCATCTCATTTTCAAGAGGGTCTGGGGATCAGAGAGGATGAAGCAATATCACATTACAGCAAACACTTAAGATTTGTTAAAACATTAAATTCTGAAAAATTAGGTCTCAGCTCAAATGATGTAAGGCAATAAATACAAACCAGCATTTACTTTTGCCATCACAGGCTTCTGAGCTTCAATTGCATGCTTAGTGAATACCAACCACAAAGTTGCCCAGTGGGAGAAGGTCACTTCAGCAAGAAAATGTGACTTAAATAGAGACAAATCTAAATCTACCTCATTCCCTTTTCTAGTAACCTCTGGGATTTCCCTACTACTAAGAAAGGAGGAGGTGCTTTCACTAACCTGCAAGGGAATAATGATTGTCTCTCATTGATACTTAGGTATGAAAGTCTGCTCTTGTCAATGATGAATGGCTTCTTGACTATAAGCTAGGAGAAAAGAAGCTTCTTTCCATCCACTGGAGGGCCACGGTAGTAGTTCTGTTTAGCCTAATATCTAAAATATGGTTAAAATTAGTAATCTCTGAAGTCTACAACTATCTTGCTAGGCATTATTCATTAGGATAATGATGTTTTAGGTTGGGTGGCATGAGAAGCAACATTGAAGAGTAGATTAAAAAAAAAGCTGGCCCTGGAGTCAGGAAGACCTAAGGTTAACCTTCACCTCTATACATACTGGCTGAGTGATTTTGGGTAAGTCTCCTGAATTCAGAGTGCCAAAGGTTACTCTTTATGAGTATATATGGCAAAGAAGTTACCAATCTACATGCATAGAATATGTTTTTCGACTGGAATTCCCTACATCAGAAATGTCAATCCCCAGCCACAAAACTCCAGAACGGGGCCCAAGTAGATTAAAATGTAAAATTAGGAATTGTTTAACAAAATAAATAAATTGTAATACATCATAGACAATGTTAATTTGTGGCTTTCTAAGTCAAAATGCAGTTAGCAGGGATCCATTTCTATTTGAGTCTGAACCATCTACCTACATGAAGGAAATCACAAAACTGATTTACAACAACAGCAACAAAACTTAGGCCAAGAAAACTGACTTATATGGCAAAAAAGATAACTGATGTATTTCCCTGTCTTAATGAGGTTGTTTGGTATACGACTGAGTGAAGGGACTGTCAATCTGGGACTCTTTGAGATCCTTTCCAATGCCTTACGTTGCTTGGCCTTAAACTTTTCCATTCCAATGCCAAGATCTGGGTAAGGACAAAGGCTGACACCTCTCACTAGCAACTTCTGGTCAGATTCCCCGAATCTTCATTAATAATGTCCTCTCATTTAGCATTATGTTATATACTTTTAAAATATCTTTTGGGCAAGCAAGGTGGTGTAATGGATAGAATGGCTGTGCATGGGGTCAGGAAGATCTGAGTTCAAATCTACTCTTATGCTTATTAGCTATATGACCCTCGGGTCTACTTCCTTCTGCCTCAGTTTCCTTGCCTGTGGAATGGGGATAAAAATAGCACCGTCTCTGCAGAATTGTTGTGAGGATCAAATGACATAATATTTGTAAAGCTCTTAGCATAATGCTTGGCACACAGTAGGTACTTAGTAAACGTTAGTCCCCCTCTTCCCCACCGTATATAATTTTGTGTATTACAGTTTATCTGGGCTTGTGCTTTAGCCACGCTAGGTGACACAGTAAATAGAGTGCTGGGTCCAGAATCAGGAACACCAGCGTCTAAATTTGGCCTCAGACACTTACCAGCTGTGTGACCCTGGGCAAGTCATTTAACCCTCTTTGCATCAGTTTGCTCACCTGTAAAATGAGCTGGAGAAGGAAACAGCAAACCAGTACTTTTGCCAAGAAAAACCCCAAAAGGGGTCACAAAGAGTCAGACATGACTGAAATGACTGAATAACAACAGAGACAGAGAGCTCCTTTAGGGAAGAATTCTCTACATTGATAAAATCTCAGGTCCAGACCAAAAAGAAAAAAAAAACATGTGTACCTTTCTTATGGGGTAGTTGTTAGGATCAAATGGGATATTACATATAACATATTTTGTAAACCTTAAAACCCCATTCAAATATTAGCTATTAATATTATGGCAAGCATAAGTAAGATGTGGTAAAGCCGATGTTCAGACAGATGAGCTGCCATGGAAAAATGTTTTCCCAGGTGAGATTTTTACCACAGAACCCTTTACTTCTGCTCTTTTTTGTTGAATTTTCTCTGTCTCCTTTGCCTGTTCTTTGCTCTCTATCTAGTAAACCGTTCTGACTCCAGTGGTTTAATCCTCACTCTGCCCTTGCCTCCCTGAAATCACGTGGGATTTTTCTGAGACATCTACTTCAGACTCAAACCCAGAAGGAAAAATTCATGAGAATATGTGACCTTAAATAACAGCCTCTGATTCACATCGAGCTGATTTGTTTAAATCTAAAACAGAAGGTGGACTAGACGGTGGGTACAGGTTAGGGAAGGGAGACCGAATTTATGGCACAGATGTGTATTTGCATTTCTTCAGGACTATTGGTAATTGAGAAGAGGGGATTGCTATTCTCCTCAATTTGGAAGGATCTGGAAGTAGGTTGCACAGAGAAAGATGTGGTCTATTGACTCTGAGGTTCACTCATAGACCCAAATGTGTCACTGAAACTCTCTGGGGCCTTCCATTATTCTCATTCTTTCCTATAGCTTTATTTTTCCATAAGAGGATTCGCTACACCAGGAAACTAGTTTATTTCAGTATCAGCATGGTGTAGGGCAGGCATTATAAATTGCCACCTCATGGGGGACTCTCTCTAGGAGTACCTTGTTTTCAGAAATTCTAATTAGGCAAGACAGTATATAGAGATCACTAGAGTTTTCTGTCCCCAGGTGGTAATTTTTTTTTGGTAGACTTGGGATAAGTTGGTACATATATTTTTCCTGTTATTTATCATTTCTGTCTTGTTCCATTCTTCCTAGTTTCTCCTGGGTCTGAGAGGGTGCTGGTAAGCTTCTTTATAACAAGATTTTTTAACTCTGAATTACCTGTAAGACTCAGGAGATACTGAACTGAACTTAGACTCAATCATTCCACCACCATGAGGTTTATTCATGCATTTAGTTTACAAATTCTTCTCTCTATTCCAGATATCAGTTTTTAAAATTAGGGGCCACTCATCAATCTCAGAGGCTCTGGACAGGGTAAAATCATGAAAGAGATGGATGTAGTTTTCAATGCCTGCCATGTCAGCCCTTTATCCCTTCCTCCTCTCCCTCACCCACGTGGTAGCAGGAGCAGCTGGTGGCATGATAGATAGAGCTCTGGGCCTGGAACCAGGAAGTTCTGAGTTCAAATCCAGTCTCAGACGCTTACTAGCTGCATGACTGACTTTTTGTGTTTAAGGCTTTCTTGGCAAAGACACTGGAGTGGTTTGTCATTTCCTTCTCCAGCTTGTTTTACAGATGAGGAACTGAGGCAAACAAAGTGAAGTGACTTGCCCAGGGTCACACAGCTAGTAAGTATCTGAGGCCAGATTTGAACTCAGAAAGAAGAGTCTTTGTGACTCTAGGCCCAGCGCTCTATCTACTGTGCCACTTAGCTGCCTGGTTAGTTGCCTACATGGTATTATTTGAGGGATTCCTGGAAGATCTGCCCACTTCTATATTTGTATCCCCACTATGACACCTGAAATTCTTGCCACCAAAGTTATTCCTTTGAATTAGATAAAAACATTTAGTCAGGAAGCATTTATTAAGTGCTCACCAGACACATTTCTGGAAAAGTTCTCGCCTTCAAGGACCTTACATTTTAGTGAAAGAGACAACAGATATATATGTAGGTATATACCAAAAAAATCGCAGGGAACCATGGGAGTGGGCACAGTAGAAACTAATAGCTGGGAGGACCAGGAAGGTGGTGCTTCACCTGAGTCTTATAGGAAACCAAGAATTCCAATCACAGGAAAATAGAATAAGATAATAGATTATTTTGAGTAGGAAAGAATATTAGAAATCATCTAATCAAACCATCTCATTTTACAGCTGAGGAAAATGAGTTCTAATACAATCTCCAGAAAATCCCTGTTAAAATGCCCAATGCATGTAAGTTGGCTGGGATAAGCAGCGCACAAACATATTGTCACCTTAGGAGAGGGCAGGAGAGTGAACAAAAGATATTTCAACAGAGAACAACAACATGGTGGCTATCTACTCTTCCTGTGGATAGTCTGTCTCTGAAATATCTCTGTAAGAACAAGAAGTCTGCTTTCTTTCTGACTGAAGATACTTATACCTTGGCAGAGAGACTGCTGTCCATCAATAGTCTGTTTCCATGGAGATGGAGAGACAGCAGACACAATGCATACCATGGTATGGCAAGAATGGTGGCAATGATAATTAGTACACATAGAAAGGTAGCATAGTGAAAAGCAATGGTCTAGGAGCCAGGACATTCGGGTTCAGTCCTGCCTCTGATACTAAGGAATTGCATGACCCTGAGCAGGTCGTTTAAATTTTCTGGAACTTGGCCTCTTTATCTATAAGATGAGGGGGTTGGACTGGACAATGCCTTCTAGCTCTGGCATTCATGATTTCATGATTTATTGAGTATCTGCGTATGGAGGGAACTGAGACACTGGGGAGATTGAAACAACATATTCATCTCCTTGAGAAGTGATGATATAGGTTATATACATACATACATATATGCACACAAACACATACAGAGTAACGTAAACCTTTTAAGAGGGGCAAGAAGATGTTGTCTTCATTATGGCTACTCAAAGCAACTGCTGCTTTACTTCTGGCCTCCACAGTCCAACTACCATGCCTACCCAATTAGGCTAAAACCAAAGCTTTATTTTTCTTCTCTTGCCAGTCTGGCCCTCCCCCTCAAGACAAATTTATTTTAATATTTATTCACAATATTCTTTGCTACTATACATAAAAAACGGGAAGGCATCCTAGATTTCAGAGCCAGAAGTGACCTCAGAGGCCATTTAATTCAGCCTTCTCATATAGACGAGGAAAACAAGATTCAGAGAGTATGAGTGACTTGTCCTAGGTAGCAAGCAGCAGTCAGCATTCGAACCCAAGTCCTCTCATCTAAAGCCAGTGCCTCTTTCCAGTGTTTTCAATCTAGTTGCCTCATTGTAGTTGTTCAGTCCTTCTTACAAATGCTATCTTGACCCATTTGGGGTCAAATTAAATTAAATTAAATTAAAAACTGTCAGTAGCGTGATGTCAGTATCTCAGGATTTCTGAGTACCAACTGGCAAAACGACAATAATCATTGCAGTAGCTTCATGGATTCAGAGATTTCTAGGGCAAAGAAAGGCTGTGACTAGACTACCATTCCCTCGTGGTGCTGAGACTCCTTCACGATGATTCGTGTCTTTACTTCTGGTTGATATTCCAGACTGGTCCCCTTTTTGAAGCAATGACTTTGCCTTCTAAACACTTAAAGGAAGGCTGTTAACTGGGGAGCTGAGTGTTTACGTTCTCTCCCTCCACAAGCCATTTGTCACAGCCCACGGATGGGTCCAAAAAATAGCTCCTTGGACTATGATGAACGTGTCTGAAGCCTCCAAAATTCTATTGTTTTACTAAGTGCCCTGAGGATGAAAATGTTCCTGTCATATTAACAGTAATACAATGCCTTGTTGTTGTTCTTTAAACAGTAGCTTTGGGGAAGGAACTCCAAATGTTCCATAGTCAATCTCTAATTAATCCTCAAAACATCTCTGTGGGAAAACATGTGGAAGGCACCCTTCTTTCATTTTTATATGCCAGGGCACTGAGGAGCTTGTTGCAGTGATAAAGAAGTCACTAGTTTCTATGAAAGCACAACGAAGCTTCTGTGAAAACAGTGCTACAAAAGAAATAGTGTCAGCAGCCATATGGGCCAAGGTCAGGAACTGGGCCAGTGGCCTAGGAGCAGAGGTGAGAAGAGCCAGCTAGACATCCGGTTCTGGTCTCAATTCCCCAATTCTTCTGTCATGTGATATTCCTCTCAAATTTTCACGCTGATGTTTTTTTGGACTTGGAGGAGGCACTCATATAAAATGGGCAGTATGATTCCACTAATTCAGTTTTAATATCTCTCTGTATCTGGATGACATTACTAAGTAAACTGCATAACCTTGTATTGATGTGCTGCTAAATGGATGATCAGCTACATGGAGCTGAGCTCCTTCTGTGTACACTCAGAGGTTACAGTCTTTCATTCGAGACAGCTGTGAAGGAGACCACACATCTGGTGTCATTGTTAGAAAACGGCAGGCTATCCTAGTAAAAGAGGAGCCATTTATAGTTCATGGCTCCTCATGGTGGGTTAAATACTGTAAATCCTTATGAGTGATGCCAGAGCTGTGGAATCAATAACCACCTAAATGACCTTAACTTGGTATGCCCTATAAGTGGATGGGTTCCAGAATGATAGACACACCATTGCTGCATAGGGAAAATGCAATCTGGTGAAAATGACAAGTACCACGTTTGTGTTACTTTATTTGGTACCTTTCCCCACTTTTAATCAGTTCCGGCAGAACGTGAGATTTTCAGATGATATGTTTTCAAACTTAATTTTACAAAAATCTCATATCTCAGGGTGACATTGCCCACCCATGAATTATGAAATCTGACAAATCACTACTGTCAGAATGTTGGGCAAAAGCAAGAATAACAAGAAGGAAAAGGGCTCCTGCAGCAAAGAAAGGCACCATCCTGAGAATAAGACAGGGAAAGACTGAGAACGGATGCTCTGAAAGCTCAAGACAGAAAAAAAGAATGATGGAGGACTAAAAGGAAACTAGAATGCTCCATCTCATGGTGAAGATTCTGAAAAAATGAGAGCATGGGAAATGGAGGGAGCAAAGAGGAACAGCAGCGAATAATCCAAACAAAAGAAACAACTTTTTGCTAAAGAAAATGACCCCAGCTATTTTTTTCCCCTTTCTTCATGCATTATATAAAATAACAAGCCGATATCTTATTTTTTTTTTTTTTACATCTGCAGGGATTAATTCTGGCATAAATCACTTAGATTGTTCATTTGTGATTTGTTGTGTCAACCCTCTCCCTCCCCCAAGTTTAATCTGTGTGTGGAATTCCATATATGGAAACTCCCTCCTCATTTGTAATTTATAATCTTAGAGGACTACCAGGAGACACTGAGTGGTTAAATGACTTGGCCCTGGTCACATAGCTTATGTGTGTCACAGGCAGGATTTGAACCCAGATATTCCTAACTCCAGTGCTAGTACTCTGTTTACCATTCCATACTATCTTGAAAAAAATACTCTATATTTGGTTAACACATGGTAGGGAATTGTGATTAAACCAAGATTAAATACTCATCAATACAAGATAAACCAAAGTTGTATTTTCTCCATTTATTTGGAAGTTACATATGTGTGTGTGTGTGTGTGTGTGTGTGTGTGTGTGTGTGTGTGTGTATTTAATGAGGTGATTGGCAACTCTGTAAAGAGTGCTTAGATACTATAGCAATGGATACTTTAAAAAGTGTTTATGTACGTATGTGTCAAATGTTCCCATGCCCTAAATATTTGCATACTTGGCTATCCTTTACTCATTTTTACAGCATGGATACAAACAAAGAAACTGGAGCCTTCCTTTCTGTCAGGTCATTAAACTATTAATATCGATAATCAAAACTTTTTAGGAGAAAAAAAGTTATACCACAGTTCATTTTAAGCATAATGACACCATAAAATAAAATCTTATATTTACATAGACTCATTCTTTGGCTACCTATACACATTAACACACACAAATGCAGCATGATATCCTATTCTGAAGTACAGTAAATGTAATTGTACCATCTTAGCTTTCTCTAGAAAATGGAATTATCCAAGGCCTTATTATGTATTGGTTAATTTTAGAATTGAGATTTTTCAATTCCTAGGACACAGAACTTTGAGAGTACAATGTTTTTCCTTTATTTTTACTTGTGTTTCTAGTTCTCTTCCAATTCTTTGCAGTGTGTGTGTGTGTGTGTGTGTGTGTGTATGTGTACAACTTATACAGTCCTTCAAAGGGTAATACAGATAGTGCCATAATTTAATGACTTATCAGAGATCTTAGATCTGGGCTGATTTATTAAAAAGCGTTTATTGCACATGTAATTGCTGCCAAAAAATTATTTTTGCCACTGGTGGATTAGCATAGTTTGACTTAAAATGGACACTGAGGGTTACTACTTGTACCCTAAACTTTGTGGCAGTTTTGGAACACTGGGATTGTACTCCCACCTCCATCCAGGAGATGCCAAGTAGATGCATGGCCATCACTGGAGCCAAGATGATCTACATTCAAATCTGACCTTTGACCCAGACTTTTAACCTCTTGGTATCTTAGGAGCTCACAAAGACTATATGTTATAGATAGTTGCTACTTGGCATTTATGGAGGGAATTTCATACCAGGAGTTCCTCATGACTGTTGAAAGAACAGGCCAGACCACTTCCTCTCATAAAAAAAAAATTTAAAAAAATGTGCCAGGGAATTAAGTCGGGATTTGAGTATGCTTGGGACCCTTTCTAGCCCAGGCTAGTGTGAGAGTGCTAGAAAACACTGCATATTCTGTTCAAATTTGAGACCTTCCTGGTAATTCCATGCCATTCCAATTATTTGAGGCATTTAAAATTAAACCATTTGCCCCTATGACTGCTCAAGAATGGCTTAGAACCACTAGGGAAAGTAAAAGAACTGAAAACAGCCTATTTTTTCAAGGGTTCAGAGGAATGGGAGTTATCCTGGACCCAAGAAAAACGAATATATAGCTCAGCAGTTAAGATAATGATGTTAGGTTTAATCAGCACTGAGGCCAGGACAATGAACAGGGTACCTAGCCTCATTCTTGTGTGAATTATACTCTTAAAACAAAAACACACAGAGAAAAGGAACATATTTTATTCCTGATATCCTGTGTGAGATGCAAAAATAAAGTGGTTTACCAAAATGCTCTTTGAGATCTGTGAGTTTTACCTGCCCAACAATTATGCCTTCTGTAGGAGCCGTCAGCGGCAGAGTCATCATAAATCTTGATTCCATAGTGGCCTGAGAGAGTTGCTGCTATGTTTTTGGAGGTGAATATGAAACCAAAGCTCAGCCTGATCATTTGCAATATGAGCATAAATTGCTTGATTATGACATAGCAAAGAAAAGAAAATCGGGAGTGTTTTCATTACTTAGAATTAAAGAGATGCCATGATCCTGCGCCTTGAGGAAAAATATTTCCCAAAGGGGCATAGATCAATTGGAATTAAAGCAAGAACCCTCAATCTAATTTAAGAGACTCCATCCTAGAGGTGTAAAATATGTAAAATAATAATAATAAAATTCTCCTGCTCTCTTCTCTCTTAGCAGCAAGCTTGTGAATGCATCATATTTTAAAAACAATTCCCTGATAGCTCCAGACTGGTATATAAAAAAATGAGAATTGGGCTTCATGGCATTCCTTCCTCACTCCCCTCCAAGCTGTCATTTGTCTGGCCAGTTTTGTGCCTTGGTGATTTCTCTATGCTGCTGGCTCCGGTCCCTCCTTCAAAGAGAGAAGAACCCTGTTGCTGAGAATTTTGGCTTGCTGTTTTTTGGCTGAGCAGGCTCATAAAACCTGAAGCTTCTGATTTCCATAGATCTCCTGAATCAGTAGGCCCAAATCAGTGTCATTTCCCTTTTTCAATCTTGTTTTATTTCTTTATTTTTAGCCACACACAAAATAACCACTGTTCCCTTCTGATTTTTTTTTTTCTGATCTCTGAGTGCCAATAGGATGTCATGGCTGCTGAAACATTCATATATTCAACCTTTTCTTTCCTTGGCAGTGAATATCTTGGTGCTATATACCAGAATACCTACTTATAGGGCCTTAGTGAGAAGTCAAGGAGATGTTACATATGCACATATGTATTATGGCAGGTGTTAGAAAGGGAATCACCTCAGAAAGAAAATCTGTAAAATCTCCCACTCTATCTATAGAAACATCATTCAACTAAACTGTGCATGATTCATCTGGCTAGGCCAATGTTAAATGCATAAACTACTGACATTAGGACTCAGGTCTATGGCCTTGCTCACTTCTCAAGTCAGAGACAATGAAAAGACAGAGGACCAACAAGTTAAATGTGAAGGTCAGAATATCCCTGAAACATGAGCAACCTCTTACTATGACCTAGTCTATTAATCAGTTTCAAATTCAATATGGAAACACAACTGCTTTTTGTCTTGGCTTTCTGAAAGGGAAGGGCCAGTAGGTGGCGCAGTGGATAGAGAACTGTGCCTGGAGTCAGAAAGACTCATTTTCCTGAATTCAGATCTGACCTCAGACACTCACTGGCTATGTGACCCTGGGAAAGTCACTTAACCCTATTTGCCTCGGTCTCCTCATCTGTAAAATGAGCTGGAGAAGGAGATGGCAAACCACTCCAACACCTTTGCCAAGAAAACCTCAAATGGGGTCACAAAGTGTTGGGTATAAGGGATTTGAAGGAGGTCTGATAATGGGTACCTAAGCCAGTTGACAACATTTCCCTCCACACTGGACTCTTTGGACCATGGTCCCTTTAGTCAGAGTTAGCACTCTTATCACAAAGAGCTTAAATGTTATTTTTTTCTCCTTGGGTTTTTAAAGGAAAATGTTTGCTGAAGTTAACTGACAAGTACTACTAACAGGGGAGAAAAGACTCAGTCAACAAGGATTTATTAAGTGCCTACTATGTGTCAGGCACCGTGCTAGGCTATGAAGGTACAAAGACAAATATGAAGGATTTCCTGTCCTCAAAAAGCGTATGTTCCATTAAGGGTGACAAGTGCCAACACAATGTCAGCTCTGCTGAAATATTCACACATAAAAAGGGAATAATGGAAAGAGGCACAACAAGCAAATTAAAAATTATAGCAATTCCTCAGGTTCAAACTCATAGTAGAATAAAACTACACTAAACCTTTTGGGATGCTCTGTATAATAGCTTTTAAATGAAAATGTCCCTTTTTTGAGAGGGAAGTGATTTGAAGATGTGGATTGAAACTTTTTTTAATCATAATTTGTGAATTAAGGGGAAAAGAAGAAATGCTGATACTTTTCTTTCTCTGATTATTTTAGTACTATAGAATTCTATGCGACTAGAACTTTTTCCCATTTTTACAAGTACAAAAGACATGCATTACCAGAAAATGAGCTGGCCTGAGTGTTTCACTAGAGTCTTCAAAAGCTTACAACCTAAGAAGAAGGCCTCTAGTATATTAGGTAACAGACATATATGAGGATGGGGGGGGGGAATTGCACAGGCTAAAAAAAAGTCTTGAATGGCTTTTGACCCTATTTGGTAGATGGAGTGCTTACATTGATAAGATCAATGCTATCCACTGAAGCTTCAAAGTCAAATCTTAGGCTAAATTGCCAATATTTATGTCCCAATAAATCCATTTATATAGAAAGAACTTTGGTTCCATTATGTCAAGCTTGGGGATAAAGGGGTAGTATTGGCCAGAGGGAGCTGAAAACTAAGCTGTTGGCTAAGCAGGAAGGATCTGGCAAATGTTATTACAAGTCTAGGCAGGTCCAGGAAAGAAAAACTAAGGCAGAAAAGTGAAAACAGGTATCATTGGTCAAGGGAAGCAGGTTTAAAGTTTGGAAAGCTGAAGGATTGGCAAAAGCGGCAATAATGTAGAGCAGGGTCAGTGAACTCTGATCTAGGACAGAGGTGGTTTTGTTATCTTTCTTGCTTTATGCTGGCTGTTGTGAATACATGTGCCCCTGGGCTGACAAGAGTTAGTTATAGCCAGAGAGAATTCACCAGACTACCTTTGATTGAGAGGAGCAGAGATGCTATGGTGGACTCACAGATTACATTTTGTAAAAGCAGTATTCTACTATAAATCTATGTAAGTATTCCTTTGTATAGTTACTGCTTTAGGGAGACCATAATGTCAGCTATATATTGTCTGTGTCATTTAAATAAATATTTTTTGAGTCATCACACAACATATGAAGGATGCAAAGTACAGTAGAAATGCCATTTAAAAGTAAAAATAGTTGACAAAAGACACAGTGAAACTTCTGAAGTTGTAGAAACAACCCATTTTCTATTATAATTTTTTCCACCTAATGATGATGATGATGATGAGACTAATAATTAACATTTATATGGGACTTTAAGGTTTGCAAAGTGCTTCATATTCACATTTCATTTTTGAACTTCACGGCATCCCTCCAAAGTAAATATTTCAGGTATTTTTTTTCCATTTTACAGATTAGTAAACTGAGTCTCACATAACTTGAGTGACTTTCCCAGGGTTGCAGAGTTGTTAAGTATCTGAGGAAGGATTTGAAACCAGGTCTTCCTGTCCTCAAGTGCAGTACCCTACAAGTATACTTAATGTAGGTTCTTAACGGTTTGCTTTTCTGGGCTCTCCTTCCAGGATTCAATGATCTCATGGGAGTTATCATACTGAGGTCACTGCCTATTTTATGATTTTTCTTCAGAAACTATGGATAAAATTGTCACTTCAAGGGATCAGGAATAAAGGGCTACCTAGCAACATGGCTCCATTCTAGGCCTAACCCCAAATAGGTACTAGGAAATTATGAGAACAGGGTGACTATGCTTAATGGTTCTCAATGGGATAGAGAGACATTTTTCTCTCTTCTATAAACATCTGAAGGGCTATTGTCCTTGAGTTTTTAAAAGCCAGAGCTCTGATCCAAAGGTTAGAAAACATGACTGAATACAGTCCCAACAATATGACTGTAGATGTTTTAAAGTAGATTTTTTTAAAAAAAAGTAATAATTATATTAACTTCTAATATGTTTTACAAATGTATTTATCTCTGGGAAATTAAGTACACAGATTTTGAACCCTTCTTAATTCCAGAATCATGTTTCTATTTCTGCTGCTTACTTGCCTCATTTTCTTTTCAGGATAAAGAAAGCTTAAATGACCTTTCCTTTATGGAAGGGCACTAGATGAACATCAACTCTTCATTCACATTTTTGATAGGCTTTCCATTTTGGGAAAGGCAACATATCAAAAAACCTGCATAAATGTGCAGGTATTTTACAGCCCAATCCAGAAAGACACTGCAATTTTCATATGTGGTAATATATGACCTAGACAAGACCCAGACATAGGCTCATGAGAAAGACTGTGAAGCTTTAAATTATTTCCTTGACCAGAGAAAAAGAAATATGAGTAATCACTGGCATCCGCCAACCCAGGATAGTCTTTGGGGGCAATCAATGTACAAGGGAAGACAAAGAACATCTGGAAATCAGCACATTTTTCAGCATGTTTGCACCCTGCTAAGTTCATATTTCAACATACACACTTATGAATATGTGAAGGCACTCATACAACTCTGAGGGGAAAAAAAATCAGCTTATTTTCTTCCTTTGGGATTAAGAAATTCCGGCATGACTAGAAGGAAAACAGGAGATAATCTTCTCCTCAATGTTTTCCAAGTGTTACACCAGCAACATAGAATAAAGGAGATTCAGTGTACACGATGGTACATTTTTATTTCCTTAAAAATAATGTTTAGCATTTACCAGGAGGTATCTAGCTGAGAATATTGGAAACAAAAAAAAAGAATTTCCCATCTAAAGAAAGTATTACCCAACGATATACTTCCTCAACTAATAGTCACAAATCCCTTTCTAGATGCCTTCTTCTCATCCTAAAGGGAAGAGGAGAAAAAAGTCATAAGACAGTAAAAGAATGGGAGAAGAAGAGAGAGAAAGGGAGAGGGCAAGATTAAAGAATGGAGGAGAAGAAAAGGAGAAAAAAGAAGCACAGAGGAAAAGTGTAAGTTGAAGAAATATCCCAATAACATTAATATGAGAACAATCATAGCAATAAACAAGGTGATGAGAAGTGAGACTAGGAGACAATGTCCAAGAAGAATAAGGAAGATGGTGCTGATTTTGGCAGTGTTTCCTGAAAAATCATGGACATTTTTGGCTCCAGAATACAAGGCAACAGGGAGCCCAATAATTTGCATTTATAATTTATGGAGCAATTTTCTTTCAAATAATTCAAACACAGAAAAGATCCAATGCTCTAAATTATTTATGTGATTCAACTATTTGAGCACATAAGCATTGCCAAGAACATATTGCTGATCATATGCAAGGTCCATGTAGCCTACTCTTGTTTCCAATAGTGATAAGTGGAGATGATTTGTATGAAGGCTTCTCCCCAATGTCAAACTTAATGCTTCAGAGATCTCCCACTCACTCCTTCAAATTACAATCTCTTTTAATTTTGCTTGTATCATCTATTAATTGACGTCTACTTCTTGGTACCCCTACTCTTTATACTAGTGGCTATACTACTACTTAGCAGGTAAAATATTTCAAAATGTTGCCCCTGTTATATAAAGTAATTTTTGTTTTCTTTCAAACTTTAAGGGATGACAATAGTTCTTGATTTGGGGATTGGTGGATCCACTCTTACTGACCATACCTAGACCCTTTAGAGAAGATAGCGTGGCATGTATTTGGGGTCAGAGGATCTCAGTTAGAAGCTCGACTCTGCTATTTACTACCCGTGTGTGGTTTTGCACAAGCCACTGTACCTCTATTCATCTTGTTTCCTTATCTAAAAAATGAAGCTGTTGGACTAGGTTCTCCAAGATCTTATCTAGCTCTGTCTCTATGATCCTTCATGATTTTACCTTTGCTATCTTCTAGCTCTTAATCCACACATTATCTCCACAGCTCTTATTCAATCCATTTATTTATGCAGTTTACCCAAACCATGTCTTCTTTTCTATTCCCTTGCTCTTAACATGATCTAAGCCTTCATCATTCCACGTTACATTATGATACCATCATGGAAATTTTCCCAGGCATTTTCCCTTACAATCCATCCTCTTTCCTATGATCCATCCCCCAGCCCAAGCCTCACTCGGTCATTGTTTGGGCCCTGATGACTCAGAGTGAGTGTAAATAATAATTCTTTCTGTTTTGGCCAGGAACCCTAAGGATCTTCCCCTCTCAGATTGATTTGTTTTTTGTCTACATAAAAGAGACCATTCTTTGCCTCACTTTTTACCTCATCTGAATCAATGAATGGGAGTTGTCTCAGTCAAACTCAGACCTAGGAAAAATTTTAACTTAAAAAAGCCAAGGTCTCCCAATGCATCTGGGGTCATCTCCAGTTGTTCTGATCTGTATGTTGCTACTGGACCCCAGATGTCTCTGAAGAAGAGAGTGAGGCTGTGACTTTGCACAGCCCTCCCTCGCTTAAATCCAATTCACTTGCAAGTCATGGCATCACCTTCCTGATGTCAAGGTCCTCTTCAAGAATGAAGGACAAACACAAACAACAAGCTTTGAACCTCAGCTTTGTCCTTTTCAGGCTGAAGATGTCAAATCTTTTCATCTGACCTTATCCTACCATCATCCTCACAATAATTCTATGAGACAGGTATTAGTATTAACCCCCATTTTACAGATTAGATAATGGAATCAGCTTCAAGGCCAGTTCTTTAGCCGCTGTGATCATGCTGCTTTTTATCATTGTTATTTATTTTTAATAATAATAGTAATAATAACAACAACAGTAATTTGCTCTTTAGCTCAGGATGAATAGTCCTTATCCTAGGAGGCTTTTATCCTCAAAGGCTTCTAGGGTGAAGGCTGTAAGGTCTGAAGTAATGACGTTTCTGCCAGGATGATTAAAACCAACATAGGGGAATTTTAAAGATTCTTGTTCACATTTCCTTTTCAATGAATCACTCAAAATGTTTGTAAAGATGATGTAGGAAGTTTCACAGAGTGTGTTCTTTTATGTAAATGCTATAAGACAATCATCTTCACTCAATAAACTGAACATAGGGTTAAGTAGTTTTTAATCTTAATCTTCCTCCCCCAACCCCGCTTTCTTTGATTATTTTCCTCTTCTGCTCCTTTCTCCTCTCTCCTCACTCCCACAATTTTCTCTCCCTCTCCCTGCAGTTATGCTGGGTTGTTTTTTTTTTTTTTTGGCTTGTTTAATTTGTTGTTTTTTGTGTGGCAGTTGTGTCTTGCCATTACATGTCCTGGCTACAGCTACTTTTCTGGAGTGTGCAACAGGCCTACTGAAGCCTTCTTTATTGGTAGTCATCCAGGCTCTATCCAAAGGGGATGAGAACCTTCCTGAAGTCTAGAGTTTGAGTTCGTTCTTGGTGCACCAAGACAATAATCTTTGGATACAATTTCTTTTCTTTTCTTTTTTTTTTGTGACAAAGAATCCTGGGATTAGATTGCAGAGCCCATAAATGCAGAACAGTGTACTTGAATGCTGACAAGAAGATGATACACAGCTTTGGCCTTAAGTAAGATTTATTGCCATGACTGCATCTAATGCAAAACTTAGAAAGACAGAGAATGAACAAAGAAACTATAATTACAAAAAAAAAAGCCTTCAAAATTAGGAAAAATGGAGAAGGCTATAGGAAGAAATCAGGAGAGGACCTGAGCATTTCAGAGAGCAGATTTCCTAAGTTGGCTTTTAAAACATCTTGTGTTGATGATTTATAAGAATCATACATACACACATTAATTCATAAAGCATATGGCAAGCTTACAATCTTTTTGACATTTTTGGTGCACAGACCAATTTCATCCTGAAATCCCTTGGTGATTGCCAATGGAAAAGTTTTGTCCTATATAGTATCCTTGTAATGATTCCCAGAGACTTCATGTAAACATACAAGAAAAAGAAAATGTTAACCCCTCTCATGATCCACAATGTCAAAGGAGAAAACCACACTACTTGAAGTTAGGAATTCTCACATCTGTTACTTCTCTTGCATTCTTCCAACATGAAACTGACAACATCACAAGTGGGACCCTGCCAATTCAGTCTAAATGGTCAAACAGATTGTTTGTAAAACACTTTAAGGAATTTAATTAAATAACAAAAACCAAACAAAACCAAAACTCCATCATGTGACTTGTGGTCTAACAGCTCACTTCTTGGAATCCTATAACAAATGGAATCTTTTCTGTCAAATGACTGTACATTTAAGTTTTAAAGCCACCAAATTCTAGCCCCACTGTGAAGGTAGATTATGCAACCCTGCGGTATTCTGTGCCAGCTGAGAAGAGCAGATACCAGGGAAAATTAATTGACAAAGATTAAATACATAAGGATAATGAGATTGCTACAAATAATCTGGCAGACTTCTCCATATTTCATTGCTAGTACAAGCTTGCAAAAGAAAATCATGAGTTCTGTTTGCTTAAATATATAATGTGAACTGTAGGATTTCATCATAGAATGGTGTGACTGATTATTACTGTTCTCTCACTATTGAAAACTTTGGAACAGCGTTTGGAACAACAGTACTCCATTTTTTTCCAGTTGTTCTCAACAGAGTTCATTAGAATCCTGTCTTGACCAAGTCAAGTCAAGTCAAGAAGCTTTTATTAAATGCTTATTGTGTACCAGTGCAGGCATTGCACTCACGGGGATTTAAACTCAAACAGAAAGTGTCTGACCTCAAGGAACTTATATTCTAATGAGGGAAGGTAATACATAAAAAGTGAGGGGGCAGTATGAACAGGTAATGGGCATACCCCTGCTGGGGCATGATAAAGAAAGTTCAGGGAGTCAGGAGTGTGGCTTGGAGAAAAATGAAGGCATGGCTGGCTTATGAAAACATAGCAGGAACCAGCTAGTCAGAGGAAAAGCCTGCAAGGGTTGAGGGAAGGTACCTCTGGTGTGAGGAGGCCGGGGATAGAATGAATTTCCAAGGTGAAGTTGGAGTGCTTGTTCAACTTCTTAGCCTCCACAAGGTCTTATTGGGAGGGATCCATGGGCTATAAGTAGTAGCTTCATAGCGAAGTAGGGAAGAGAAAGAAAAAGTTGAAGAGCACCAAGGAAATCACGCTTGGAAAAAAGGTCAAAGAAATCGGACAAGACTAGTCTAGTCCTGAGTGACTAAGGTTGGAGCTTGTGTCTAGCTAGAGGACTAGTTATATTTCAACCACTTGGAATAATACACTCAACTATAAAATGAAAGGGTTGGCTTAGATGACCAGTAAGTTCTTTGCCAGCTCTAGGATCAATGATACTAAACCTAGCTGACAATTCTACAGTGCTTTAAAGGTTCTAAGCAACTTTATACATAACATCTCATTTTCTCTACAACAGTCCTATGAGGTATGTATTCCAGATATTATTATCTCTCTTTTACAAATCAGGAAACCAAAGTTCAAAAAAGGTAAGTGATTCACCCATGGTCATATAGATAGTAAATATTAAAGGAAGGTAGGATTTATGGGACAGCTAGGTGGCACAGTGGATAAAGTGCTGGGCCTACATTCAGGAAGATCTGAGTTTAAATCTGGCCTCACCCACTAGCTATGTGGCCCTGGGCAAGTCACTTAACCCTGTTTGCCTCAGTTTCCTTATTTGAAAAATGAGTTCTAGAAGGAAATGGCAAACCATTTTGGTATCTTGTCCAAGAAAAACCCAGGTGAGGTCACAAAGAGTCAGACATGACTGAAAATGACTGAACAATAACCACAATAGGCTTTAAACCCGTGCTCCTGACCTGACCTGACCTGAACCATGCTTGCTTCTATGTCTTCCTCACTCTTCTACGCCAACTGAAATGCTATCCACTCTTCAAGGCCCACAGCAAATTTCAGTCTACTCTGATTAATACTGTCTCTGAACTCCCAATGCATTTATATCACCTTCTGAATTGGTGAGTCTGGGTCAATACATCATGATGAACATAAATGCCTGCTTCTGATACAGCTGCTTCATCGTATGGGACCGCATCGGTGTTCAGCCATGAAATGTCAGATGCCCTTGAGACACTAATTGCTTAGCACTTGAGAACACCCTTCCATACAGAAGACAGCAAAGTACTAATCGACAAGGTTGACAATGACTGTGCTTTTTCAGTTTGTAATGATAACCTCTTTTCTGATGAAAACCTCACACATTTAGTTAATTTCAGGAGAATGCAAACTTCTTGAGGGTAGGGACTATCTTGTGCATAATGCTTGCTGATTGCTAGATGTCACTACATATCCAGGACGGAGCTCTTTTTGCTCAGCTCTTATGGTTACACCCTTTTTGACAGATCTTAAACAAAGCCGATGTTCAGGGAGCCATGTTTTTTCTAGTGATTCCATATGATTTTATGCCACCCTCCCCCACCACAAGTGTTTGCTTTTAACGTATCTCACTGACATTCTCTGCAGGCCAATCACATCCCATGATAATTACGTGAGATCCTAGACTTAATCTGTAGTTGGAAGGAATGGGCGACATGGAGAAATTCAAGTCACTCACAAGCCATCAGATTAATTTAACTCTTCATAAAGGATGCCTTTTTATGGCAAAGTCACTTGTTAGGTCCTATTATATATCATACATAGTGCTTTCCCTCAGAAATTCTCTCTCATTTACATGAATGGAGCAGGTCAAACAAACAGAACCAACTATGTACATACAAGATATAGACAGATATCTAGATGCATCTCTGTATATATCTATGTGCATACCATGTATCGACAGATAGATACAAGATATATATAGATATATATATATATATATATATATATATATATATATACACCAAATATATATAGTTACAAGACATATAGATATACATATGCATGTATATGATATATGTGTAGATTCAAAATATATGTACATAAAAAGGCAGACAGAGAGACAGATAGATCGACAGATAGATGGATGGATAAATGGATGGATAGATGGTGTAATTGATAGAGTGCCAGGCCCAGAGTCAGGAAGAAATCTCGGGCAAGCCCCCCCTTCTCCTTGGGCCTCAACTTTTTCATCTCTAAAAGTATCGGGCTAGATGACCTCTGAGGTCCCTTTCTGCTGTAAATCTCTGATCCTATGAGCCATATCAAATCTGCTTCAGCAATCACAGCTCTTGTAATGAGTGTATGAAAATTTTTCAGACCTGGACTGGCAATGGGTCTGTAATCAGCTTCACTGAATTGTGGCCACTCACTGCTACTTCTAGACCATCCTTATGTCATCATCACTCAGTAACTTTCCCTTTTTTTTTTTTTTTGGTCAGGCAATGGGGTTAAGTGATTTTCCGAGGGTCCCACAGCTAGTATTATGTGTCTGAGGCTGGATTTGAACTCAGGTCCTCCTGAATCCAGGGCCAGTGTTCTATTCACTGCACCACCTAGCTGCCCCTACCTTTTTCCTTTTTGAGATTAACTCCATTTATTTATATCACCCAGGCCAAATCCTTGTTACAGTCATCTACTAACCTTAAGGTCACTCCTCCTCCTTCCTCAAGGAGTCTGATACTTTGCTCACAGTCTTCCCTTCCAACCCAACTCCTGCCTTGAACTTGAGGACTTACTATATAAAGTCTCCCTGTTTGTTCCCTCTTCAACTCCCATGAACTCCATCCTTATTCTGCCTCATATTTCTGTAGTAATGGTCTTTTTAAAAAAATCTCACCACTGTCCACTACTGTTTTATCTCTATGATCTTAAATTCTGAAATCTATGATTCTCTCTGATATAATCTCCTCTCCTTCCAGTTCTATGTCTGCCTTATTCCTTTTAAATCTACTTTTTTTTTTGTCATCAGAGGGGCATCCATTCCCCAGTCTATCACCTCTGCTCTGTCCTCAGTATGCTTGACCCCAAGTTGACCATTTCAACTATATATGGTGCTCTAAAATTGAACGTCTTGCCTTCTTGTCCTATAGCTTCCCACACCTTGCCAAACCATAAGCATGCTTGCTTCCATTAACCGCCTGTACAGCAGATAAAGTGTGGGGTCTGGGGTCAGAAAGACTCATCTTCCTGAGCCTTGTTGCTTCCAGGCTCTCTCCTCTCTTAATTTATCTTCCACATAGCTACACAAGATTCCTAAAATGCAGGTCTGACCATGTCACTTCCATACTCAAAATGTTCGGTGTATCTTTGTTGACTCCAGGATAAAAATATACATTTTTCAGTCCAGTATTTTTAAACTCTTTAAAATCTGGCTCTTACCTATTTTTCCAGGCTTGTTTTAATCTTGCATTACTCTCCTTCATGTACTCTATGCTCTGGCCAAACAATCCCACCATAACTGTTTTCTGAATCAGATGTTCCACCTCCCATCTCAGTGCTTTTGAATGCATCATTTTTCATCTGTTCCCTCCTTACTGCCTCTTAACATCTTTAGCTTTCTTCAAGATTTAGCTCTGGTGCTGTCCTCCAATGGGGAGTTTTTCCTGATCTACTAGGTTTCAGATGCTCTTTTCTTTCTCAAATTATCTTATATTTGCTTAGATGTATAATCCTAGTAGACATAAGCTCCTTTCACCTAACATAGTCCCTTGCACATAGTAGGTGCTTAATAAATGTTTGATAATTGAATTGAAAGCGATATTTGGGAACAATGTGTGTGTGGGGGTAGTAACCATAGTACTGCCTTTGGGGTAGATTCAAATCTGAGTTCTGATACTTATTTGTTTGTGCTGCCTTGTTTACTTGACTTTTCTGAGCCTCAGTTTCTCTATCTGAAAAATTCAGTAACATTTGTACTACACATGGTTGTGAGGATATATTTTATGAACCTCAAAGCCCAACATAAATGTTTTATTATTTATAATTTGGATAACCACTACTGTTCCTCATCACTGTCCTGCAGAGGGTCACTGAAAGGATGGTGTGGGAAGAAAGGTGCTATCAATTATATTATTAGAGGAAATTGACTGGACAGAAAGATATAAAAAGTTTCTCAAAGCTCTAAGTCTAGCAATAGAAGTTAATCAAGCTGAATTTTTAATGAGGCAACATTTAAAGACTTTTCTTTACCATTTCCATCTAGATTTATTAAAAGAATGAATGAAAAGTACTTCTTACATTTCTGCTATATACTAGGCACTGCTATAAGACCTGTAAGAATTTATCTTGGTTGTTTTCCATTTATGGCTAATTCTTGTTTAGTTTCATCAGAAGAGTCAAAATTTTTTAGGAACCAGAGATAGATAAAGGGTGATTTCTGCCAATCAAGGGCAGTGGGTGGGAGAGGATGATTTCTGTCATATTAAGTACAAAGCACAGATGGAACTATGTGGTACTGTCACATTTATCAACTTTGAAAGTAGTCCTCCTAGGTTGACTTGACAGTGGTAGAATCAGTAGAAGGATTTGCTTTAAAGCTGCCTTTTGAGGTATGGTTCCCAGGGATTCATCATAGCTAAAGGTGAAGGAAGCAAGTATTCTTTGTCCATAGCAAATTCTGAACTGGACACATTCATTATATGCACCCTTACTATGAAATATGTTACATATTTCATAACTTCACAGAAAATTTCTTTGCAACCTAAATAATTAAGATAGAGGGCAATATGGTACACTTAAGGGCAGCTAGGTAGAATTGTGAATATATTGTTGGACCTAAGTCAGGGAGACCTGAGTTTAAATTCTGCCTCAGATACTTATTCGCTATGTGGTTCTGATCAGGCCACTTACCCTTTCTCAGCCTGTTTCTTCATTTATAATTTATTCATTCACTTATATGCTGATTGATAGATTGGGACTGGTTCTTCCTATGTGGCCCACGTGGAGTGGCTCCTCAAAGGCCTGATCCCACTGCTGTTTGACAGAAACTTTGACCTACTCCATTTCCAACCTGGGCTTAGTTAACAGCATTCTGAGGCAGCCTGGTGGCCTTTGTCTCCTAGGGGCTCACCATCTTAGTACTGGACTTGATGTGGACATCTGATTGGCTTCATCCCCACTACAGCTCAGAGCTCCTGAGCTCAAATGATCCCCTAGTCTCAGCCTCCCCCAGAAGTAGGTATTATAAGTGTGTGTACCACACCTAGCCTTCTTCATTTATAAAATGGGGATAATAATAGCATCTACCTCACAGTGTTGTTGTGAGAATTAAATGAAATATCGTATGTTAAGCACTTTGTAAACCTTAAAGCGTTATATAAAAGCTAGCTACTATTATTACATTAATGTGATAGTTCATATATGTTTACTGGAATCTGAGACTTTTTGACTTTCTGTAGAATCACAGAATCGAAGCATTGGAAAGGACCTTCGTCAGAAGTCAACTAGTTGAACTCATACAAGTGAGCCTCCAGCTTCTATTTGCAGGTCTCCAGTAAAAGAGAACTCATTACAACAAAGGCAGCCAATTCTTCTTCGGGACAGCTAAAAATTTAAGACATTTCCTGTTATATTGAGCAAAAATATGCCTCCCTGTAATTCCGACACATTGATGTTAATTCTGCCTGTTGGGGCCAACCAAAACAAACTAACAAAATAATTCCATGATATGACAACCCTTCAGACATTGGGAGGCAATAATCACATTCTCCCTAAGACTTCTCTTTTCCAAGCTAAATAATCCTAGTTCCTCTAACATTAAATTCACAGAATTGCAAATGGAAGGGTCGTCAGAGGACTTCTGGTCAAACTTGGAGGTGATAAAGAAGATTCTGTATAACACCTCTGAAAAGAAGAAAGGAAAGGAAAGGGAACAAACATTTATTAAGCACCTGCTGTGTGCCAGGCACTGTGCCAAGTGCTTTACAAATATTATCTCATTTGGTCTAGTCACGCAAATGTTAAATAGTTTAGGGCCAAGCACAGATACTTGGTTGAACACAAAGTCCTAGGGTGGACATGGACATGATTTCCAAGGTTGCCCGTGGTAACAAAGCTTAGACATGTTGACAGAGCTTACTGATTCCTGATCTCCCCCATATAATGATCAATTCACCATCAGTAGGACGTAGATTTTTAGCTATTTATTCTCCAAGGGTAGATACATGAGAACAGAGAAAATTACTGATTTCTCCAATTTCTCCATCGAGATGTCTGCCATTCCTCAGGAACATGTATCTGCATGATGTCTGACTAGATTTAGGGATTTCTCACATCTATGACCATATAAACAAGTAAATCTAATTGGCCTACATTAGGACTGTATCTACTGCTTGACTATATTAATATGATGGGCTGTGTAACTTCTCTAATAAGCCTGGAATGCAATGTACAACATTTACATATTTTTTCCTTACCTCTATTTACCACTGTCCTTCTACTTCCACACCCTGCTCCTACAACCGATTTATGTTACTTTTCTTTTTTCTTTTTAAAATTTTTATGCTGTTTTTCAATAACAATTTTTCTGGCTAAGAAGTCACATAAAGCCATCTGCAGAAAAGCCTCAGAGTTAACTAGTTATATATAAGGTCTACCTAAAATTACAAGTTACAATTAAATTACAATTACATTAAAATTACAAAGGTCTACCTCAAGGGGAACAGAAAAGAGACAGGTCCATTTCCTCTGGGCCTGATTTCTGGGTTTGTGAGCATGTCTGAATTCTGTATATCAGAATTCAAGAATGGTCATCTTCGTTCTTACAATCAAAGAAAAGGAAAGGAAAGGAAAGAAACCAACTATATGATTAGGGCCTACAAAGGAATTTGGCCTACTAAATGGCCTGAGCAGAGTCTTCTCTATGTAGTTCTGGAAGTTAGGTTTTCATGGAAATCTGTGGTAGTGGAAGAATAATTAAGGTTCTCACAGAGAGACAGAGATGCTTCTATAGAGGCTTTAGCGACATAACCAAGGCATTCTCTCTCAGTGCCATCATTTAAATGGCGTGCACTTGCAGCTTGGGTTTTCCTTCAGTATGTAAAAAGAATTGAAATTTGTTAGCAAGGTCTTTTTTTTTTGTTCCAGATTTGTGATTTCATTTGGTAAAAGGAACTGTCAATAAGGAAGTTCCCTCTACCAATTCAGATTGGCACATTCTCTGCAACTTATGGTCAGACAGTTGCCTGGGGCCACTAAAAGGTTAAGTGTCTTCTCTAAGGTTACACAGCTAGTATGTATCAGAGATAGGACTTGAACTCAGGTTCTCTAGATTCCTACTATAGCCACAATGCCATGGAAGAAAAATTAGTTAAAATAGAAAACTACCAAATGGACTTCTTGCTTCTATGCCAACCCCAGAAGACACACTTGAGGTGAACTCCATCTCATCTACCCTTACTATTTTCTCTTCAAGTGGTAGCTTCTATAGCTGTAGCCTCAGCATGTCCCAGTATCTCTACCCACAGGGGTTCAGGTTTGTGTTTTGAGGGAGGGGGAGGTTGCCTATGTGAGTCATGTCAAACTCCAATAGAAATACTCAGTAAATACAGATTCTTATGGGTAGCATATTGACTTAGTTTTAATATGTAATGTTATGTATGTTTTACTGTATTTTTATTTAATTAGTTAAATATTGTCCAATTATATTTTAATTTAGTTCAGTATGAGACTTGCAGGCTGGCTGCATGTTTGATATCTGTATTCTATATCTCTCTTCCTCTTTGACTCCTATCATTAGTACTTGTGTCCCAGGTATGAAGGGCCATCTCAAGGTCCCCTCTCCCAACCAAATATTTTCCTTGAAAAGTTGATTTGAGCGCACTTTTCATGCTGCCAGAATTGCTAGCTATGGCTTTCATATTCTTTTCCTGGTGAACTGGGGACTGACAAAAGAACTTGAGAATGAAGGGGCACCATGAGTGGAGTCAGTGAAGGTTTCGAAGGTCTCCTAGAAGAAGTGCATACTTGATAGAAAACAGTTGGCAAGGCTGCTATTGAACATAGACACTGGTAAAGTAGCATTTCTTTTGTATGAGAATAAATATGAGGAGGCAACAGCAGAAAGAAAAGGACATTTGTTTATAAAAAGGTGTTATTAATACCCATAAAGAGGATACAGATGAACTGGGTACCAGAGTAAATTGCTTTCTTTTTGAATAGCCTCTTAATTCAGATTTCAGATTCAGTGTGAAGATCCTACTTAGGGATTTTTATTTCTTAATGAAAATAGAATGGTTGAAAGCCCTCTTGGCAAGAACATTTAAATTTAGAAATATGTAATTCTTTTTACCTTAAGAAGTCACCGAACAGTAGTCTTAAAGGCCCATGTTAGATTTCACCTGTCAAATTTCTTTCTCAGTTTTGAGAGGTTTAAAGAATCAGGAAGAGCTACCTTCAAATCTTGCTTCTACTATGTACTGGCTATATGTCCATGGGCAAGGCATTCATCCTTTCAAGCAATTTTGTAAGACGAGAGTTACCAATCTGCATGGATTGAGAGAGTTTCCTCACCAGGAGATCCCAGGGCCAATGAAATCACTGGTCCAGCCTGGGCAAAACTTCTGATACTGTGATTTCTTTGTCCAATTGGCCCAAAGTAAAGATGGCTAAAAGATTTTGGTGAAGTTTAGCACACACCAGAATTTCACAAGTTCCCTATTTCATACTAATTTGACTTAGTGGTTGGAATTTTTCATTTTGGTAAGATGTCAATTTCTATTTTGAAGACATTAACTTTGCACATTAATTAATTCAGACCAACTAGCACAGAATTCTTTTTCCTTCTGTGGATTATATGCAGGATAAAAATCTCTCCACTATCGAAAATGTTAGTTTATGTAATTTGGGAAACATTGCCTGAGAAGGGAAATGAAATGCATGATTCTTTACTGAGAGAGGAATTGGATGTCACCCAGATTAAGCAAACGGCAGCTGTGGAGAATATTGAGAACTGCAAATCCAGTCTTGGGGGAGATTTTCCTCTAGGTAGAGGATGTGAGGGACTCAGACTGCTGTGAATTCTGGGAAAACTCTTGCGTACTCATGTACATTCATGGCACTGAGAATGTTTGGAGGAACTCAAAGTTTTGCCAAATATTTTAATAGGGCCCAAGTATTGAATGGGTTATGTTTTTTCCTCCATTCATGTTAGGAATATTTATTAAAGGAAAAAAATGCATTCATATTCCTCACCAACCACCTCCACCCTTTTTCTTTTCCTATCTAAGACTTCTAATGGTAGGGAGATGATCATGAAAATAACCTTAAAGAACTAAGCTATATTTTACTTAGAAGAAATAAAATAAAAAATGAGAAAGGCGTTAGATTAGGCCTTACCACATCCACATACTTCTTGGTACCTCTATATTTCCAGTCACTGGAGCTGCTTCAATGTGTAACAATAATAGATAACATTGACATATGCCTTATGTGCTCTCTCCATATATGTGTATGTATATATATATATATATATATATATATATATATATATATATATATATATATATACACACACACACACACACACACATATATACATATATACACATACATGTTACAGATTCTCCATATATTTATACATTACATCATATATATGTGTTATATACTTTCCATATGTTCATATATTACATCAAATGTGATAGTTAGATCTATCTATTACATTTGATCCTCACAATAATCCTATCAGGTAGGTATTGTTAATTATCCCCATTTCACCAATGAGGAAATTGAGGTTGAAAAAGGGTAAGTAATTTGCCTAGGATACACAGTAGTAAGCACCTGAAGCAGGATTTGAACTCTCCTTCATGCTTTTCTCATCTTAGATTTTATTTCTCTAAGTCTAGCATTCTATACATTATGCTATGTAGTAGTACCAGCAATACTGGGTTTCAGATATGTCACAGTGAACTCTATTTCACAAGGAAAAAGATAATAAATGGATGTTTTCCTTCTGCTAAGAAAAGTATATGATCGTATATTGTTTTTCTACACAGACTTTTGGCAATTCACTAATATACTCAGTATAAAATACAAGCTCTTTGCTTGGGCAGTCATGGCCCTCTTAATCTGGTTCTGATCTGCTTTTCCATCCTGATATCATATTATTCTCCTTCAGATACATTATGCTCTAGTTCCATGATCTTGACATGCCCCTCTGCCACTGGGCGTTTGCATACTCCATCTCTAATGCCTAGAACAGGCTCTATCCATATTTCCAGCTCTTGAGAGCCTCCCCTTCCTTCAAAGCGCAAGTTAAGGTTCCAACTGGGCTCTCTCTTCTCCATGAGGCTGATTTTCATTCCTCCAGGGGGAATTTTCCTTTCCCAAATCTCTCATGCCTCACTGTTTGACATCTGCTATGCACTTAGGACATTTAGCCCCCCAGTAGACTATAAGCTTCTTGAGGTTAGGAACCATGTCATTTTTTATCTTCACAGCTTTTGCATTTAATTTAGTATCAGATTAATACTTTTGTTGAATTGAATATGCAGAAGAGGATGTATAAACTGAATGATACAGGCAGGATAAATAAATCAATCACAGTTTTTGTGTTGTTGCTGTTGATTCTTTGCTCTTGAAGAGGACCAAGAGGTCCACACAGGATAAATAAATCAATTCACAGTATTTATTGAGTATTTACTAGGAACTATGCACTATATGCTAGACCCTAGATGTGAATTACACTAAACTACATTTCATGTAGGCAGGGGTGAGACAATTTGCTGTTCCTGCCATGTAGCCCTTTTCCTATCCTTCCTCCAGTAAAGCAGCCAGTCCCCAATCTCCTGGCGGCGGAAGGTGGATTACTGCTGGAGAGGACAATGTCAATAGCAATCTATCTTTCTAGAAACCTATTACTCTCATAATAGTGGCTGGACCGATAGCTGAGCACTTGAAGGTTACTAAAGTGTTTGACATAAATTACCTCCTTTGGGTCTTGGGTAAATGCTATTCTCTCCATTTCACAGATGAGAAAACTGAGCCTATGAGAAGTTAAGCAATTTAACCAAGGTCACATAGCTAGTAAGTCGCAATCAGGATTCAAACCCAGGTAAACTGACTCCAAATCTGTTGTTTTCCCTGCAACACCTCAGCTTCCCTTTATAGCCTAATCCTCTGCTTTCTTCTTTGGATGGCTGAATTACCTTAAGTTCAGTTCATCCCTATGTGGGCCATAAGTTTACTGTGTGACCTGGCATAGACTTTTATGCAGCCTTGATAATATATCTTGTATTTATAGATGGGAAGAGTCCCTGAAAACATAGAGATAGAGAATTTTTTTGGACTCCTACATTCCAGCACAGCTTCAGGAGTGAAAAAATATGGAACCTTTTTTCTTTTCCTCGCTCACTAATTACCCAAGGATGTGTGTCTTTATGTGATGACATGCTATTACCCAGATCCTGTTAGTAAAACTAAATGTTTCTCAACAAAGTATATAGACCTAGAATAGGAAGAGAACAGGAAAAGGACAAAATAAAGAGGGACAAAGGCCTATTTCTCCTCCTACCCCCCAACCCTCTGGGCCTGTATTTTCCACTCAATGTAACCTAACCATCCAGTGTTTATGTCACCCTGGAAAACCTTGGGAATGGTTCAGAGGTCAGCGTGAGAAGTCAACTCAGAAAATAGACATTTCTCAAATACTTGGTATAGTGCTTTCTGTTTTTATCCAGACTGCAGCAAATTAACCGTGAGATGAAAACACCTTTTTCTTTTGTCATTGCCTGGACTTCATAAGGGAGGTAACAGCTGTGTGGGTAGTGATGGGGGGAAACATGAGTGAGAAAGGATGGAGAGGGAGAGAAGGAAAGATGAGGAGTGATTTCTTGTAAAGAAGAGATTAGAGGTCCCCACAAAACTGAAAAGAGTGAAAAACATCTGTGGCCAGAGGAATTAAGATACCCCAGTAATTAATCATGTCTATGTAATTCTAACTCAGAGCTGTCCACTCCAATGTGGTTTCCCTACCCCAGTGGTAAACAAAGCAGCTCCAATGACAAAGATAATAAAATTGTGTTACAGCTATGCAAATATCCCAAGCTCCAGCAGAAGGCAGTGATCTTCTTCTATCTATTTAATTCTGCTGGAAAGGAAAAAGGTGGCACTGCAAAGAAAATGCAACCAATACTATCCCTTTGTGCCTCAGTTTACTCGTGTCCCACTTAGGAATTACTGGGGACAAAATAGTATGCAGTTTCTTGCTACCCTTAAAATAATAACTTGAAGCCTAAGGAATTTCATCTGCTGGCTTCCCTACTCTGCTACTCTTAGCACAGTGCCTGGCATGTAGTAGGCATTTAATAAATGTTTACTGATTGGCTTCAAAGATCTGGCTCAGAATACAGCCCAAGGCTTTATACAGAGTAGGCAACTGATGGATACTTTTTGAAGTTTATCAAGAGTGAATTTGTCAAACAGGTGTAGAATTAGGACGGCTTCCTCAGATGTAGCTAAGAGGCTGATATAATTTGCTTGACTATTCTTATTTCTTCCCAGGTAGGGCTTCTATTTGGAGGAAGGGGATAATAATAACTAATATATATATTGCATACTATATGTCAGGTCCCATGCTAAGCATTTTATAATTGTTATCTCTTTTGATCCTCATGACAACTGTGAAAGACAAGTGCTATTTTTAATTCCCATTTTACAGTTGAGGAAACTGAGGCAGATAGAGGTTAAGTGATTTGCCCAGGGTCACACAGCTAGTAAGTGTCTGAGGCCAAATTTGATCCTAGTACTCTATCCACTGCATCACGTGGCTGGGTAGTGAGTTGGTGGGTAGTGATAGAAAAGAAAAAAAGCATAAATAAAATATTTTTTAAAAATTGTATAGAAGTAAAGGAAAAAAAAGTGAAAATTTGTTGCTACTTCTTTAAATTACATTAAATTAGGACTGCCCTAAAACTTTTCAGACACCCTTTATATATCTTTAAAAAACAAACTTTCACAACATTTCACAGTTTCTCTCTTTTTCCCCTTTGGCCATTGAAACATTTATTTGTTGATGATAGCTTTTGTTTTTCAAGTGAGCTTAGGAGCACGGTTTGAGGAACTCCCTGGACTCAATAGTCACAAAAGTCACTGATGCCCAGACCCCAGACTCATTCCTAGTCTCTCTACATCCTATCAAGACCTCTGTCCCTCCTTCTGAGTGAGTGATAGTGGGTGAGTAACTCTCTGCCATGATCACACAGAGTAATTCCGATGGTGCTCTGGGTGAGGGCTAGAGTCAGAAAGTAAAATAATTTGCTTCCCCCTGGCCCTTCACAGAGGATGCTGGGGGGAAGCACCAAGGGGTATAAAGAGAGATTAAATAGCAGCAGCTCTGCTAAAATGCCTGTTCACCTTGTCTGTGACCTCTGATGTGACGAGAAACATCACAGACACCAGAGGAGGAGAGGAGCAGTGGTATTAGCCCTCTGGGAACTAGGAAAGCAACCCTTGAAGGCTCTTTAGCAGAAAAGCCAAACAGATGGTTTTAGTTGCTACAATCTTTATTACTGAGCTGGGATGGGGTGTTGGGCAAGTCCAGCATCAGTCTGAGAGCCTAGTGGAAGGAGCACAGAGGTGGAAACTGGGGCCTTCAAGACAGGATCTTATCCAATTTTCTAGTCAACTGGATGATCTTTTTTTTTTTTTTTGGTGCCTAGGCAATGGTGTTAAAGGACTTGGCCAGGGTCACACAGCCAGTAAGTTACCTGTGTGAGGCCATATTTGAGCACAGGACCTCCTGAATACAGGGACGGTGCGCCATCCACTGAGCCACCTAGCTGCCCCTAACTGGATGATCTTGGGCAAACGATAGCTGATGTTCATATTGCACTTCAGAGTTTGTAAAGTGATTTACAAACGCTATTTCATTTGGTGCTTTTTTTGAGATAGGGACTACTATTAGGCCTATTTTACAAATGAGGAAACTAAGACTCAGGGAAGTTGAGAGACTTGCCCAAGGTCACACAGCTAGTAAGTGTCTGAGACAGAATTTGAACCCAGCTCCCAGCTCTAAGTTTAGCACTCCATGTTCTTCCATACCATCTGCCTCTCCATCTAATCTCTTTGAAACTTAGTCTTCACATTTAGGAAAATAAAGAGATATGATGCCTTAAAATATCTCTTCAAGATACATTTTTCCTCTATAACTCCATAGCCAAATGGATCACTTGCAATTTCAAGACGATTTTAATTTTTTACTGGCCTCACTAGTCAGTTGAAAAACCTGCTTCAAAAATGCTTTTGTATCGGATTCATTTCCCTAATAGCAGGTTTCAGGGCCTTGTGCCATTTTTTTTTTACTTATAAAACTTAATCTTCTTTTCTACCCACTCAATTTATATTAGTTAAACAAATTTACGTTTGGTCCTGGCTACCCCAGTCCCCCACCCAGGACCACCTTCTTTCTATCATGCTGTTCCATATGGAATATTCTCCCACCTTCAATCTGCTGAGCTTCCAAGTCTTCCCAGATATGTTAGATGAGATGAGGACTGTCACTTCCCTCAAATCTCTGCCCTTAATAATGGCACTCAATTCAAACCTACCCATGTCTTTTGTAAACCATGAATCAAGAACTCAAACCCATGTGTTCAGTCCTTACAGTATGTTCTGCATATGTATCATATGTGTGATATGCTGAGCAGGTCTGCTAAGAAAGTAAGGTCTTAATAAGACAGAGATGTTGGTGTGCAAATATTTCTCATAGCGTTGAACACATTGAGAATGCATGATAAATATTAAGTGACAAGAAGAATAAAAGAAATGAAATACCTGAAAGTGCTTGCTGCCTAAGGGGAAAATACATTAAATAAGTCTAAAGCATTATTATTAATTGAATGTTCTGAGGTCTGATCTCAAATGGATTAAGCCCCAAGCTTAGATGTCTCCAAGGACCTAAAAGTTATATTTCACAAAAACCTCCTGATAAGTGCTTCTTGGTGTCGCTCTGGGGCCACACACACACACACACACACACACACACACACACATACAAAATGCTTTTGGAAATGAGTCACCAGAGATTTCAGTGGGTCCCTTGCCTCTCAGCTCTCCATCACTCCTCTGGGTTATTTTCATCCCCCATTCAGTTTTATCCAGTTCTCATTCCCTGAATCTTTTATCTGCTTCCCTAATGTTGGCATTGAGTTTTTTCATTTTAATCTTGGTATGTGGCTGAGTCTCCGAGGTAGGTATAGTATAACTTTATCAAATACCACCACTGATAGTCAGGGTTACCTACCATTTTCTCTTGTTTTTTAGTGATTGCTTGGCAGTGCAAAAAAAAAAAAGAATCCTTGTTCATCCCTTTAAATCAGGGGTTCATACACAACTTAAGATTTGTGAACTTGGTTTTTTTAGGAAAGTATTTTGCTAACTATATTTTTATATAATTGGTATTTTTTGTAATCACATATTTTATTATATATAATGTATATGTCTATAATATTCTGAAAAGTGTACATAAGCTTCACTAGACTGCCAAAGGAGTCTAAGGGACAAAAAAATTAAGAACCTCTATTGTAAATGCTGAAGAATGAACTGAATTAATTCCTTTAAAATTAGTATCTGAAACTGGGGCATGGAAGGTTGACTGTGGGCTGAATCTTTAAATCTAGATCTCCTTGAACAGATAGAATCTTAGAAATTAGATGCTGTTTTGGTATGGTTGAGAATTTGAGATTAAAGTGGGGCTATGATCTCATGCAGGGGTTGGCTTTTTACAGTTGTGGAGGGCCAAGTGAACTTAGATCCAGAACCTGTAAATTTGACAGCAGCAGCACAAGCTATTCAGAGTCAGCAAAACTCACAAGTACCTCCTTCTGGTGGTTCTTTGGACTAGCCACACATGCACCACACACACACACATGTACACACACACACATGTATACACATGTATACATATGTGTATGTATGTGTATATGGATAGAGCTGTGTATATGTGTAGTGTATATATATGTGTATGTATGTATGTGTGTATATATATGTGTGTGCATGTATATACATCCACACTCACACACACGTACATATACACACATGTATACACATGTATACATATGTGTATGTATGTGTATATGGATAGAGCTGTGTGTATGTGTAGTGTATATATATGTGTATATATGTATGTGTGTGTGTGTATATATATGTGTGTGTGTGTTTGTTTGTGTGTGTGCGTGTGTGTATGTATGTATATACATTCACACTCATACACACACACATATGGACAGCTGGACCTGGAGTCAGGAGGACCTAAGTTCAAATCCTTTTATGGTTACTTACTTACTAGTTGTTGACCCGGGGCAAATCTCTCTCTCTCTCTCTCTCTCTCTCTCTCTCTCTCTCTCTCTCTCTCTCTCTCTCTCTCTGTCTCATATACATACACACACAGAAGAGAGAGAGACAGTCAGACAGACAGACAGAGGCAGAAAAAGAGAGACAGAGACAGACAGGCAAAAAGAGAGAGGTGAAGACAGAGGGAGAGGGGGAGAGAGAGAGAGGAAGGTATGTCCCTATCTCTACATGTCTCCCCTCAGGCAGAACACATGAGCCATCTTCTTCATAAGGGCCTTCCTGAATCCACCCAGTTACTATTTCACTCAAAATTATTGTGTATTAGAATCATAGGCTTATAGGCCTAGAATTAGAAGTGTTAGGGACCTTAAAGGTCAATAATGAGAAGTGACAAATATTTTCATAGTGTTTTCAGATTTACAAAGCACTTTATAACTGTTTCCTCACTTTATCCTCACAATAACCCTGAGTAGGAAGTGCTATCATCATCATCAGCATCATCAGCATCATCATCATCCCAATTTTATAGATTAGGACGCTGAAGAAGAAAGAGATGTTAGGTGATTTGCCCAGGTTCACACAACTAGTAAGTGACTGAGAAGAGATTTGAACTTAGGTCTTCCTGACTCCAGGTCCAGCTCTATCCATTGTGTTACTTAGATCTTCATTTTATGTATAAAGAAATGGAGATACAGGAAAGGTAAGGGATTTGACCAAGGCACACATGAAATAAGCCTTAGGATTTGACTCCAAACACTCTGATTCTAGTCCAGTGTTTTGTCATCCACACTGTCTTCCACACTGTACATACTTTGGATTTGCTCACTTAGCATATGTTGTATCCCCCCAGTAGAATGTAAACTCCTTGAGGGCAGGAACAGTATTTCTTTGGTTTTGTATCCCTAGCATTTATCATAGTGACTAGCATCTCATCAGTTGCTACAGTCTCCTCTTCTTCCCAAAGGGGCAGAGATTTTTATCCAGCAGCTGCTTAATAAATATTCCTTTAATGAATGAATTGAATCGAGTGATTTTTCTATATCTTTCTGCTTTTTGCCTTCTTTGTTTGACTTGCGGTGTTTCTATGTCAATCAAGTCTGCCTCTAGCTAATGGGAGGAGCTTACATTACAAACATCTGGGGACTGAAGTCCTGGAATTCCTTTCTGGGTGTGATTTTTCAGTGGTCCATGGCAGAACCTTTTGGCCACAATGTTTAGGCTTTCTAGGATGACTTCTCTGAAAGCTACAACAAGGAAGGACCTGTGACTACTGATGCTCAAATTTAAGGCACATCGAACACTCAGCCATAGGCTGAGTACTTTCCTAAGTACCATGCAGAGCACATGCTGTCTGTGCTCCTTAGCTTATATCCTTACTTTGGGGACAGGATAGGGAGGGAGCTACTGGGAGAACACAACATGGAGGACAGGTAACTGGTTCACTATACTGGGCAGATGTATTGACTGTATTTCTCAAAACTTATGAAGGTTAGCCAGTCAGTTACACTGTGGCTACATTACTGAAATGGGGACTTGCCCACAAGATAAAATATGTATTCCCATAACTGATATGGGAAAGTGACCATAAAAATAAAATCTCAGAACTAAGGTCAATGGCATTTAAAAAGTTTGAGAGACATAATTTTCTGGTAATTTAATCATTTTACTAATAATGTCAGCATGTTTATTGATAATAGGATGGTCATTTGGCCATCTCTTTTACACCAAAGACCCCTCCTGAAGTGGGCTCACAATTTATATGCCCTTTAAAGACTAGGTGTTCCTGACAGTGGCAATCAACTCTGATTGGTTAACAATCAATGAGAAAAAGAATATTACAGTGAGAAAGTGGGCTATATTATAATGAAGGTCTTGGAGCATGTTGGATCACCAACATTTCGGTCAAAGAAACTTATTAATTTCCATATCATCTGTCTGACAAAAGGGAGAATCAACATTTCCCCATACCTGTCTGAGTAAACACAATGAGTAGGAATCCATCCATTAGCCTAAATTTAGAATTTATTTTACTGTCTGATTAGATGTTGGCCTGGGTAAGTGTCTGCCTAAGATTTCCCACACTGGTTGTTTTCTGGATAAGGAAGTAGAAAAGGAGAAAACCCTGGTCCTAACACACTAATTAGTTATTAATATGAGAGAAATAATCATTTCTCTCAGGTCTGAATATGTCTCAGCATCACAGCTACAAGGAGATATGGCATCATAACTCCTAGAATCAGTGTTGTTCACAGTTAGTAGTTGGCTGCAGTGATACAATCTTTGTCATAGTTTAGGACGCGTCGGAATGGTGGTCTGAGAACCAGAGTTTAGGCCTCAGGCAGCTGCATAGGCACAGCTCTGGCCCCAGGGAGCATGAGGCTTATCCCTCAGCATGGTGAATGGTGAAGGTCAATTTATGAGTACTTATACAATTCCTAATCCTATTTTCTCACTTGTCTCTCAGGGGCACCTCTGAGAAGATGCTTTTTTCTCTCCTGCTTTATAATTGGCTCATACCAAGTCTTTTCTCTCCATTTTCTGTTTCCAAGAAACCCCCATATAATCCTGGAATTTTTTTGAGGGTAGGGCAGAGTGTATAAAGTTGGTTGTGTTGGGGAGATAGTTTACTGGTCACATTTCATATACATCAATTTGTTGATCCTAATGAAAACAAAGAAACAAGAATCACGTAGCAGTTGAATTTGCTACAGGCACTGGGTCATATTTGCCCTGCTTTGTAGTATGAATATTACTCACTTAACTCAGGCTCTCCAGAAATGGGTAAAAGGGAAAGGCAGTACACTGTAGTGGAATGAACACTGGAATTGTAGTTTGAGAGCCTGGGTTTCAATGCTGGCTTTGCTATTCCCAAGTTAAGCGAAATAATTTCTTTGAGCCTCAGTTTCCTCATCTTTAAAATGCAGGGGATGAAGACAGCTAGGTGGTATAAAGTGTTGAACTTTTGAACTAATTTCAAATCCTGACATAGACATTTTCTTGTTGTGTGACCCTGGGCAACTCACAACCTCATAATCCTAGTTTCTTCATTTGTAAAATTAAAGTGATAATAGTACCTTCCTCAGAGGGTTGTTCTGAGGATCAAATGAAATAACACATAAAACACTTTGCAAACTTCATGATACTACATAAATACACCTATTAATAATTTCTAAGCATCCTTTTAACTCTAAACCCTATGGCATAGAAGTTCTTTTTTTTCTTTTAAAAATACAATAGAAGGGCAGCTAGGTAGTACAGTGGATAGAGCACCAGAATTGGAAGTAGGAGGACTTGAATTCAAATCCAGCCTCAGACACTTGACGATTACTAGCTGTGTGACCCTGGGCAAGTCACTTAACTCCATTGGCTAGCCCCCTAAAAATAAATTAAAAGATACAATAGAATTCTTTATATCACAAAAAAGTTTTGAACTTGAAGACTTGAAGTCTTTTAGAGACTCTAAGTTGTTGACCACATGGACTTTTTTGTTTCCTATTTTTTGCCCTCCATTTAAGAGATATTTGTTAAAACTAAGGAATATCTCTAAACTTGGATAGAGGATATATTATTTCTATAAAATCTTGTACTCACAGAATGTTAGCACTGGAAGAGAACTGTTTAAATGCTTTAATTCAATGGATGAAGATACTAAGGTCCAGGGAAGTTACCTAGCCCCAGGGTCACGTGGTGAGGGTGCAGGACTAGAATACATGTCTCTTGATTCTTGATCTTTCTAGATCAATGAGATTATGAGGATTCTCACAGTTGAACATCAACCCTAATATATTTTTCTTCTTAAGTAAACTGCAACCATTTTCTTTTGGACATGTGCCATACTAAAGGGAGCCTCTAGCTTTTTGAATGATCTGTTAGATCAATTAAGTGAGTTTGGCACCTAGATTTTTTTGCCCTCTGGTGCAGCTTATGCTGTCTCATATTTACTTTGTTTATCCTCCACTTAAGGAGCTGTAAAGATTGACAGAAAAAGACATACTTCAATTTCACAAGTAAGATGCTGAGAGTTCTTCATTGAAATTATAGAAGTCTGTTTTGAAGAGTTTTCTTAGGTCAGACTCCCTTGGAACCATAATTGACAGTCACTGGGATTCTATCTCATTAGACACAAATAAATGACTTGTGTTCCATTTTTCCTCTCCTAGACTCAAAGTAGTGCTTATGTTAAAATTAATTTCATATAGCACTCTCAGGCCATTAGTCCTAGCTTTGACTTTTACTGAAATCAACAAGTTTGTTGTTGATATCAGCTAGGTCAGTTTTCCTGATTAACCCCTGAAAAAAAGGACCATTTTATTTCTCCATTATAAATCAGCACACAGAAATAAACAGACATTGTAAAAGAAAATAAATTTAAGTTCTAGAATAGGAACTCTTGGTGATTCTAAATGATGATGTAGGAAAAAGGGGAAGGAAGGGAGGGAACTATTTGATTTGCTGCGCCTAAGTTGACCCGGAAAGACTAAGAGTAGAGAAATAGTTTTGACCAAGGAAACAGGACACAGGAGTCAGAGGGGGCAGCACTTGCAATATGCAGTATCAAAACCTTGCCTTAACAGATACATTATCTGAATCACAAAGACACTTAAATGGTGGTAATAAGAAAGTCTTTCCTCATTCTGTTTTTCCACTGTCATTTGCCTCCTATTTATTTACAATGATGTTAAGTTTCCGTTTCTTCCTGACAAAGTATTTTCAGCCGAACTTAAATCTGCATTTCAGCTACTGCCTAAAGCTTTTTTGGCTGTCCTTCTCTGCTCTGCTAGTGTTCCGAAGGAATGCCAAGTCTAGTGTGGTAAAATGGGCTTGGGAGAGCTGACGTGAATAACATTCAATGCACTTGGAGGTGGCCACAGCCTCTCTAGGGCAAGGTAAACACCCTTGCTTCTTTGAGCATGGGCGCATGTCTTCTAGAATATTAAGATCTATCAACCTCCCCCAAAGCCACTGGGAAGGCCCATTCGTCAACAGAGTAGTCTTTAACACTGAATTACAGGAAAACCATTCAAAGCCTCTTGCCTAGGCTTGTGATTACTGACTCAATTTCTCTTCCCATTTTCTCTCCCCTTCCCTCCCCTCTTCCAAATCCTTGAAAGCTTATGACCTTTACGGTCAGGAAGAGTGAGTGATGAGACAACTTTTATTTATTCTCAAATCCTGTCCTTAGTCATATGTGCTCTAACAGGGCCTAATGATATCACAGAAATCCAATTTTTAAGATCTTATTTGTAACATTCTATTACGGGGATAGTTGAAGGTGGTGGCAATGGAGGAGAGGGTGTCATTTGCTAATGACAGGTCACCAGACTTTTTATAGTACTGCCAATCCTTAGTTGTAAGGAAACATCCCTAAAGTCAGAGGCTTTTAACTCTGTCTATTGAATGTGCTGAAATAATACAATTATTGTGTGCTGCAGATATCTTTCTGTCTTTAACATTTATGAAGGAAAGTCAATTTTCACTCAAACTGGTTTCTTTTCATCCGGTTTTCTTTACAATGTTTATGCCGGAGGTTTATTGCTGGTAGTAAAGAGTGTCCAAGTATGTTATGGGAACAGCAAAATTCCCAGTGCTTTAAAATGAATTCCATAGGCCCCTGAGTCAGTTAAAAGCTGATTGATAATACACCAAATACATCCAAACTGGTATTTATAGAAGATCACATTTCTTCAGCTCTGTCTGTCATAAGAATGAACATCACATTTGGGACTAGTGATGCTAATATCACAGACATCCATGAGCAAAAATTACTGCAGGTTCTCTGTGAAAAGGAAAAGGTATTTTTAAATTGTTCAGCGATTTAATAAACAATGCATGCTAATGAATCTCTCTGGTGAACAAAGATTTAAAAACACATGGTCTGAGCAGGTGTGTACAAAGTATGTACGGGATTTTACACAACAGAAACATCAAAATGTCACTTGTGCATTCTGGTGAGAAGACGCCAAGATAAGGACAGACACAAGACAGGGAGGAGTACGTGTATGTATGAGTACTTCTTCAAGTAATTCAATTTTAAATGGAGAAAACAATGCTGCAGCTCACAGTTTCTGAGTGCAAGGCTTGGCTGTTCTACCTGTTCTGAGCTAGGGTCCCTCAAGGAAGTCATGGCTTAGAACTTGATACCACCCACATCTAATCTATTTGTGTACATATTTTAGTGATTATTCACTTATCTGTATGTCTACCACATGTTCATGGCACATGTTGCCTTCTTAGATGCTAAAATTCAGTCAAATTAGTATTTCTAGTGCTTACCATGTTCAAGGCATAGTCCCCTGTCCCCCAGAAGACAGGGGTTGTACTTAACTTGTTTCGTACACATGCCCCAAATAGGAATTTTTTCAATGATGACAGCATATGCTTGGTATTGTTGCTCCTTGCTCCCTAAGGAGGAGGGAGGGACTGAAGAAAGCTGAAATTAAGGGAAATTAGAATGCCCCGGTAGAGAAGATGCTCCTTGGGAAAGAAGGAAGGGGGCACATCTTGGAAGGAGCGAACAAGATTCTATGTGTGGTTAAGCCAGAAGTCATGGGGTAATCAAATTTAATGGGATAGTCCAGAGGCAAGAAAGAAGTTTATAGTAGCTCTTTAAAGCGAGGGACGTCAGCATCACGTCCAGAAGGAGATACATTAAAAGGTGAAGCAGTAGGCATCAGGAAAAAGATAGTGTTTTACCCAACATCACCACACAAGAGATCATTCTTCCATGGTGGTAGCATGCTAGCCACACCCAGACTCCTTGCTGCTCTATGAGCTTAAAAAGGCATGATGTAGTTTCCACGGTGTAGTTTGCTTTCCCACATGCTATCCATGTAGAGGAACTCAATAAATACATGTTTGTTGACTGAATTACACATGATGAGATGTTTATTTGGGGTTAATTCCAGTTTAGGAATTCTGTTAAGAGCTTTAAGGTCCAAAGGGAGAAATAACTATAGCACTATGCTATAAAATGCAGATAAAATCCACAAAGCCGTATTTTGTGTCTAAAAATGTGTCACTTCATTTTTAGGGGGGCGCATTTAGAAGTCATTAACGTCCTTGTGCAAATGACTCCAAGTCTAAAGGAAAAAAAAGGCTAGTCCAGGCCTGAAAATGATTTTAGCCTATGTACTCCTAATAAAAGCCTGAGCTGTAGACTTCACCCTTTGGTACTAAACCATGGCTGGTTTAACCCACACCACCCTCTAAGTATATCTGAAAGCAGTGTTGTGGATTGGGTTTTGGTTTCTTTACAAAAATTCTGCAGCAGAGCGATGATTACGTCTTGTTCATCTCCTACCACACATTTATGACCTTGCTTATGATGGATGTGTAGATGTATCTTCCTATTTGTTCTGTTCTTCCACAGGCTGGAAAGAACAGCATGGCACAGATGCCCACTGACCACTGAGTGGGGACTGAAAAATGCATATGAGGAATTAGAGTTTCTGTCCAGGCTTCCTGCAGTGAGATATCAATGAATTAGATTTGTACATTCTCCAAGCCTGTGGAATGAGCTCTGCCATTGTTTTATATGTCTCTCTGATGATATTCATAACTAGCCTCATCAACCACGGGCATCCAAAGTGGAAAGAAGGTTGTGACAGACAGATCTCCCCACTACGCCACACTGCTGTCATTGCCTGGGGAACCACTGTCACAGAGGCTGAATATACTGGCTCTTTACCCGTTTCATGTTTTCTGCTCTGGAAACCTACTGCATTTTGCTGTAATCGTTAGCCAAGGCTTCAGTGAAAACTGAATTGAAGTGTCTCAGTAGGGATTTTCAGCCAACAGATAAAGTGGACTTTGCCAAGATAAGCCAGTCTACAACCCAAAGTCATTGGAAGAATGGCCATTCTTGTGTTGAGTCAGTAGGTATAACGATTAAGATGCAGTAGACCCTGGAAGCCAATCTAGCCTTTCCACATTTATCTTTAGAGAATTAATTGAAGTGGAGGAGCTGGCTTTCAATTGCTATTTAGGGTTTACTTTCTCTTGTTCATGCCAAGCAGAGAATGAGTGGTGAGCAGATTGGTTTCACCCAGATGGAGATGGAGGGTCTAATAAAACTTTTCCGTAATAACCATTTGACATCCTTTAGAAATGCAAAATATAGGATTTAACAAGATGTAGAGTCCTCGAACTGGCTTTAAAATATATCATTACACTTCAACATTAACAGACAGGCACTTTCTCTACTTCCCTCCCAAACCCTACTACAAACGTCCCAGAGAAGCCCCAAACTCTAGAAAGTAAAATATGATCAGATACTCTTATTTTTCTATCTGAAACCAGTACTAACCGCAGGGATGAAAAGATACTGGAAACTTAGCTTATTTTCATAATTCTGTTTCAGAGCCTTACGAAACAACAGGCATTTTGATTTACTTGTTTTAGAAGATATCAATTCTCTTGTTTATTATTTGTGGTTTATCAGTGTACATCAGGAATTATCTATAGCTTTATAAGAATCTTGCACACAGAGCACCCATCTGCTGGTTGTTCTACTAGGAGAATGATGTTGCATCAAGTGTAGACATAAAGCAGGTGACAAAATCGTCTCAAGGTTTATGTTCATCCTTGCTTGTTGAAGAAACAATTTTGTTCCCACATTGGTATCTTTGGAACTAGGGTAAGAGATTGACTAAATTTATTCAACCAATAAATCTGCAAATACAGCAAAAGACCATGTACAACAACTGCATATCCATGCAAAACACTACTGATAGAGCAGGAGGGAGGGCAGTTCAATGCTTGGAAATGCTAGAGCCCCCAAAGAGGCATTGGAACATTGATTATTATGCTGCAATGACTGAATGGAGGCAAAGTTATGAACTTGGTTAATTTCTCTAACCCTAAAATCTCCTACTTTGGTGAATGGGAGTCCTTCTTGCAGCTAGGGTCCTAATGCTACACTCTGGCTACTCAGCCCTCCCAGGAACCAGTCTTCTGTTCCAGCAACATCTCATGCTTTTGATCATTTTCTTCATGTTTCTCTTCCCCCTTCAACTTTGAAAGGATATGATCAACTAAATTCACAATGAGATGCTGCTGGTAGACAACAACTTGACGTGTTAACTCTCTTGGAGGTGTCTGCAATTTAATAGGGAGCATTGGCTCTACTTGGTCAATCTTTCTTCTTGATACAGCATAACTGTATGAAACTAGTATGGATGCCAATCTAATATAGGTCTCTTACACATCTTTCAACCCTAAAGATCGGGCTGTTTCTGGGACCCACGCTGCTGGGTTTTTCATGGTAGGCCTATTGCATTGCATGATGTTAGCACTGTGATACCATGTCCATATAAGAAAAAGAACTGGGAATTCATCTGGTTAATTTGCTTAACTTATAAAGCCAAACTTCATAAGCAAAGCGTTCCTCAAATATCTAGAGTCTCAACAATTTGTGTAGGCATAATTGAATGTTTAAATATGGGTGATTTACTATTATTTAGATCAAAAAAGGGAAGTACATGGAACTAAAAAATAATAATTGAGAGCACCAAAACATTGCTCATCACCTCAAGCTCTTAATGCCCCCACTGGTATTACCAACTCCCAGCAGTTGATAGCTGAAAATTGGTCTGCTCTCACCACTAGTTGGGTATTCACTTGGCATAAGAGGGAGAAAAAAAAGTCAGTCGACTCAAATTCTAACAGCTAAAGAGCTAGTTTCCCAGGCAGACTCCACACTGAAACACCCAGTCAGAACACTGGGTCAGAATTTTAATCACTTCCCCAGCGGCTCATTTTTGTGCAGACTAAATTGAGAAACTCTGACATTAGGGGAGGTTTTAAAAAATGATCATGAGCCATAAATAAATAGCAGTCAAGGAGCAAAAAAACAAAAATCACTGAATTATTTGGATAGATGCAGCAATTAGTTCATTCTACAGGCAAATTAGAAAGGAAAAGTGGAGATGGAGTTCTGAGAAACTGCTCAGAATGATGGCACAGACAAATGAAAATGAAGGTGGAGAATAAGAAGACTAGAGCTTACACTATGTTGCATTGTCTTCCAGATAGTCCTCTGGGAAGCAGGAGGAAAACAGATTTAAGGAAAAAAGAGAGATTATTCTACATGTATTGCCACAGAACAAATAGTACGTTCACTTATGCAAACTGGAATTTTGGCATAAAATTTCCCCAATGAACAAGTAGCATGTTTTGGGAATATGGCACATTTTGAACATTCTGGAGTCATTCTATGAAGGATCATCGCTCAAAGGCTGAGATTAGCTATAAGTCAGCTAAATGCCTAGCTTAGTGGATTTTATTTTCTAAATTAAAAAAAAAATGTTTTCTGAATCACTTAAAACTACAATAGATTTAATAGAAAACACATCCCTAATGTCTGCTATTTAAAACATATTTTTGCCATGACAATAAATTGGCAGGGACCAAGTTACAGCATTGGTTTGACTGCTTGTTTCCAGTACCCATACACCATGCTGACCTCTAATTTTCTGAAACCTACAGTTGCCTTTTCCAGAGGTTAGCCCAGCAAGGTCTGAAGTTGTATTTGCTCAGTGACCAAAATCAAGCTGCTCTTTCATGCTAACTGATTTCATCCTGCATATAGATTTAGAAAAAAAAAACTTTTATATCAACATTATTAGATACTATTTGTGGATTAAAAGTTTAAGATATGAGGAAAATTCATTTCTTGTTGAGTATAAATCAACTTTTGATTATTCAGTTAAGTACCAATAAAGAGCCACTGTGACAAAAGGGCTGTGGTGATTAGTGGCATTACTGAGCAAAAGACACCTGATAGTCAACTATTCCTTCACCAGATTAGATGGAGGTGGTATCAGTTCCATCAGTGCATCAGGACATTTGGTAGAAGTAAGTGGTGACATTTTGTGATGAGTTGATTTTCTATCTATAACTAAAGTTACACAACTGTAATCAGAAATGGATAGATAATAAAAATAACCTTGGTGAAGTCTTCCTGATGGCTAGTAACAATCAAAAATCATTCTCTATCCCTGAACCCAGGCTATAAAATAAATAACTGGAACAGAGGAATCAGTTTGTTCCTATTAAGAAAATGTAAAAAATCATTTTTGGTATATTTGGTATATTAAGGCTAAATGATAATATCGATGATATCTTTTGCATTTTCAAGTCTTATTTTCTTTTTTTTTTGCAGTAGTTATCACTAGAATTTCACTTATCTTGGGTAGAGGGAGGGACTGTTTTGGAAACAAAACCCATCAGCATCAGTCTACATAATAATAATGCTGATATAATTTATATGATTAAAGTAGCTTTCCATTAATTAAAATCCCCATATCAGTTATTACATTAGAATCCGTAGTCATTACTTCAAATATCATTAAAAACAACTCTCCAAGACATTTGTGGGATAGTCATTTGCATTTTTGGCAAACCTAGCTTGACTATTAGAATATTCATTTTGAAACTATCTTTTGAAATGGGCTAAATACATAGAATGACAGATATATCTTTGGACATGGCCGACACAGGAATTTATTTTGTTTAAATATGATATTTGTTGCAAGGTTTTATTCCCTAGTAGAAGGGTAAGTGGGTAGGAGAGAATGTTTGTCTAATGAAAAGAAACTAATGAAAAAGAAAAAAAAATCTTTTGCTTAGCCAATCAGAGAAGTTAAGCATTTAAAAAATTATACTTCTTTTTAAAGAGATGTACTTCTTGAAAGTAGTTAAAAACATCTTTTAAGGGAGTGGAGTACCTACAAAGTGGCGTAACACAAACTTCATTAATGTCACAGTCAAATGAACTGTGTAGTACAGTGTAGTTATAAAACCATAAAATGAATCTGGACAGGACCTTTGAGACCATCTATCCAACCCCTTTGTTTTACAAATCATTCCACTTCACCAATGTGTGTCTTGATCAGTTTAGAATGCGGCATGGTTGTGAGATGGAGTGGATGGTTCTGATAGGTTCTGATGTAGCATCATCCTTTCATGTGAGTCATATTAGATGTGGCTTTAGTCAAAATGATAGATGTGATTATGTGAACATGGAATTAATCTTTCTTTGATTGCTTGATACACATAATTTTTGTTAGGGGTGAAGGTGGTAGAACCTCATAGGAAGCTCTCTTCTTTTGAGACCAGGATCTTTTTCTGATGAAGATAGTAGACACAGGCAGAGGGCAACTGGAGTTGGGGTTGGGCAAGGAAGTAAAGTGGTATTGTTTGGCTTCCAAGCATGCCTTAATGCCGAGAGAATAGTGGAACCCTTGTTCTACCTTCCCATCATGCAAAAGGGGAAGAGGATTAGGGTGCAGGAAGGTGTTGCACTATCTGATGTCTGCTCAGGGTCTACTGTCCACAAGAGTGGACTGCTTACATTCTGTTTGATGTGGGTATAATAGCCTCTTAATCCCAGAGCCTCAGGGAACTGATGATTCTTCCTTCCAGATGTATTACGAATGGCCGAGAATTACAAATTGCTAATCCTTATAGTTTAATGAAGTTAACAAACTTGGAATCAATAGTTTAAAAAAAACCTCTTACTTTAATAGTCTTACAACTAAACTGCGTAAGGTGTTTAAAGGATTATAACGAGCTTTTATTTTGGGATTATGGAAAGAGTCAAATCCCAGCTCTCACACTTATTAACTATGAGACCCTAAGCCTCAGTTTCCTCATTTATAGAACGTGGATAAAAATATATTACTCATGTCATTGGTTGTTGGGAGGAAAGAGTATTGTATTAATTATCACTAATAATTATTAAAAATAAAATATGGTTAGTGATTCAAATTTTCATCAGCAGAATAATGGTCTAATGTTTACTTTAAAATGTACATTTAGAGACAGTTGTTCAAAAATAAGTCTTTGAGGTACATGAAAAAGTCCGTGTTGGATGTACATGGTGTGTAAGAAAGGTAATTTAATTCCTTTTCTGTGTAATTTCTAGTACTTTGAAAATCTTATTAGTTTTGTGTTTTTTATTATTATTGCTAAAAATCTGGTGGATTGGTATTTGCAAAGAGTCAAATTTCAAATACCGTACTTCCAATGTAATATGGACACTAAAAAACATCACTGGTAAGATGTTACATAGCCATTAACTTGCATAGGTACTATTTGTTACCAGATTTGTAAGCTCTCTGAGGACAGACTTTATGTCTTTTTCCCATTTGCATAACTAATGCCTAGCACAGGGCACTGAATATCATAGACAGATGATAATGTTGTATTGAAATGAATTGTTTTTGGAAATATAATTTGTCCTGGTCAATTTTACTTTTTGAGAGAGAATAGTTGGTTTCTTAAATTTTCCTATATATTAATTCTATAAGAGACAAAAATGTCTCTGCTTTCTTTTAATCAAATGGGAAGAATTAACTTGTTTTTACAATTTTAATTTTGTTCTTTAAATTTATTTCATTTTCATCAACTACATACAACTGAATAAATATGTCAGTTTCTTTAATTTAATTTTATGAAAATTCAAAAAACTTCATTTGCCTTTATAGACTAGGTGGGGAGCTAACAAAAAAGAGACTCATAGCAGGCTCTTTATTTATGTTTTCAAAATCAAAGTATAGACATACCCACACAAGCCAGTTTGAATAAACAACTGGACTCTGTCATTTCGAAAACAATTGGTCCTTGATTGTTTTTTAAAAATAACAGGTTACACTGAATTCAAACCTATTCTCACAAGCACTGCATACCAACATAGCTAAAGTGGAGGGCTGAGACAAATTCCTAGTTAATTCAGTTACAAAAATGTGCTGCTGCTGAAAACTTGAATTTTATGTGCTCAATAATCAAGATGGAACCCACCAGATAATTAATTCACTAGTAATTGCCTGACTTGCCAATCCCCTTTGACTGCTGTGGCAAAGCCTTTCTGTTGTTGTTAGACCTTCATAAAAAGAAATACTGAGCTCTATTTGTATCAGGAGCAAATGCAACCAATTTAGTCTCACTACTTTCACCCTATAGAGGGACATTAACTAAAATGTTAAAGTAATTCATAACAGGTGTGTAATAAAAGTATATTCATAGTAAGAAGTACTCTATTTCTATTTCTAAATTAATTCCGATGTCGTTCAAATGCTTTATGACCTTGTTTTCATCCGTTAGCTTTCCATCAAGATAATTGGTGAAGCAGTATTAATAATGGTAAAAATTAAATAAATACTATTTGTAACACTGTAGAAATCAGGATCTGAAATAATTTGGAAGCATTACCTTGAAATAATAAGCTTTTAATTTTAAATTTAAATTTTTAATATTTATTTTTAATTGAATTAAGAATAGTGTTTTTGTGATCTTTGTATGGGTAGACAGCATTTATGATTGAGGCCTGTTGAAACTTGGCCCCATGTATTAAATGCCACCATGAGATAGGATGTATTTGCAAAGGACTATAGCTTTCTGAAGAGATGGGAAAAAATCCCCCGCAACATTGGTTAGAAACATTGTTTAGGGGGACTATGCCAGGGTCTTTTACATATGAAAATTTAATGGAAGCAAAAGTTATAATGAAGTTTCACTGTATCATAATTGAATAAATAACCATTTAAAAAGAAGAACAGAAGCAAATGAATAAGAAATGTGCTATTTTAATTATATCTATTGAAGAACTGGTAGCTTAATCTCCAAATTAATATTTCAGAAGAGCTATGATGTAGAAAATTTGGTCACTGAACGGGTGGATTGATGGGCATACATTTTCTTGAATGATCTAATTTGCAACCTAAAAGAATGATCTCATTACTTTTCAAAATTCTTATTAAAAGCAAGGCTAAGCTCAATCACTAAGCAAGATAAGATATAAGAGCGATGTGACTTTCACAACCAACTTTTTTGAAATCGCATGATACCTTCCACGAGGGTGTATAACAAAGATTCAAAATGTCCATCAGCCCACTTTCACTTACCAGCCTATCCAAACTTGTGCCAGCAGCCGTGGTCGGTCTTTCTTCAGGATTGTACGGTCTAAAGCGGGTATTAAAGTTTTCGGGAGCTGAACGGGAAGATCTCAGAGCAGGAGCAGGCTTGGGCTGGCCACATCCCTGAAAGACCTGGAAGAACCATTGTAAAATCAACACGTAGCCAGCACATCGTCTTTAGAAGTTCTCATTTCTGGATTTGCTGAGTTCAGATGTGACAACCATCAATTGCTCAGCTCTGTAGTAATAGGACAGGTATTCTTTGTTTCCCCAACAGTCATTAGTTCTGACCTTCTCAAAATCATTAAGTAACTTCCTGGATATTGGCTATATGGTAATCATGAAATGAGACTAAATTGAGACCTTTCATTTTGTTTTGACTAAACACAATTGCTCTTGGTACATGACTACCAAAAGGATCTGTGATTTCTGGCATTTCTTGCTAAGAAACTCCTTCCACTGACCCATTGCTGGGTACCCACCAGATGCTTTCTGGGGAGGTGCCTGAGGCACATAAGTATTTAAACGATTTGCCTAGGGTCACAACCAGTAACTGTTAGAGATGGGAGTTGAATGAAGCTTATCTAATTCCATGTTCGTTGACCTTATTTGTTATGACAGGCTGTCTCTGGTATGGTTCATGAATGTGAAAACCTTATTTTGATGCTGGTTTAAATCGAGGTGATGTAGGAAAGCATCCATTATTATTTTGTGATGTATCATCTTGACACTGGCAATCAGGAGATAATAATTCTCATGGAAATGTGGACATTAGCATTTTGGGGTATACTTTGAGGAGATTTAATTTTATATCAGAGGAGTTAGGGCTAGAAAAGACTTTTGAGACCATGCCCAATCTCCATAGGATCAAAGGCTTAGAGCTGGAAAGTATCTTTAAGATCATCCAGTCCAACCCCCTCATTTTTACAGTTTAGACGACTCAGGCCTAAAGAGTTTAAGAGGCTTGTTCAAGATCACCATTTACAAATAAGAATATTAAACCCAGGTCCTCTGACTCTAGACTCAGAGGTGTTTTTCCCTATATCAAGAAACCTTCCCTATTTCTACAGAGGAGATGGATCTATTGCTATATATTTTCCTACAAACTTTCCAAAATGATTTATGTGAGTCAATTCATAACTTATATATATATATATACATATATATACATATATATGTATATATATATAGTTTAAAATAACTTCTAATTTTTCATGTGATACTCTATAATTTACCTTAAAAATGAATTTCATGAAAGCAAATGATATGGTTTTACTGAAGTGCCTAGGGAACTATAGTCTTCTTGAGGGTTACGCTTGATGATAAATCTGCTCTTGTGGCACAATTTTGTTTTGCTCTGTAATAATAATAATTCCTATTTTGCTGTCTTTAAGAGGCCAGTGTTCTGCTGAGCATAAGCACTCTGTCTTGACATTCCCTGGGACTGGTTTAACACAATATTGATTATTCTTTCCCTCATACTATTTCTAAAGCTGATTGGTATAAACTAGTGTGGTAAAGATAGTGGGTTCTATTCCCACTAGTGCCTAAATCATGTCCCAGTGGCAAGGTAGGTGCTGATGGAAAGCATTAATATTTTTCAGGCCTCCAGGGTACCATTAAGTATATGATTTTAGATTGCTACCCAAATGACAACCGACATTTTTGTATAAAGCATTAGCTTCAGCAATCTAATTGGCCATTCTAGCAGTTCACTAAATCAGACCATAAATTAGGCTCCTGAAGGAGTTAGCATACTTTCCTCACATTCCCTTTGGGAAAAATCTGGATCACAGAGCTACCATGAAGTCAAAAGAACATGAAATGCCCTGCAAGAACATCAGTACACTCACAAAGGGACTTTATCGTAATATAGAATATTACCATTTATTTTGACTTTTTTCTTTCTTTCTCTGAAGTATAACCTTAGAAATGAGGACAAAGTACATTCTTATAGCAAAATAGTCTTTCTCAATTTGTAGTTAGCATTCATAATTTATGTTTTGGTATTTAGTAATTTAGTAATAGTTAGCTAGGTGGTGCAGTGGATAGAGTATCAGCCCCTGAGTCAGGAGGACCTGAGTTCAAATCTGGCCTCAGACACTTATTAGGTGTATGACCCTGGGCAAGTCACTTAACCCTGTTTGCCTCAGTTTGCTCATCTGTAAAATAATCTAGAGAAGAAAATGGAAAACCACTGCAGTATCTTTGCAAAGAAAACCCCAAATGGGGTCACAGAGAGCTGGGCATGACTGAAACAACTCAACAACAACAAAAAACAGTTAGCTGGGTGACAAAGTGGACAGAAAGAAAATCTTGGCATCAAGAAGACCTGAATTTGAATCTTGCCTCAGATATTCCCTAGTGGCGTGTCTCAAGGCAAGTCATTTAACTTCTCTTTGCCTCAGCTTCTTCATCTATAAAATGAGGATAATAGCTCCAACACACAGGGTTGTTGTCAGGATCAAATTGTCTTTGAAGTGCCAACCCTTCAAATATTTGAAGACCATGATCATATCTATTGTCTGGGCTAAATATACTTGCTTGTTCTTTCCCCATTAGGTAGTGAGCTTCTTGAGAGCAGAGACTATCTTACTTTTTTATTTATACTCCCAGCATCAGAGTGGTGCTCTGTACATTGTAAGTACCCAATACATGCTTAATCATTCAACTCTCCCTTCAGTTCAGAAAGGATATACTATCTTAAGTGTAAGGGAGGGAGTTGATCAAAGATGAGCAAGTCATTACCTCTGCACCTCAACTATTCCTTTTAAAAAATGGACACGAAACTGCCTAGTGCATACTTTCCTTTAAAGGCAAGGTTAAAGGAATAATAAGACAATTTAGAAAGGCATTTGGACCTTCCACTGAAGAACGGCTGTAGGAGTAAGAGAGAATTATGATACTTGTCACCTAACCTGCCTCACAAGGCTTGTTGATTTCGGAAAGAGATCTATCTCGCTAGCCCTCTATCACATGAGGATTACCAAGATAATGTCTATAAAGTACGTTGCCATTCTGAGATTAAGGGAGACAGCATTAAAGTAGAAGTGTTAAGAGACAGTGGGTGGTGATAGGGAACTGGCTTTTTAAATACAGGTGCTCTGTCTTCTAGTTTCTAATTACAATTCTTTTTTTTCCTTTCCTTCCAGAACTATTACGATATTCTTTACACATTTTGCTTACAATAAACTCAAAAAGTCTTTGTTTTTTTTTCTTTACTGAGATATACAAAGCATTTCCTTACCTTATGTCCCTTTGTCTTCTTTATCTTTTTAATTGTCTTCCTAGCCTGAGTAGTTACACTCTCACAGAAGTCATTACTGGCATCTTGAGCAGTCTTGACCACAGATAAATCCTCTTTTTAGTCCTGAATGGTTCTTTTTTTATCTTATCTCTTTCTACCCAGTGGGTTCTTATTCTGGTGGGAAAGATGATGCTATCACCACTGCATCACTTAGGAAACAAAAAATTGAACTCTCATCTTTTATCTTAAGCTGAGGAAACTTTTAAATTTTGTCTAGTCAGTGTTAAAGCACACTGAGAGTCAACTGCCTTCTTTTATTTATTGGGTGTTTAAGTGGTCTCTCAAAAGGTTACTGAATTAACTATTTTTCAGATGGCCACTTGGCTCAACAGTTATGATATACATCCCTCCTCCTTTGGATTCTATAACAATGTTTCCTCGTAGTTCTCTTCCTACTGAGTCTGTGACCCATTAATCAATCAATAAGTATTTAAGCACCTACTATGTGCCAGTTACTGTACTAGAATTAAAAAAAATCTGTTCCTGCTATTAAGGAGCTTCCAATCTATAGGGGACAAAACATTTACACATATAAATATGGATATCCTATATATGAAATAAGTACAAAGTAATCTGGGGAAGGGAAGGTACTAGCATCTTAGAGTCCTTTTTAAAAAATATTGTTATCTCTTGCTTTGGTTATTTAAGTCATTTTTCAGTTGTGTCCAACTCTTCATGACCCCATTTGGGGTTTTCTTGGCAAAGACACTGGAGTGGTTTGCCATTTCCTTCTCCAGCTCATTTTACAGACAAGGAACTGAGTGACTTGCCCAGGGTAACACACCCAGTAAGTGTTTGAAGCTGGATTTGAACTCAGAAAGAGGAGTCTTCCTGACTCCAGGCTGAGCCCTCTATCCACTGCACCACCCAGCTTCCCTTGCTGTTGGTTTTTTAGGAATCTTAAATTTCTCCCAGTATTTCTCTTCCTCCTTTTTAAGTGAACCATCTCACATAACAAATATTTTTCTTACTCTTTTTCACTTACTAGCATTTTATTTTTTCTAATTACATGTAAAGATAGTTTTTAGCATTCAAGATTTTGAGTTCCAAATTTTTCTCTATCCCTCCCTTCTCTTCTCCCAAAACAGCAAGTAATCTGATATAGATTATATGTGTACAATGATATTAATTATATGTCTATACTAGTCATGTTGTGAAAGAAGAATCAGAACAAAAGGGCAAACCACAAGAAAGAAAAAAAACAACAAAAAAGTGAAAATAGCATGCTTCGATCTGCATTCAGGTTCCATTGTTCCTTCTCTGGATGTATTATAGCATTTTCCATCATAAGCCTTCTGGAACTGACTTAGATCATTGTATTGCTGAGAAGAGCTAAGTCTATCATAGTTGAACACTACACAATGTTGCTGTTACTATGTATAATATTGTCCTGGTTCTGCTCACTTCACTCAGCATCAATTCATGTAAGTCTTCCAGATTTTTCTGAAATTTGCCTGCCCAACATTTCTTATAGCACAATAGTATTCCATTACATTCACATACCACAACTTGTTCAACCATTCCTCAACTGATGGGCATCCCCTCAATTTCCAATTCTTTGCTACCACAAAAAAGAGTTGCTATAAATATTTTCATACATGTGGGTCCATTCCCCCTTTTTATGATCTCTTTGGGATACAGACCTAGTAGTGTTAAGGGTATGCACAGTTTTATAGCCCTTAGGGCATAATAACAAAGATTTACTTTTTAAAGAAAAAAAGAAAAAAAATAGGAAGAAAAGCAAAATCAAACAAAAAATCAAACACTGAAAAAGCTTGAAAACATATGTAAATGTTCCACACCTGTGGACCTTGGATCTCTATAAAGAAGTGGGAGGCTGGGGAGCTATCTTCGCATATCTCTTCTTTGGGACCATTGATTGTTCTTCATAATTCTGCAACATTCACTTTCAATTGTTTTGTAGTTGTTGTCCTTTCCACCTGCACTGTAGTCTTTGTGTATGTTATTTTCTTGGCTCTGTTTAATTCACTCTGCATCAGTTCAGGGAAGTCTTTCCATGTCTCTCTGAATTCATCACATTTGTTGTTTGACACAAGCCAGTAATAGTCCATTTCATTCAGGTGCCACAATTTGTTCAGCCACTTCCCAGCCGAAGGGTATCTACTTTTGTTTCCAATCCTTTGCTGCCACAAAAAGTTTTGCTCTAAATATTTTGGTGGAGAGAAGATTTCTTCTTCTCATTGACATCGTAGGGGTATATGCCTAGCAGTGGAATCTCTGGGTCAAAGGATATGTCCATTTCAGTCCTTTTATTTGCATAATTCCAAGTTACTTTCCAAAATGGTTGTACTGATTCAAACAAGAATGTTCTAATCTGTCTTTGCAGCTCTGCCTTGCTATCTTCACCTTTGTGTCCTCCATTTCCCAGCTAAACTGGATTGTGTATTGCACTCTGTCCTGTCTTTTGTCTATGTGCCTACATGTGTCTATGTCCTCATGCTGTGTTCCCATAACTGAAATAAATTCATACCCCCAAGTATATTTGTTGAAATTTCTTCTGGTCTTAAAGGTTTAGCTCGCCTTCAGACACCTTCTCCATTAAGTTGTTGGTCAAAATGAGAATACGGATTGTTTCATTCTTTCCATTTGTAATCTCAGTGTCTCACTTAGTGCTTTGTATATGGAAGGCAATTAATAATTGCTTACTGATTGATCTCTCCAGTTGAAAGTGATCTCTCCTAATTTCTCACAGTGCTTTGCCTGAACTTTTCCCTCCACTCGGCATAGTCTGACTTGTAGGACAACTTACATATGTGGGTCTTATCTTTTCAAATTTGATTTCAAATTCTTTCTGGGCAGAATCTGTGTTTTGTGTATCTCTGTATTCCTAGCACCTAGCATACTGCCTTGCATAGGATAGACACATATTTAACTCAATCTTCCAAAATAAAGTCTATTATGAGATCACTCTATATACTATTATTAATTTAATCATTTTGATTGATGATGGAGAGCCACTAATATTTTTGAGAGGCTCCACTGTAAAGGAAAAAGAGTAATTAACTAGGGACTCAAACAGCTGAGTTCTGTTTTCTTCTGATTACTAGCTGTGTGACCTTACCTTTCTAGACCTCATTTTCATAATCTGCAAAACAGGGATGCCATCTGCCTTGTTTACCTCACAGGACTGATGCCTGGATAATAATACTAACAATAACGACTGAGGTTTATATAGTGCTCACAAAAACCTAGGGAAGTACTAGGTAATCAAATGAGATTATATATGTGAATGAACTAGAGAAAAAACTATAAGTTACATATAAAGTACTGCTGATATATTGTTTGAATTGACTAATGATTAAATGAGCTGGAGAAGGAAATGGCAAAACCATTCCAGTATTGTTGGGCTTGGGCATCTAACAGGTTTTCAGTTAGAAAAGCAGAACTGGATAGGAGTATAGCCAAAGCCTCAGGACTTTAAAAATCCCTCTAATATTTCCCAAATCCACTTATCTCAACCAACTCAAGCCAAGCCAAGCAAGCAATTTTGTTAGAATAATAATCAAGGCAGGAATTATGTTCCCTTTGTGATCAAATTCCCTTGGCTCTACGAGCTGCCCAGCAAAAGTGATAAACATGTCAAGGACACGCACACGGAGCAGTTTGCTGTTAACTGTCGTTGAGTCATGTCTGACTCTTTATGACTTCATTTGGGGTTTTCTTGGCAAAGATACTGGAGTAGTTTGCTATTTCCTTCTCCAACTCATTTTACAAATGAAGAAGTTGAGGCAAACAGGGTTAAGTGAATCATTCAGGGTCACACAGCTAGTAAGTGTCTGAGGCTGGATTTGAACTCAGGTCTTTCTGACTCCAGGTCTGGCACTCTATCTGCTATTCCATCTAACAACCCTTAAATGGCTAGGCATTGGAATCAAAGGATTGATTTGATCATTAGGTTCATATCTTGGCTTTTAGCTGTGTGACTTAGGGTAAGTCACTTATTTTCTCTGGGCCTCAGTTTCCATATCTGAGGAGGAGGGGGTTGAACTAGATGATCCCTGAGATCAAAAAATGATACAAAATAGAGATCTCCATTTGTATGACAGGTGAGGTAGAAATTGTGAGCTATCTGTTATCAGAGTGACAATTTTGGCTAGGCAAAGATAAAAGCCTGCTGGTATCTCTGTTCTCACTAAAAGCTAACAATGATAGGCACTAGTGACTGCTTATTCGCTTAATTTTTCAAGGATTGTAGTACTATAGTATATCACACATAGTATACAGTATAGTATAATAGTATAATACTGTTGCAGTATATTGTAAGAGTTAGCTAAGTAGCACAGTGGATGGGGAACTGGTCTCAGGAAGGCCTGAGTTCAAATCTAGCCTCAGACACTTGATAGCTGTGTGACACTGGGGAAGTCACTTAACCTCTGTCTGCCTCAGGTTTTTCATCTGTAAAATGGGGATAACAAAAGTGCCTACTTCCCAATGTGGTTGTAAGGATAAAATGAGACATGTCTGAAGGGCCTTGTAAACTTTATGGCACCATTTAAATGCTAGCTATTATTGTCATATTTTACCACAGAGGTGACGACTATTCGAAGGAGGCAGCATGGAATGAGCAGTGAATTTAGCATCAGAATACTAGGATTCATTTAGATAAAGGTTTTGCAACTTACCACTGGTGTGACCATGTGCTAGTCATTTTGGACCTCAGTTTTCCTTATCTGTAAAATTAAGGGCTTGGAGTAGATGACCTCTAAAGGTCCTTCTAGTTCTAAAAGTCTTACGATCCTAAGTAGGAAAATGCCTACATTTAGTTTGCAAATCTACCTATATATATATATATATTTTTCCAGCAGCTTTAGCACCTCACTTCATTAAAGCCAATACAATTGAAAAGTTCTGTTACTGGCTGTTTAAGATTCAGGTGAGAAGCTGAGAGAGGTGATGGTGGTGGCTGGGATGGAGGTCTGTAATTCTTATTGCCAGAGATGCTAAGGCTAGTGGATCACTTGAGTTTGGGAATTCCGAGTTGCAGCGAGGTAAAGCCTTAGATCAGGCATCCACGCTACATCTGACACCAATATGGTAAGTCCCCATGAGTGAAGAGGGGGGAGTGCAGTCTCACAAGGCTGCCTAAGGAGGGGTGATCTATCCAGGAAGGAAACTGAGCAGGTCAACACTCCCATGCCGATCAATATTGTGATTAAGCCTGCGAGTGGCCCATGTGCTTCCAGTTTGGGAAAGATAGAGAGATCCAGTCTCAAAAAAAAAATAGGTGACATTCTCAAGATTCATTTTGAAAATAGCTTTACACCAGTAATCAGCTAATAACATCCTAAGAAAAATTTTCTGAGTAGAGTACTGAATCATTTTAAAAGTATCATCTCATCTTAGTTTGTTTCTGCCTCTCTCTGTTAACTCCACCATGTTCATACTAGGCATTTCATTCTTTCATTTCTGATTATTTGGACTGGCAATTTTCCACAAGGTTTGGTCTTGGGAAAGTGACTTCAGAATTTCATCTTTCTGTCCCAGGAATCGGCCTCCCTGCCCCACTCCCTCTTTTCCCATAATGAAATGGATGAGGAGATGTTTGATTCATGCTTTTTTATTCTTAAGGTTTGATTACAATGGCCTCTTGGCCAAGATTCCTGGCAAAGTCATTTGAAGGCCCCTGTGAGTTCAAAATTCTGCTGAGAGGATTCTGACCTAAACTAAATATAGTCAAGTCATCAGATCTTGTTTTGGCTTCTCTTCATTGACTTTAATTCTAGAAAACCAGCTACTGCGTCAGTTTTGAGGTTTCTAAAATTTATGCCTAATGCCTACACAAACCTGGTTCCAGGGTATCTGTAAGATCCTTAGCATATTTCCTGAGTTCTTCACTTCAATAAAAATAGATTCTTTCCATTTCCTGGAGAAAATAATTCTTCCTTGAAGGTTTTTGCATTCCTCAGTCAGCAGAGAGCCTTGACATTTCCTCCCAAGTGGTGGGTAGAGAACACTTACATTTAACTCTACCAGGTTTACTTTGGGGATTGTGGAGAGAAAAGACGCCTTGACTCTGATGCTAATTAAAACATACTTTCACATGATCTTTGATTAGTAGATTTTTCGACAATGAAATGGATTTACAGAACTCTAAATACCACATGAGATCAAAAATCCAGAAAGGTCAAGTAATTTGCCCAGGTCAATCAGCCAATTAATATTTATTAAGCACCTACTAAATGCTAGGCATGGTGCTAAAAGCTGGGGATACAAAGTCTCTGCCCTCGAGGAGCTCACAATCTAATAAAGGAAGACAGAACAATTAAAAATGGAAGCAGGGCAGAAGTATATGGTACAGAGGCATCCAGGTGGGAAACTATGAGATATATATTGGGGCCTCCTCTTTAAATAGAGAATCTGAGAGGAGCTCTCTGATGTCCTCTGATGTCAGAGAGTAAATAGTATTGGTAACATTTGAACCCAGGCCCTTCAACTCTAAACCTCATAGGAAACATTAATTTAAAAAATTGAAAATGATTTTTAGTTTTCTATAGGCTTGGCTCACTGACTATGTTCTATACTACAAGCCTTTTGTTGACCCTCTCTCAGCTACTACTGTCTCCTTTGCAAATTTCCTTGTATTAATTTTGTACCTATTTTGTGTGTGTCTAGATATGTGTACATTTTGTCTCCCAGAGAGAATGTAAGCTCCTTGGGAGACCTTGCTTCATATTTCACTGACAAATTGAGGCCATTCACCAAGAGCTCTCTCTTCTTCCTTCCTCTTTATCTCAGGTTACTCAGATGCCTTCTGCAACTATAGCCTTGACCCCTGAGTCACATGAAGTGGTGGCTTTTCTCCTTGCCCAAGCAAACGTCTTGACAGGCACAAGGGATCCCATTACATTCTGATTAAGAAGTGCTGGCTGATTGACTTTCGATTTTATATCTCTGGCACCTAGCTCAATGCCTGGCACTTAGTAGGGTCTAAATAAATGCTTATTGATTGATTGATAGATTCAAGAGTTTGGAAAGATGACCCCATAGAGAAGACATCATCTTTGAAGAATCATGAATTCAGAGAAGAATGTGATTCACTATGATTATTTTAAGTACTCATTTCATGCTTAATTTCTGCTTATGGATAGACTCAGTTGAATTTAAAATTCTTTAAAATTCTCTAAAATTCTCATTATTTACCCTAAAACTAAACTCATTTGAGTGATGAGCTCCAAAGGAAGCCTTCAGAGAAAGTTCCTGAAAGTTGGAGATTTTCAATTTGGTTCACTTCAATTCAAAAGACTTTTTATTAAACATTTAATAGTTACCAGATATTGGAAAAATGACAAAGATGAAGTAGTCTCTTCTTACATTTTAGTGGGGGGATGCAAAGTATAAGACAAGTAAAAACAGTCTGAGGAAGGAAAAGCATTAATAACTAGAAAAAAAGGAAAGGCTTTAAGTAGTGTCTTAGTTGACCCTTGAAGAAAGCTAAGAATTCAAAGTAGCAAAGCTGAGGAGGGAGTGCATTCTAGTCACAGGGGATCGGGGATAGTTTTGTGTAAAGAACAAGAGATGGAATGCCTGTCCAGGGAACTAGCATGTAGACTATTTTGGCTGAATCAAAGGAAAAAAGTCCAGAAAGGTAGGTCATGAATAGATTGTGTAGGGTTTTAAATTCTAAGCTGAGAAATTTGTATTTTTACCTAGGGCCAATAGGGACCCACAAAAGATTATATGCTAATTAAGGAAGGTTATTTTGGCACCTATGTGGGGAATGGTTTGGAGAGAAAAGAGAGAGGAATCAGGGAGATCACTTAAAAAGCTATTGCAACATTATAGGAGAGAGGGGATGAAGCCTGGACTTAGACTTTGTCATTAAAAGAAAAAAATTTGGATGCATTTCCAGAAATATATGTTTCTTGACCATTCTTTTTTATCTTTATATAACAAAGCCATTACGTTAACTTGGAATCTGGGAACTGAAAAGTTGGAGTTTAAATATTGTGTGATCTTGTACAAGAAAGGAATAGAAAGAATTCTTTTACACGTAATAACAAAAAAGGGAAATGAAATACAGAAAATTCTTGCAAATGTTTGGCCATCTTCCAGTTGTGTGATCAAATGGTGTAAATGACTAGCTGACAGCAAGAATATGAATTTTTAGATTTGAAAGAATCAAAGAAAGAGCTTTCACAGTAGAAGTGCTTAACTTTCTTTTTTTCTTTTAAATTTTCAGGAAAGAAAATGGAATGAAAATGAATTTATTTATTTTATAGCAACAAAGTAAGATGAGTTGGCCCGTCAGTATTGGGGCCTCCCAGATGCCTCTTTCAATGGAAAAATAACGCATTCAGTGCACTGCTTGCAGAGATAACATCAAATCTCTGCAGTTAACACATGGAGTTTACTATTCTTTCTTGGTCATAGCTTTCTGAAGGTTATATTCAAAATATGTTTAAACATTGTTTTGGCATGTCATATGCCATATGGAGTGTCCTCTTTGCTGTTTTTTTTTTTCATTCAATCTATACCAGGTCAGAAGAGAGGATTAAGTAAGGGAGGCATGTCAGAAACAACCCCAGTGTATCTTCCAATAGCAGACACTAATCACAAACACAAGCAATGTTACATTGGGTAAGATGCAGGCCAGGAGCAACCTGACTAGCTGGACTCCTCCTATCACATGGAATAGTTTCTCTCTATGGTCAAGGTTGGGCACAGTTCTTTGAGAGATGCAGCAGTTTAAGGCCTGTAGTAATCCAATATCTAGCTAGCCAAAGAATTTGTTAGAGGTGAGGCAGAACAAACAATTCTTGTTAGTAACCATTCATACACATTAGTTTTCAGCTTGATTCCAGGGCTTCTTTTATTCTTGAGCGCTGGAATTCCTTTCAGCTTCCTACTTTCCTCTTTTGAAGCCATCTCCATAAATCAAGGGGAAGCTTTCTCTGCTGAAAAGAAAGTGTGTCTTGTTGAAAGAACTCAAAGGTTGATCTAGATCAGCTCTTAGCCTTTTTTTTTTTTTTGGTAACATGGACCCCTTTGGCAATTTGGTGAAGCCTAAGGACTGCTTCTTGGAATAATGTTTTTAAGTGCATAAAATAAAATATACAGGATTGCAGAGGAAACCAATTATATTGAAATAAAGCTATCAAAATATTTCATGTTAATTATCCCCAGGTTAAGCACCCCTGATCTAAACGTTGTACCACCCATATATTTAGAGAAGAAAGACAGCTATATTCTGTTTTTTAAATTTTAGGTCCTTGGGTTTTTGTTTCTGTAGTATGTCTAAGAAATGAAGCTCAAGAACTGTCTGGATAAAATTAAGCACCTGAAAGCCATCATACTTTTCTGTAATAGGCTCTTCCCTTGTCTGTAATAAGCATTAATTGAATGGGTAGTTTCGGTTGGAATTTAATAAGTCTTTGTCCTTAATTTAGATTATATCTGACAAACCAATCTTTCCCTGGATTAGTCTTGAAATTATTCCTAATGTAGTTAAATTATATTTAGTGATATAAGTTTCATCTTCCTGATAGGAGAGGAAGGAACTCATCAACAGGTCTGAAATATCTAGGCTTTTGAAAATCACAGCTCAGAATTGAGAGCTCTGATTTATTGCTCTTGAAAAGGTCTTCAGTTTCTTCAAAAATCCCAACAAGCCTTCAAAATATTTAGCTCCCCTGACCTGGGTGGGTAACAAAGATTGGAGAATAAAGACCCCAGTTCTTCAACCGGGAAGATCAATATGAAGACAGAGAGGGCTGTGGGGGTGTGGTTGAAATGACTGCTTCATGGTAATAGATGCAGGATTTATGTTTCTTCTAAATACATTACCCTCTGTACATTCCAGGCAGTGATCTATCCACCTTGTGTCCTTCTCAAGGGTGGCTAATATCAGCAATGAAGTAAATATCTGTAGGGTTTATTGAGCACTGGGAGATTTTCAATTAAAAATGGTACAAGTTGGGCAGTGGATAGAGCACCAACCCTACTAGCTTTGTGACCCTGGTCAAGTCACTTAAACCCAATTGCCTCAAAAAAATGTGGTACAATTAAAGTTGAACAGGAGTTCTTACACAGTTCTAGAGTAGGAAGCATCCTCAGATGCCACTTAATCCAACACCTGAGACCTTGGGAAAGCAGGTGTTTTGCCCAAAGTCACACAGGTATTTAGTTTCAGAACTTAGATTAAGATCCAGGTCTTGGGGCTACAACTCTAGTTCCCCAGTACCTCACTAATACTGATAATATTTTTTGTATATATTGTATCTTAAGGTTTAAAAGATTCTTTACATGCATTATTTTATCTGATCCTTATAACAACCCTGTAAAGCAGATACCGCAAATGTTTTGGTTTTGTTCTGGACCTGTATTTCATTTTATAAGGAACTCCCAAAGAGAAATCTCCTTCTCCCAAGGTAGATTTGCCTTCTTTGCAAACTCAATAGTCTTAGTGAGTTGCCTGGGGATCCATGAGGTTAAGTGACTTACCCAGAATTATATAAACGAGAGGTGGTATTTGAACCCCAGGCTTCCCAACTTTTAAGACTTCTCTCCATACCCCATGCCATGTTACCTCTCAAGTATATTTTCTCTTATTTTATAGATAAGGAAATAGTCTTAGACAGGTAAACCTGACTCAAATCATATACTAAGGGGCAGAGTGGGAGTTAGAAGATAGGTCTAATTCCAAATTCACTGCTGTGTCCATGGCACCGTGCTGCCTCAAGTTAATGAACTGCTCTTCAACTTGGGGGAAATGTGTTTAAATTTATGTATATGTTCTACACAGAGAGAAGGAAAACCTTGAGCTTTGAATTAATGTCAGGGGCATTATGATGAACCTCAAATGCCACAAGTTGATGAAAGGATGTTAAAAAATATGGGGTAGGTAATTATTACATTTTCACATTGTCCTCTTTAATAATTTCAGAATTTATTAGACCTTATAATTAGGGGTTTGCAGACAAAGAAAAAGGATCTGGAACCTGAATTCAGAATGTTGCTACCTGTTACCAGATCTGACAGATGAAGGTTCAGTGGAGGACAAGGTGAGTATTAGTGGCTAAAATGAGGTCTTTCCATTATCTGGAAGCAACCTCTCTCCTCTGAACCCCCACAACATTTTGTCTTACCTTTCTTATTGAATTTTCACATTCTACCTGGTGTCAGAGTCATTCATATATATATATATATATATCTCCATCTCCCTCATTAGACTAAATACTCTGTGTCAGGAGAAATGTCTTAGTCTTCTTTGTGTTTTCCTATGGTGCCTAGATCAATTTCTGGGTGCATAGTGGATGCTCAGTTAATATTTTTGGGAATGAATAAATAAATAAATAAATAAATATACCTGTGGATTTCATTTGTTCATGTAATCAGTGAGGAGCTGTAGCTGATTTAGCTGTTCATTTCATTTAATATGGTGGAAACCTGTGTGTGTGTGTGTGTGTGCGCATATTTATTTAGTGCTGAGAAAGGACGGAGATACACAGGATCTGAGATTGTAACCTGGAGAGTTTGGGAAGTATTAAATGAATGCCTTCAGCTAACATGTTAGGAAGACGTGAAGCGAGGACTATAACCTTTTGTAAAGAAATAATGAAATTCTGAAACTATTTGGATACCTTCTATGTTTATTCAATGTAGGTGGGGAATTTTAATTCACTGTTTTTCCAGAATGGAGTTTGAGGAGTTATTTTCTTTGCAAATTTTTCAATAAAATGGTGAAATGTCCACATTCTAAGGAAGTACTATAATCATAGTTTCCACTGAGAAATTTAAATCACACCCTGGATCCAAAACCACCATAATTTGTAAACTCTACAATTCTCAGAACGGCTCTATCATCCCTAATTATTAAAGGGCTTCTGTCTTCGCCTAATGCTTGACAAATAGAAGTTAATGATGTTTTGCTGGAATCTGAAAGTCAGACTACACCAAATTTGTTGAGCATATTTGTTGATCCTGAGTAAAAATTCTTTTAATCCAAAAGGAAGAAAGGAAGAGAGATAGCCAGATCATGGTTAGCTACAAAATAAAATTCTGATTTTAGTTAGTATGTGGTACCAAGTACATGGCTTATGCAGAGAGTAAATTCAAATATTTCCAAAATTAAAGAACATTTTCAACTCTTATATAGAATATTTCTGTGATTTAAATCAAACAGATTTCCCCCCTCAAGATGGAAAGTTTTTATTTTATCAAATGAGTGGAGAGTTCAAAATGAGGACCAGTTACGACATTCAGTAAAGAGGCAAACCCTCATATTTACTTCTTTAAAAATTATACTTTATGATTATATAAGGATCAAATGAAGAAAAAGAACTATTGATTTCTGAAGAATATTAAAAGATAAAATTCTGTATCATAACCCTTAGAACAAAAAAAATCACAGCCTGTTGAATTTTGAATTTTAATAAAAGGGTTTCTTTCATCTGAAATTTTGGTGTTTTGCATTTGTATTCCCATCATTTAGCACAGTGCCTGGCATAAAGTAAGTGCTTAAATTTTTTTTTGTTGATTGATTATTTCATTCCTGGATTAACAGCTGGAAATAAATAAAGGTGATCTATCTCAGTATACTAGAGACAGGATGACCTAACATTCAGTAAGGATGGATAGGTTTTTTCTATGGAACTAGGCAAGGGCTATTTAAGCTGGAGTTACATGTGTTTCACTTAATAGACAGCTCTCTATTTTATTCCAGGAGATGCCAAGAAAATAAATTCCCAGATTCCACCCAGAAAAAAAGAGTAGTTCTTATGAGAAGTCTTTTCTTTCTATTCCTATGGGAAAATGACACCCTCTTTCCTAATCCTATTACATAGAAAAAAATTGCTGGTGTTTTTAGCAGCTCATGTAATGAAAAGAACATTGGACTGGGAGTGGGGACATCATAAGATCACAGATTTAGAGTTATGAGACGTTAAAAATTATCTGGCTCAACTTCTTCCTTTGAGGAAAGAAGATGTCCTGAAGATTTTGGTTAAAATCCCAGCTCTGCCACTTTCAAAAACCATGTGAATTTGGGAAAGTCATTTAACTTCTCTCCTTCATCTGTAAAATGAAGGGGTTGGATTGAATGAAGTCCCTTTGAGCTCTGAGACTCTATCATCCTATTATGTCCTTTCAGTTTTCCCAGAGGATTCCAGAACTACTTGAGTTTAACCTTTCTAAGGCAGCTGGAGAAAGATTAGGAATGGGTGCTATGGACTATTTTGTCTGTGCCACCCTCCATCCCCACTCCCAATGACTAAACCAGGTTAAATTTTGGAGTTGGCCTTAGGAATACAAACATATAATTTTCCACCTGTGCTGATGTCTAAGATTCTTTGAAAAAGGCTAAATTTCATTCCAAAATTAAGGATGAAGTCTTTAAAACGGCACTGCCTATTGTAGATGAAATTTTGGTGCAAATGGTTAGTAGTCAACATAAATGACTGACAAAGTAACTCATTCCCTGTTTTGATACTAGGAATGTGGTACCGTCTTAGTAGGGGGAGGGAGAATTGCAACAAACATAGAAAATGAATGCTGAAAGAGGAAGCTGGGGACACTTCATAGGCTTTACAAGTTCTCTACACTTGGCTCTACTTATCTGCAATTGGGTGGAGACAAATAGGACCTGCGCCCTCAGTCGTTCTTATTTCTTCTCTCATTTAGCTGCCAACTCCTGGTACTCTGGCTTCATATTATGTATTTAGAGGTTTGGTTTTGTTTAGTTTAGTTTTATATGGCTGACTTTGCATAAAGAAGCCTTGTTCCCACAAGTTCTACTAAATGAGGTACACCTAGAGTCACAACCTGAACCTTAGCGGGGATGTTTAATTATTTACACTTAACATGAGGCATCCCTGCCTGGATCTCCCACCTGAAGGCATAATTAGAAGTTACTGGAGAGAGAAATAGGGTAAGCATGTGGAGACATTTCTGACACAAAAAAACCCCTCAGCTCTGCCAAAACGCCTCACAACTGTGAGCCATTAGTCAATATGCTTTGGCTTTCTGAAACTTTTTAGCAGCCAATAATTTTCTTCATGATTGAGTGGTTGTGAACTAAAAGATTGCTACTCATCTTAATGCCATTTTGTTGGGGTTTTTTAATAATTTTCAGTTGGAAAGGAAAAACTGACAAAGTAATAACACTTACAATGATTGGCTCCCAGATGGCAGCCCTACCAATTTACTTTGTTTTGAAGTTATGATACATAAGTGACTGACCTTTGCTGATACTTGCATGCTGTTTTCTTGCATGTTCATGATGGCTTCAGAGATCTTGACATCAATGGGATCCATTACTGATTCGATGTTGAATGGCCCCTCTAGCCTCTCTGCCACCAAGAGCATGGCATCTGTCAAAACAAAACAAGAAGTGCTTAAGCAATAGGAATTACCTCCCACTTGAGTGAGGATGTAAAGTTTACGAAGCACCTTTCTCACAGCAGCCCTCTGAGATAGGAAGGCAAGAAAAGTATTCTTCTTCTTATTTTACAGGTAGGAAAACCAGAGGGAGCTGCCTGAGGTCAAACAGCTAGTAAAAATATTATAAGGACTTGAACTCTGGTCCACTATCTCTAAAGCCCCATCTCCTTCCACTATACCAACCTGACATATCTTTTGGCTGTGGCTAATCAATATCAAGACTGACTAGAAAAAAAATAAGTAAACCTCCTTATTCATATTCTCACTAGGCAGCTAGGTGGAATAGTGAGTGGACTGCTGGGACTGATGTCAGGGAGATCTGAGTTAAAATCCAGCTTCAGTCACTTTTCTTGGGCAAGTCATTCAACCTTTGTCTGCCTCAGTCTCTTTATCTGTAAAGTGAAGATAAATACCTACCTCCCAGGGTTGTTGTCAGGATAAAATGAGCTAATATTTGCAGACCTTAAAGTGCTATAAAAATTTAATTATTATTCATATTTGTTTTTTTATTTTAGGTGATCCAAAACCCCCCCAACCTAACACCCGAAACAACCAACCCTGGAGTCATATAAGTGAATTTAAGTTAAAGCAACTTTTAAAAATAATTCAGTTAAACAGTTTTCTATCTATAGTTTTAAACACCACCTTTCTGGCTCCCTGCTTCCTAAATGGACCACATGAAACAGATGAGAAGCAGTATAGAACAGTGAGGACTGCCAATGTAGTTAGGAGAAGCTGGGTTTAAATCCTGTACCTGACACACATTGAGTCTCCATGGGCAAGTCATTTAACCTCTTAGTAACCCACTAAGACTATAGAGAGCTGCAGATCCCTATTGATGGAGAATGTTTCCACACCTGGAGGTCCCTACGATGTTGAACTAGATCACTAGATTCTAAATCAAGAGCTGGAAGGGGTCCTGAGCCAGTGTGGTGTTGTGGATAGAATACCGAACTTGATTTAGGAAAATTTGACTGTCCCAATACCCATAGCTAGGATGACAGCTTTACCTCTGGGTCTCTAGCATGGATAAATGTAAAGACCCATGGAATCATAACTCAGCATCAAGATGTACTTTGTTTGACATAGCTGCCTTGAGCTAGTAGAGACTGCTAGTAGTAAGTCACAAAAATCACTGTAACTAAGTCTATGTGCCGTTATTACCAATTGCTCCACCCTATACCTAGTAACTAAATTCTTTGCCCTATTCTCTGGGTGTCTCTATCTTTTATTTCAGTGCCTCTGGGGCTAGAGCCCCACCTTGTTCTCATGAGTCTTTTTAGCGACTTCTGTGCTGTCCCCAAATCACCATCCTTTCTTTGGGCCCCTTCCAACATGTGCTGGTATATTTACTTGCTCTCCAGAAAAAAAAACAGTGTATGCACTGACATAATTTTAAGTTTAATCATTATTATTAACATTTTCTCCATCACTTTCTCGTTTAGAAATCAACAAAACAATAAATCAAGCTCCAATTTTTAGCATTTGCTGATTTCTGAAGTGTAAACACTGAAGCTGAAAGTTTAACCATCAGCTTAGCCAAGAGGATTGGAGCTGGCTTCAGTGAGCTCTTAGATTTGCTGAAAGACCTCCCTGATGTTGACTATCTGCCTGAACTTTTGCCAGGATCTGCTCACCATGTCACCTGAACTCTTGTGTTCTGTACCTTTGCTGGGGGACCTACTTCATGCCTACCTCTGGACTTCTCTAAGGGCAAATGCCTAACTCTCCATCTGTTGCACCTAATGCACTACTCTGCTTGCATGTCCATACCTCTCCCTCCATGATGAAACCTTCTAAGCACCAGGTCTGCTGAGGCATGTCTGAATAGCTTCCAGACCTTGGTCTAATCCATCTGGTGACATACCATACTAGTGATAGGGAAGACACGAGGAGGTACTTAACTGGGAGTCAGAGGACTTGGCTGGCTGTATAACTATGGATAAACCTCTGGGCCTGAGACTCTTCATTTGTCTCTTTATTTGTAAAACTGAAGAGTTGGACTGGATCTCCAAGGTTCCTTATCTATCTACTATTCAATACCTCTTGAAAATTAACGAAAAAAAGCACTATACTAAGAGTTGAGGATATAAAAACTAAACCCAGAAAGCTCCTGCTCTCTAACAGTTTATATTTTAATAGGGATTAAAACATATTGGTGGCCAAGGATTGGTATATTATTTTGAGTAATCACAGGGATGCTAAGTGGAGCCAAAGGGGAGTTGATTGACATGTCTTTTCCAATAGCAATGGTAGCATTAATTTGATTAAAAGCCGGGAAGAGAGTGTGGAGAATGAGAAATAGTGAGAAGTAGACTTGCAAGCAGTTATGAGAAAATTCTCACAAATGGTTGCGGGGTTAGGGAATGGTTGTAGCAATCAATACATCTATCCCTGAAAACAAGTCCAAGTCCCAACCCCTTCCCTAGTCTCTCAGCATGTGGACACCAAAGATCTAGGCCTATTAAAATGCTAATGCTTTCTAGCACACAGCGTAAAGCACTGTTACAAGATGTAGTTCATAGGAGTGTGAAGAGATCTAATTTGGTTTCCATCACATGTGGTGTTTTGACATGTACAAGCAAGGCACATTATTAAACAACCTTCCACAGCAGTTGAGAGGCACAGAATAGTTTGACATGAAGCAATCTGAGATAAGTGGCTTCTTTGAAAAGGCACAGCACAGGGTAGTCTGTGAGGAAGACAGCTGTAGACTACCTCCAACAGCCCTCAAAGAAAACGTCCATTTAAAAAAATCATATCCATTTCTCAAGCCTCATTTCAAATGTCACTTCCTCCTTGAAGGTCTTTACTAATTTCTCTAGACAAAAATGCTTTGTTTCTTTTAACCTGGCCCAAACATAATATATTTATCATTTAGTATTCTGTAGTTAGAGGCAGCTAGGTAGCTAAGTGCATAGAGTGCAGGGCCTAGAATCAGGAAGACTTGAGTTTAAATCTGGCCTTAGACATTTATTAACAGTATGATGCAGGGCAAGTCACTTAACCTCTGTTTGCCTTGGAGATGGCTAGGTGGCTCAGTGGACAGAATGTTGGGCCTGAAGTCAGGAAGACCTGAGTTAAAAAAAAATCCAACCTAAGATACTTATTAGCTATGTGACCCTGGGCAAGTCACTTAACCTCAATTTGCCTTCGCTGGAAAAGAAAATGGCAAACCATTCCAGTATCTTTGACAAGAAAATCCCATGGACAGTATGGTCCATGGGCTCATGAAGAGTTGGATACTACTGAACAATAAATTCTATATTTATGCAACTTCTCTATGCCCTCTGCCAGATTTTAAGCTCAGTGGCATCATGAGTCATGTCTTAATTTGCATCAATCAATCAATATTTATTGAGTGCTTACACTGTGCTAAGCACTGGAGATACAAAAAGAGGCAAAAAATAGTGCCTGCCCTCAAGGATGCCATTCTAAGACTGGCACTGTGCTTCAGGAACACAGAAGGCAGTTAACAAATGGCTGCTGAATGAATGAATGAATTACAAGCGACGCAGGGCTTTGAAAACCATGTTAGCTTTTATAAATCCTGGCCAAAGTCTACAGCATATTCATTGTTGAAGACAAATTGTGCCTTTACATCTTTAGTGAGACTGTGATTGTATTTGCTGCTTTCAGGTTATGCTATTCTCATGAGTATTAGCGGTACCATGGACAAATTTTTATTCTATACATTTACAGTATTGTATCTTATAAAGAAAGAATATAAATAAATCTTAGGTGAAGATTGTGCATCAAAAGATGAAGATTTCTGCCTTCTACAAAAAGATCTTATAATTAAAATAGCTATTTTCCCTGAACTTAATGATCTTATTTCCCTGCACCATTGACAGGGGATAAACAGTGGATTTTGCCATAGCGTTTAGATCTTAAAGACATTTTCTTTTCTAAGTATTTCAAATGCTGCTAAACATTGTCTGAAAGCTGTATTGTTTCTACTGGGATTTACACGATCTATTTTGTGTAATTATCACAAAAATCCCCTCTTACCGTAGGCCTTTCTAGCAGGCTTTTTGATTAAGAGGAAATAATGACAAGTAAACAGAAGGCTCTAGACTAGAATCTCCTGCTAAGAGAATCATTCCCAGAAACTTACAGAGAAACAAATTTGAATTACAAAGTGGTCACAATAAATAAAACATTTAAGAGAATAAATAGGAAATAACTAATGACATCCAAGGCACATCTGATACACACACACACACACACACACACACACATATATATATACACACACATACATACATACACATATATATACACACATACATACATATATATACATATACGTATATATATGCATATAGTAGGTGCTTAATGAGTGTTTGTTTAGTGAGTGAATGCGAGCACATGCACTTATGGAACATCAGTGTAGATATAGTACGTACTTAGCAACTAAAAGTATATAATAATTTTATATACATGGCAATTGAAGACAGGTTATTTTATAGTAGGCATTTTAAATGCCTTTTTACCTGGATCACATGAATTCAGTCAAGGCCATAATGTTACATTCTTGGCTTCACAACATAAATTTCAGAAAGAGCCCTCTTGTTCTTTGTTGAATCAATAGCAAAACATTCTCTGATCAAGGAAGGAGCTTTCTTTTTCATTATCAGTAGACACTTATTGAGTGACCATTATGTGGAACATACCATGTTTTTAAGTCCTCCCCCTTTGGTATGGGGGATACCTGGGTAATTTGCATACCTTTAACAAGAGCCCCAGGTGAACTAGGTGGTTTCTCTTCTAGTACCGCAGTTTGTCTCTCCTAACTTTGCTTGTTCCGTTCACCCCCCACACCCCCGACCCCTTCCATGGGGATTCTCTCTCCATTCTTCAAATTCCCCAATCTGATCGAGACCTCTTCCCAGACACCTCATTTACTCTAAGGTAGAAATGACTGATGGGGCAGCTAGGTGGCACAGTGGATAGAGTTCTAGGCTTGAAGTCAGGAAGACACACCTCAAGTCTGCCTTCAGACACTTACTAGTTGTGGGACCCTGGGCAGGTCACTTCACTCTGTTTGCCTCCTTTCCTCATTTGTAAAATGATCTGGAGAAGGAAATGGCAAACCACTACAGTATCTTTGCCAAGACATGACTGACATCACTGAACAACAACAAAAAATAAACTGATAATTACTTCATTTATTCAGCATATATTCATTAAGGAGCTGCAGCTTAAATGTTGCCATCTCCCAGAAAATTGCTCATTTTATCTATATGTAAATCCTGCACTGGCTATGAGTCAATAGTATTAGTGCTAACCATCAACTGGATTCTCTAAGTATACATTTAACAGTTTTTTTAAAAAAAATAATCAAGTCATATATTTTTAGTACTGATTATTTTAAGACAGTAAAAATCAGGACCATACTTGGGTCTACTTTTTATTCATTAATTGGGTAATGCATCACTGTTAAATTGCATGATCTAGTTCAATTGTCTCCAAAGTGGGGGCTGCATATAGCTTGACCTCAAAGGGATTGTAGCCTGATTCCAAGGAGGGGTGGAATCATGCAATCAGGACGAGGGAATATAGGACATATTTCAACCTCCCCAGTGAACAAAGATAGCCAATAGTGGGTTCATCTTCAAGACAACAATACCTTACCTTATCCCCACTCTACTGCTTCCCCTACTGTGAAAGTTCCCAAATTCTTCCTTTCTGAGATGGGCATCAGTTTCTAAGGGCAATTATAATCCAAATGAAACTGAGCAACATAGCAGCAGCTGCATTGGTGCTACTGGGAAAATTGCCTATCCCCAGCATACTTACCCCTTCCTTTCTGGAAATCACCCCATGCTTGTGGCAGGTCCTTTTCAGAGGAAAGGCTCCATATTCTAGGGCAATGTCTGATGAGTATGAACTTAGTCTCCCCCCAACTCTCTACCCTCCTCTTTCCTTTGGGTGGGATGAAGTGACTTGCACAAGACCAGCAAGCATAGATGGGTAGTTATCTGGGTCGCCAATATTGTTGCATTATCTTTACCCCCTAAACTCATCCCTCTTCCAAACTTCCCAGTTACTGTGGAACATACCACCATCCATGTACCAACCTTGGTGTCATCTTCTACCAGTCAATATCTCTAAATAAATCAATTTACAATAATTTGTGAATGCCAGGGACTGTCCTAGATACTGGGGACAGAAATACAAAGGAGCTTACATTCTAATGGGAAAGGTAACAAATATATACGTACATATACACGTATATACATATATGCATATATAAAGGATCAAGATAAGAATGAGGACTGAAAAAGAACCATCATATTTAGCAATTTAAAAAAATAATTGGTTGAGAAGACCATGGAAACATTTTTTAACTGCAGAGAAGAAAACAACAGAAGTTCAGAAGGAAGCACTGACAAGCTGGATGGTTTTGAAAGTACCCTGTGAAATGTATGAACTTTTTTTAAAAAAGCAAGTGGTAGGAAAGAGATCCACAGCTTCACATGCAATCCTCTTTCTGAGCTCTATTGTGTATATAGAAATTTTTGGGGTATAAGATAGAAAAAAAAATTAACTAAAAATATTTGAGAAAGTAGTTTTTGTAGAGTAATGAGGTTGGAAATCAGATTGCAAAGGATTGAGGAGTGAGTGAATAGAGGTCTCAAATATAGACAATTTTTACAAGGAGATTGGGTGGAAAAGGGAGGAGAAATATAGGACACCAATTTAAGGGAATAATAGAGCTTAATGAAGATTCTTTTAAAAATTATTAAAGATATAATAGGGTGGGAAGCTAGGAGATAGAAAGAGGTTCACCATATATATCTAATTAGTTGCTATTCTATTGTTCTATTGTTCTGTTGTTCCTACCTCTATAACATCTCCCATATCTGTCCTCTTTTCTCAACCCATACAACTAACACTCTAGTTCAGGACCTCTTCATCTCTGCCTGTATTATTGCAATCTGGCCATGTCACTTCCCTACTCAAATTCTAGTGGCTCAGTAGGGCTAAATATTTTTGTATCTTTTTTCCATCCTTTAAAAATATCTATTTTTTCATGTTTTATAATGTACTTAATTATTGTTGCAATAGTAAAATTATATAATTTATAAATAAATACATACATTATGGGGTGAATGTTCAAAAAATAAATATAATAAAAAAGTTTGAAGACTATTGATCTTATTTAGTTAATCATATAATTAAATATCATTGATATTCATGTACTTTTAAGAACTCAAATCGTGGAAAATTTAAAGGAACAAATGGAAAAGGATATATAAGATGAAAAGATATAGATACAGTCTGCCCTATATACCACTGGAGGGAATACTCACATAGATGAGGCCATAATTCCATTCACACATCAAAAACATGAATAGATTTCTAGTTTTCAAAGCATTAGCTTACTGGACATGTGAAAAATCTACTAAGAATCACTAAATCCCTTCAACCTCTAAATTTTTTTGACATTTAAATTTACTTTCAGTCCCTCTTGCCCTTCCCTAAATTTGTGCTAGATCTGGAGTCAGGAAGACCTAAGTTTAAATCCAGTCACAGACACTAGCTAGTGACATTTATCATTTTAGCCTCATAATAGCATCTACCTCTCTCATTGTAGAAATGAGGATAAAATGAGACAACATTTGTAAATTGTTTTGCAAACCTTAAAAGGTATGTGTGTGTGTGTATGTGTATGTTCTATTATAGAACTTATAATAACTATTATAGCTCACATTTTTATGGCACTTATAGTTCAGAAAACCATTTTCATCACGACAACCTTGTGAGGTAGGCAAGGCTAATATCTTTATCCCTATCTGATGGATGAGGAAGTAAAAGTTGGAAGTTTAAAAAACTTTCTCAGGGTCACACAGTAAGACAGTTGCAGAGCTAAGACTCAAATTCAGGTCCTCTGATTCCATATAATAATGATAATAATAATACTTAGCAATTATATTTGGCTTTAAAGTTTACAGAGTGTTTACATATATTAACTCATTTGATCTCACAACCCTGGGAGTTAGGTGCTATTATTATCCCCATTATACAGACAAGGAAACTGAGGTAGACAGAGGTTATGTGACTTGCCCAGGGTCACATAAGCCAGTAGTGTCTGAAGCTGGATTTGAACTCAGGTCCTTGTGACTATCTTCATGCCAACTCATTATAGTTACAAAATATTTAGTCATGAATTCCCCTCCCCTTCTCATTGCTTCAACTGCTAGAATGCTAGTTAGTTGCTCAGTCACCAGTAGACCATACATTGTAGGGAAAAAAAATTTGTTTTTTCAGAGATAATACTGAATAAATTTAGGAGGAAGCATGGTACAGTAGAAAGAACTTTGGATTTGAAGTCAAAGAACCTGGGGTTTAAATCCCAGGAGTTCTACATACTCTCCATACAGCATAGGATAAACTATTTAATGTCTCTGGGCCTCAGTTCCTTATCTGTAAAATGAGAGGGTAGGAACTACGTCTCTTTTGGTTTTAAATCTATGGTGCAGTGAGTTAGGAAACTAGGATAAACCATGACAGGGAAAAAGTAGTGGTCAAGAAAGAAGAAAATTCTGACTGAAGAGTACACCCTGAAAGACTTCAGGCTTTTAAACTGATAGCTAAATTTACATATTATTAAAATACATTGCCCACTGTCTTGGGATGCTCCCAGGAAGATTACTCCACCTTTTTCTAGGACATGTGTAAGAATGTGAATATACTTAGATTGGTAGAGAGAAGTAATTCAGAATTTTCTTGAAATATGTGACCTGATGAAAGCCTGTGGCATTTTGGCACAAGAAAGTAGGTGTTAATATGCCATCACTTGATAGGAACTGAGTTGAAAACTCACTTTCTATAAGGAATCCCTGAATGCTAATGCTCCCATACAATGTAAGTATGAAGCCTGGCTCCAAGTGATCATATCTATATTATAAATTTCCCTTTTGAGAAAAAGTGAAACCAAAATAATTTCCTGCACTGCTACCTACCTACTAGCCAGTCAAGATAATGATTTCCACAAGGGTTTTCCAGAGACTTCAAAAGATAAGTCCATTTTATTCTTAATGAGAAGTTAATCATGGTGCTAGAGGGTGGAAAGAACCTTGAAAATTAAAATCAATTTAATTCAATAAATATTCACTGAGTGTTTACCATGCACCAAGTAATGAATGACTCTGTGAAGGATATACAAGAGCTATATAAGTCAGAGTCCTTGTCCTCAAAACTGCATAGTTGGGTGGGGGGCAGATGAGATAAGCATATATGAAGTAATCAGATAACAATATAATTTTTTGTTGGTTTATGGATCTAGCAATGTGATTTCACCTGAGTAAGGACCTCCAGCTATGGAAACTGTTGAAATCATTTATAATTTAGGGTCTTAGAGAATTGCCTGGGGAATAGATATTAAGTGATTTACCTGTTCATATAACTAATGTGTTTCAGAAGAACTTGAACTCAGATCTTCCTGTCTCTGTGGCTGACCCTTTATCTATTATGCTATGTTGTATAAAATATTACAGTATTTTAACAAGTTTTCCTATATACATATACATGCATACATATCTCTACCTACTCCCTTGAAGCAAACTGTGGTAAAGAAAAAAAATCACACAATGCTTAACAGCATTCATGTTGAAAGTGTATAACTTTCCTTTAAAAATGAACTCCCCAGATATTGGTCACTTATTCTGAATTTTCCCCAGTAACCAACTTTTTAAATGATAAAAAAATTGTTATCTGAATTTCCTGCTTCCACCAGTATGTCAGTATGTCAGAGCCCCACATTTGGCCTTTTTTTCAGAAGCTAACGTTACTATCCTATTATCTCTGGGAATACAATCACATTGACTTCATATATTCCCTCTATTGAGAAACATACAAAGGAGAACCTATATAACTAATTTTTTTTTTTTAGCCAAAGACAAGGTTTATTAAAACATGGATTGTGGGTAGGTAAGATTTAAAGAATCCACCATACTGGCCAGACTGTTAAGGAATCTAAACATTTGTATCGCTAATGCAAGTGGCCCAGAGCTTAAGAATCTGAGCCCAGATAACTCATTTTTAAAAGCACAAAATAAACACATCATTTTGTAGTAAAAATTATTCATAAAACTCTAGTATTTCAAGATATATTTTAAAAATATAAATGAACTAAGACAAAAATGATAATAATAATAATAACAATGATAATAATAATAATAACAATATGGTACTTTAAGGTTTGTAAACACTTTACAAACATCTCATCTTATCCTCACAACATCCTTGTGGGGGTAGAATAGGGTTATTATTATTTTCATTTTACAGATGAGAAAACTGAGGCAGAGGTTAAGTGGCTAGCTTGGCGTCACACAGCCAGTAAATGTCTGAGGTTGGATTTAAACTCAGGTCTTCCTGACTCCAGATCCAGTACCTCTATCTACCTGTTTTATGTTTTATCTCTATGATCCTGAAATTGTGTGTATTTACCTCAATTTAATGATGAACACCTATAGAGTAGCTATTACGTTACAAAAATGGGTAAGAAATTCTTGTCCTCACAAACCTTGCACTGTTATGGAAGACATAATATGTGTACACAATTAACTGTAATGCAAACAGAATATGAAAGTAAAATGATAGCTGCAAAGTGCTAGATTGGTCTGAACGAGGGCCTAGAAAGATGGGCAGGAATTGGACAGGTATGATGCTATAAGGATATCGAGTTGTAACTAAGATACGGCAGTTAGGGTTTTTACTCAGGTTCTGAAATGTGAGTGTGTGCTTCCCGCCCTTAGTGATTTCTGGTCCTTTACCATGTGGCCAGCAGAACTGTGCCCCAGAAGGAGTTGAGAAAGAGAAAGAGAGAGAAGGGAGGTGGGGGTGGGGAAAGGGCATTAGCAGGTCCCAGGAAAGGGTGCATGAGTGGGAACTTGCTCTAAGATACAAGGAAGGTGTTGAGCTGCATTGGTATAGGGAGTTTGCCCCACTGTGAGTTTCCTACATCAGTGAAATCACAGATCTAATGCCCCTATATTACAGCTAGAGGTGGAAAGGGGGGAGAGGGAAGGTATTTGAGGGGCAACACAGTATGAGAATGATGAGAGAGCTGCTAAGTCTGGCTAGAGAAGATGAACTCTCACCCATCAGGGGCACAGGGCTACAGAATAAGAGTAGGAGTGGCCTGGAGCACAGCAGCAAAGGAGGAAGATGTCCAGAGTGGTAATTAGTACAAAAAGACTTTTCTAATAGTTTGATTGAGGAAAGGAGGAGAGATACAGGACAGAAGCTTGATGAGATGGTAGGGTCCAGAGAAAGATCTGATTAAACAAGAAGGAGGTCTGGTCGTGTTTGAAGGAATTAGGAAAGAAAATAGTAGATATGCAGAGACTGAAAATACTAAGATACGTCTATAATGAATAGAACTTTGGTATGCCTTTCTTCACACACTGATGTGCTGTTTGGAAATTGCACATGAAATGAATTTTTAAAAACTTGAATTTTATTTTAATTGAGCTGGAAGGATTGTTATTTAGAGGATTTCTGCAGAATATGCTTTTTAAATTATAGAAGCTCTTTGAGAAACAAATAATTACATTTTTTTGGTAAATCTGTTTCTTAATATCTTGAATCTTCTTAACAGTTATCTTTTTATAGTGATCTAATACAATTATATTTTCATGTTTGTGCCACTTAGCCTTTCCCAGATTTATCACCTAGTGGGAATGGTAACAATAAAATACAATTATATATCAATGAAAAAAAATGTTTGTGATGAAGTGAGCTCTTAAGTTCAGTGAAGTTATGAGCTTGCATGGAAAATCAGCATGATAATGGTTATAGTTGTTTATTTTTTTTAACTGTTATGCTATTTGAGTGCTGAACCATCAGCTGAATTCATCTCTCCTCCCTATGGTCACAGAATCTTAGAACCATAAAATCTCGGAGTTGGAAACAACCACAAAGGTCATCTGTTCCAACCTCCTTCTATCTTCCTCTGTGACATCTCTGACAAGCAGTTATCCAGCCTTCTCTTAAATGCATCCAGTGACTAGGAATGCACTCTCTAATGAGGCATCCCATTCCTTTTTTTTTTTTTTTGAATAGCTGTATGCTCTAAGAAATCTTTCCTTATGCTGAGCTGAAGTCAGCCTCCTTGTAACCTCTACTCAGTAGTCCTAATCCCACCCTCTGGAGCCAACTAAAAGAGACCAGCTCTTTTTTTCACATGACAAGCTTTCAAATATTTGAAGAGAGTGATTATCTCCCTCTTAAATCTTCTTTTCTCCAGTTATGGTAATAGTTTCTAGTTCTATACACCACCCTATGACTGCCAACTTAGTCTTTCTAAAAAAATCACTCTGATTATGCCATTCTCTGTAAGACCAAGTCCAAATTCTATAGCCTATTATTTTTAAGGATTTCCACAAGCTGACCCCATTCAACCTTTTAAATCTCTCTGCTCTAGTTTATCTGGTCTATTTGCTCTCCCATGAAGAAACTTTTTGTTAAAGGAGGGTTTATTTCTTTAATTTGCAAATTAGCAGGTTTGATATAAGGAAACATAAATCATAATATTGGGTAATATATATGTTGCATGTATACATACATATATACACATACATACACACATTCATATACATATACATACACACACAGTTATGTGTGATGAACAAAGGTAAAAAGGCGGGGACAGGAACGGTTGAATGCCCTCTAAGAAACTAGGTCCATAGCCAACATAGGGGGCTTGCCTTTGGTTGCCACACACAGAAATTTAAGTTAACCATTAGCTTGTGAAGAAGAAAGAACTGAGCAGCAGAACTGACATATAATGTGGCCAGTGCAGATCACAAGGAGCTCTTCCTTGCTCTCTCCAGGTCTACCCCAACACAGAGGGTAAACAGCATTATTATTCCCACCCATGTTCTTCTTCGTTTAGGATGTGGAAGCCCATCTTCTGAAGTCCTGAGGAGAGGAGACTTTCTGGACAGCATGAGGGAGCTGAAAGTGTTTTGTCTATGTCCTAGAAACAGTGAGATATTGAGGACCACTGGATTGTAGTGAATCTAGTTAAAAGTACAGTCTCTTCTCCACCCACCTTCTGGGTTTTGGTGCATGCCATTATTATTGCCCTTTCCCCTCCTATTTATCTTCCCTACGTCTTACCTACCCTTCAAAGATCAGTTCAATCCCAATTTAATCCAATTCACCAAAAAAATCTACCACTATTCTAGGCTCTGTGAGCAATAAAAATATCAGTAACAAATGGTCCTTGTTCACAAGATGTTTACAATATAACCTTGACAATACAGCATACACACACAAATAAAGCTCTACCATAATGAATCAAATCAAATTTAATAACTGCCTACTATGTGCCAGGAATTCTGCAAGGTTCTGAGGATACAAATATGAAAATCTTTTACGAATCTTTATCAATCATAGTATACAACAGTTATCACACCCCTGTCTGAACTCTTAGCATTGGTTGTATAAACTGATCATTTCTCAATTATTTTTGTATCGCCTAATAGCATTTTTCCTATTATACTGTTCTTTAACTCATACATGTGTAGGGGAGAAGCATCCCAACTGAGAACATTTGAAATAGGGGCATGGACTCTCTCACTTTGCCTACCTTCTCCCTCCACTGCTACCTTTAGAGTATTTACAGACGCTCTCTGCCAGTCCTAAGCAAACATAGTAGAAATTTATATATGCTGAGATACCTGTTGCCTGCGTCCAGTTATGTATGGTTGATTTCTGGGTTGAATCCCCATCAATTGGTTGTTGAACTAGAAAAAATCTGATGACAGGGGGTGCTACAAATGGTAGAAGAAAAGGTAGTTTTCTGCTGGTGGCCCTCTTGGCTTCCCCACTTTAAGCAGAAGGATGTAATTTCCACCAGGGATGGAGAAGGCAACCTAACTCTACCTTAGCTTATTAGCAGTCAGGGCCACTGCTCTTCACCTACAGAGTTGATTCAGCTAGTTATACTTTTACCAGGGCCCTCTTTGCCTCTCTTGAGTGTCTTTTTCCTTTGGCATTGACCTTGTGATGATCAAAAGGTCTTGGAAGGCCAGCAACTTATGTCCAGAAATAGCAGCAGCTATTGAGAGATTGCAGGTACAGTAGCAGTGGGAGAGAGTGTCACTGTCAGAGAGAAATTGAGGCCACCAGAAAGAGGATCCCACTTGGTGTTTGATCATTGTGTTTAGTGGAGGTGAAATATAAAACAGCTCATTAGCAGCCTTACCAAGAAACTTTGTCCCAAAGTGGCTTGAATATTAAAAGTCTCCCAACTACTTACACTTGTACAGATACAGATACATCACTGGATCCTGTTCTAATCATTCTCTGTATATGTGTGTGTGTATGTGTGTGTGTTTTTATTGCTAGTGATCCTTTTTCTGTGTGGGAATAAGTTGCTTGTTACCTGATTCATGTTTCTATATTGGTGCCTTTTCATTTCTCTTCTTTTGCTGGGGAGAATCCTAGATTTCAAGCCCATACATTTACATAATTAGTAACTCTATAAGTAGCAACTTTCTTTGGAATCCAAAGTGGGGAATGGAAATGAAGTACTGGGGAAAGCCTAATTCTCCTTTACAGAAAACAGGTCACCCCAGAGCAACGAATCTAGGGCACCCATAATGGCAGATAAAGGATAGGGACTGGCCTAGGTCACCAGCCTGTGGCCTCAGCCAAGTGGTAGCTGATCCAGCACTGTGTTAGAGTGTTATTTAACTTTTTGTGTGTTCCTTGTATGTCTCCAAATTAAAACTCCTTGGTAGCAGCCATCTGCTCTGAGAAATGGCTACCAGAATATCCAGGTCTATATAGCTCTTCTTTATGTAACACATTTCTCACAAAAATCCTATGAGCAAGTGGTATAAGTTTTATTCTCTCCTGTTAATGGATGAGCAAATTTCAGCTGAAAGATGTTAAACTGATGATGGTCACAGAACTAGCAAGTTCCCAAGGGGGAACTCAAATCCAGATTTTCTGATCCTATTGTCCATTATAGCTCTTTCTACTACACCAGCAGAACATACAAAAGATTCCCTAGTGATTAGCTGAAAAGAAAAAAAGACATCTTTATGAACCTTGAAAGGTTACACTATACCTGAAGAATTTAGTGACTCTGTTATGAAAATTCAGAATCTTATGAATTTCTTTGATAAATCTTTTAAAGAATTTTCCCAGCCCTTTTAGTTCAAAGGTTAAAAATGTAAATGATTTTTGTTATGAATCCCAAAGAATATGAAATCATTTTATGGCCCGAACCCAAGAAAAGTAGTTCCAACTATCTTAAGATTCCAAGTTTGCCATGAACCTTGATCAAGGCCATTTTTCTTTCTGTCTACTGCCCCTCTCCCTCTTCCCCTTCCCCACCACCTGCTGCAATTTGCCCTCTTTCACTAAACACCAAACTAATGCCAATTCTTGTCAGTTTGCTTACCTTTTAAAGACCTTAAAAATAAAGTATTAAAGTAAAATGGACTATCAAGGGTTAAGATCAACTAAAGAAATACTAACAGCAGATAGAGCTGGAGAGTACAAAACGTAAATAAACCAATTAAAAGCAATTTAAACAATATACTGATATCTGAACTGAAACTAAAATTAAAAAGGGACAGTCACACAGAATAATTACATTAACTAAATAACCAAAGCCAAATGAAAGTGAATTTAATGAAAAATAACTGTTTACTTTGAAACCAAATCCAGGATGAGTAGGAGAGAACAAATATACAAACTAATTTAATTCTGAAACCAATGCACACAAAGAGGCTTATTTTGCTTCAGCCTTACAAAAGGAAATGCAAATTGCAGAAGAAAAAGGTCCTCTAGTCCCAGCGCAGAATAGAAGCCCGAATGTATAGGATTCTAAGAAAGAACCAGTGTTAGTGGCCTCTTTTGAGTAGTGATTATACACCATGGGAACATGATACATTCACATCACCACTGTCTTAATGCTTTATTATATCATGAAGGTGTTTAAAATCTCCTACCGTAAGCCAGAGACAGTCCGACTTCTAAATCATGAATTTGATGGATACCAGTGTGTACACTGACAGCTATAACCCTTAAGTTTTGTTGCTGTTTCCACATATGAATAATTTTTCTATGTCACTTGCAGCTTGGAATATTCAAATACTTCAAATCAACATATCAGGCTGACCCTTCGTGATAAATTATACAATTTATAAGCTTGAGTAGACCTTTCAGATCACTTATTCTAAACATTTCATTTTACAAGTTAGGAGACTGAGGCCCAAAGAGGTATAATGACTTGCTCAAGGTCACAAAAGTCATAGTAATAGAGCAGATTCTAGAATCTAGACTACTAATTTTACTGACTTTTGGTCTAGTCTCATGTTCTTTCCACATACAGTCTAAATCATCAAACCTTTTGCAAAACTGTGTTAAATATCTCACTTGTTTGCTAAGCTACAAATGCACCAGTATTCATTACTAATTTTTTATTTTCACAAAAGAAAAACCATTGGATGCTCAAATTGATAGGTTTCCAATATGATATGAGTATCATTTTTTTCTTGACCTTTTGACTGAATTTCTGGTTGAGTAGAAAGATCACTGACCCTGGAATCAGAATGTATGGATTCAAATCCTGCCTCTAACCCTTTCTTGTGTGGGCAAGTCACAACTTCCCTGGGACTCAGTTTCCTCATCTGTAAAGTGAAAAAGATAGAGTAGATGTCCTCTGAGGTTCTATCCAGTTGTAGATACATGATTCTATGACTTTTTGGTTGATTGTTTCTTTCCAATGTGCATATCCATAATATTGACGTTTTATTTCTTTGACCAACTAATCAAACACTACTCAAAGCCTATTTGTCTGTGATTTTTACTTTTATTGACCCACACTGTCAAACTGAAGGGACTTCAAAGCCCCCTTTTAACTGTTTTAGCCTTGGTATACTCTTTCTAACTTTTGTATGTTTATATATTTATGGACATATGGTATGCCTCAGATTGATGCTGGGATTCTAGGTCTTTCTGATTTTACAATCATCAAAGTGCACATTCCTTAATGTTGACATTTTGTAACATTTGAAAGTGCCATTGAAATGAAAAAAAGTCTAAACTTTCGCCTAGTATTCTGCAGGTAAGCAATTCTTCCATTTCTTCCTTCTTTGCCCTAAAAGTTAATAAAGCAAATCACTCCAGAGACCATTTATTCCTTCAATCCAAAGGCTTGTGACCTATATAGAATGAATCACAAACCTTACTCAGAACCAATAAAAAATAAATAAATGAAAAGTCAGATGGGTTTTCAGAATTCCCCACTGAGTCTGAACAGAGAGATTAGTGGGCAATTCAGTAAGCAATGGGACATCTTTTCTCCTATTTGTCTGTGAGCTGTTATTATTAAAAAAAAAAATATATATATGTTATTATTTTGGTGCTTAGTGCCATTTGGGCGAAAAGGAAAATGAAAAACAGACAATATGGTCCATATCATAGGTCATGAACCCCCAAAGAAAAAAGCCAGATTAAAAAATAATCCTCATTTAAGGAAGTGAGGACTTTATTTTATTTTTTTTCACAGCAGAGTAGTCCATTGAAGTAGCAAGGCAACTTTTGAAATTTTCTTTGTCTTTATCTCTCTTTCAAAGCTATCAACAAAATATACCACAGTTAAGCTAAAAACTACTTGCAACCAACTAGCCATGGAAAGTTGGGGAAGGAGGTGAGCTACCTATCCATAATGAGCAGCATAAAAGTCCTTAATCTAGGCATTTCTATATTTATACATATATATGTACACACATTCACATATATAACTTATATGTATCTCTGTGTGTGGAGGAGTCCCACACATACACACATATGCATTCAGCTTTCATTCAATTAAAAAAGCACTTATTAAGTGACTTTTATGTGCAAAGTTCTGTGCCACACTCTGAGAATACAAAAGACAAGGCCTTGCTCTCAAAGAGCTTATATTCTACTAAGAGCTAGTATTCTACTGGAAGGCAAAGACCAACAGATGAAGTAGGAATTCTGCATATATTAGATAGATTGTGAGATTTTGCTCAGAATAGGTACCATTACCAATGGGATATGAATCAATGGAGGATGTTCCCTTGGAAGAAAAAGGGCAGGGGCATATAAAAGAAGCCTATAATAACTGCTCAATATGCTGCTATACCTTTTAAATAAACATCATCTTTTTTTTTTAACATAGTATTCACTGCACTTGACTTAAACCTTACTAGGTCTGCAATCTATGAAGCGTGGAATACTGTGGTTCAGAACTAAATATTTGTGACTTAATATGAGGTAATTTGGGATCTGGCTCTCCATTTGGAACTAGGAAAAATGGAGGTTTCTCATTACTATAAATTTTTATCATTACTATCTCTTCTTGGAATTTCTAATGGTTTATCCAGTGACTGGTTTCACTTCAGTTATACTTAACTTTTGCATCTTTCAAATTTCTGCCCCATATTCCCAGAAGCCTTTAGGAAATGGATACATACCAAATACATCATAGAAATAAACTACAATGGAGAAGCCCTTTTCATTCTGAAAATTCTATCCTGCACAATATCAGAAAGGAAGGTTGATGGAGTAATATTAACTTATGATTCCATAGGAGTTCTTTAAGTGCTTTTTTGCTTTCAAAAAGCACTTAACATGCCAAAATTGCCCCACTCATCATAGCCACATACTCACCTTTGTAGTGGTACATGATAGCTATTTTCAGGGCAGAGTAACATTCTAAGATAGGTCAAGAAATGAAGAAGAATTCTCCATTGTGTTGGAGTGGTATAGAAATTTAGGTAGGCAGAATGAAATGCTTCAGTAGGAAATGGGTTAGGACCTAGAGAATAATATATGCCCTCTTCAGAGGAGTACTGTTGGATACTTATTGAATAAATGCATTTTAGATCTTGGCAGGAAATATTTTCATATTTATGTATACAATATGTATATTTATGTTTCCAACAAATATATTTATAAGATACACACATATATAATCCTTATTTTTAAAAAAATTTCTTAGTCCTATGAATATACATATATCTAGAAGTCTCACATATTTGAATTTGGGCTCATAAAATTTTTTTTAATCTTCAACATTTGCATTAGACTTGCTGCACATCAATTAGTACAACTCTGCGCTCTCTTCCCAACTTCTGAAACTTCTTTATATATCAGTAGGCTGAAGAAAAAAAAATACACGTATTTGCCAGGAACAAATACATTTACAATTCTTTTAGACATAGAAATCCATCTATGAATTCTCTACCCTTCTGGAAAAGGAATAAGAGAGTTGAAATATATCAAGGTATTTTTATGGGTCATCCTCTGTTTTTTGTGAATAGTTTTGCAACATCTTGTTTTCTGATGAATAAATGATACAGCTTCATATAAAAGTTCTCAAATTATTCTTCCCAACAGAGCATCTATAACTATTTCTTCTCCCTTTCATTCAGATGACTCGTTTGTTTTCTGAATGTACTTGGGTGAATTTATAGTCCTTCACAAAACCAATCTGGAAGATATTTCTGGTGTCTGTCTCAAAGGAGATGCATTTTGATTGGGCCTAGAATGGGTGACAGGGAGGGGAAGGACTGAGCCTCTGAGGTGACAGAAGCTTCCATATTTTTTGGATGCCTGGTTGAGCTGTTGAAGGTCACATACAGACTCAAAAGGGGTGAAGACTGCTGTTAATATATCAACATTTTGTGGATTTTTGGAAATGTACTTATGGGGTTAGGGAATGACTAAACAATAATAGTTTACATTTAGATAGCTCTTTAAGGTTTGCAAAATACTTTACAAATAGTACCTTATTTTATCCTCACTACAGCCCTGGGAGGTAGATGCTGTTATTATTATTTTTATTTTACAGATGAGGATAATGAGGCAAATTGAAGTTAAGTAACTTGCCCAAAGTCACACAGCTAGTAAATATCTGAGTTTGGATTCGAAATCAGGTCTTCCTAACTCCATTGTAGAGCAATTGCACCATCCAGCTGCCTCATCAAATTGTGGAATGAGAATGTAATGCAATATAACTAGTAAAAAATGATAAATAAGGATTCAGAGAAGCATGGGGAGACTTATATGAAATGATACAAAATCAAGTCGAACCAGGAAAATTATTTGCACAATGACTTCAGTGATAAAATGAAAATGACCAAACCTGGTCCCAAAGAAGAGATGAGAAAATGAATCTCCTTCTTTGGGACATTTTATATATAGTCAGACTCAATCAATGTATTTATTAATCTCACTTCTCTTTTTTATTCTTTGCTAAAAGGGATGGCTCTATTGGTAGGGGAGGGAAGAAGAATATATTCAGAAATGAAGAGGATGTGAAAAAAATATAACACTAAAATTTGAAAAGTTAAATTTTTTAATTTCTAGTTTATTGTCATTTATTTTTATTATTTAATTAATGTTTATGGATGCCTTTTTATGTCAATATCATTTCTCATTATATCCCTTCCATCATTTATGAGTCTACCCTTGCCAAAAGGAAAAGTAGTTAGGCTGAAACAACAGAAATAACAACAATGTCTGGCATTGTACATAATATTCTGCACGCATAGTTCCCCACCTCTCCTAGAAAAGGAGGAATGTACATTTCTCTGTGGCCAAATTTGGTCATTATAATTACTATCAATTGAATATTATGCTAGATACTGGAGAAGGAAATATAAGAATAAATTAGTTCCTGCCTTCAGGATGCTTGCATTCTTTTGGGGGATACAACATGTATACAAATATATGCAAAAATATGTAAAATAAATACAAGGTAATTTTTTTTGGGGGAAGCACTAACCGAAAAGTCTTCATAGGGAAGTTGGTATCTGAGCTGCACTTTGAAGCAAAGTAGAAATTCTAAGAGGTGGAGGTAAGGAGGGAATACATTCTAGTAATGGAAAATAACTCGTGCAAAGGCTTGGGGGTGGGGAGGATGGCAGGTCATGTATGAGAAGCAGTAGGAAGATGTGTGTGATTGGACCACAGAAAAAAATAAAGGGGAAAAATGTGTAATAAACCTGGAAATACATGTTGGATCCAGTTCCTTCTTATAGGAAGTAATATTCCATTAGCTTTATATGTCACAATTTGTTCAGCCACCCCTAACTTATGGGCATCCACTTTGTTTCCAGATTTTTTACTACCACAAAAAAATCCTACTATTTATTCAATATTTTGCCACAAATAGAATCTTTCTTCCCTAGGCCACCTTGGCCTAGTGGTGAGATCTCTATGTCAAGCGGTATGGATAATTTTGAGACTTTTCTTTCATAATTTTCAATTGTTTTCTAGAATGGTTGGGCCAATCCGTAAATCTATCAAAAAGAATGTAGTGTGCCTGCTTCTTGACAGCCACCCTACAGTAATATTTTGATCTTCTGTCATTTTTGTCAATTTGCTAGGTTTGCTAGGAAACCTCTGCATTATTTTGATTTGCATTTCTCTTATTATTAGCTATTGAGTGCAGCCTTTTATATATGGTTGATAACAGTTTTAAATTCTCCCTTTGAAAAATGTTCGTATCCTTTAACTACTTATTTTTTGGGGAACTCTTTTTATTAATCTTAAAGACAGAGAAAAAGAGTGAGAGACCAGGTGGGGAGGGAGAAACCAAGTCAACAGAAGAGAGAGAAAGGGGTTGAGAAGGAAGGAGACACACACACACACACACACACACACACACACACACACACACTCTCACAGAAACAGAGAGACAGAGATAGGGGAGAGAGAAAGAGAGAGGGAGAGGGAGAGGGAGAGAGGGAGGGAGAGAGAGACAGAGAGAGACACACACACAGAGATAGAGAGAAGTTGGAGCAAAGTCATCAAGCCAATCTAAGCATCATATTTTTTCTTCAGAGTTCCCAGGGTGAAAAGTGGGTACATATCAACTACCACAACAATAAAATTATACTGCAGAATATTTATACTGATAAGGCATAGATATGATTACACCAATCCATTAACACTGTGTATGTGTCAGAAGATCTGAGTTCGAGTCCTGGCTCTGCCACTGCATGAACTGTAGTAAATCACTTAAACTCTTTAAGTCTATTTTCTCATCTGTAAAATTATGGGGTTGAACTTGATGATTCCTGAAGCTTCTTATAGCTTTAAGTCTGTGATCTTGAATGCTTTATATAGCATCAGTTTCAGTGCTGTGAAACCTTCTAGCAATTTTGAAGCGAGATATTTTTTTCTCTATGCTGTTTCATTTAGTCATACTTTCTTTCTACAATTCCTTCCCCCACCCCAGTTTTCCTCTCTTCCTGTTTTCATTTGCTTTTCTTCTTCAGCTCCCCCCAGTCTTTCTTTTCCTTAAATTCCTATGATTCCTTATTAATTTACTCACTAGCTGCACTTTTTTTCTCTATTGTATAATTCATCAGTTTCTAGTATATATATTGACAAGTACAAGCTACTGGATTAATTGCTAATATTTTCTTGTTGTTGGGTCATTATGTCCCCAATTCCTTGTGACCTTATTTTGGGATTTTCTTGGCAAAGATACTGGAGTGGTTTGCCATTTCCTTCTCTAGCTCATTTTACAGATGAGGAAATTGAGGCAAGTAGGCTTAAGTGGTTTGCCCAGGGTCACATAGTTAATAAGTGTCTGAGATCATATTTGAACTCAGGAAGATAAGTCTTCCTGACTCTAGGCCCAGAACTTTATCTACTACACTACATAGCTGCCCATTAGTTCAACAGCAGCTAACAAGCTTCTATTAAGATGGACAAGGGAGTCCTACTCTACAAAGTAGTTCCAGATATATGTATACATAAAGAATTCATAATTAATATGCACCCTTTTAAAGAAAAGGATTGGTAGCTATTTCACTGGTCATTCTTCTCATAGTCATGCAGTAGGTCAGTGGACATCACCACAATTACTTCCAGTCCTAAGATACCATGATTTTCAGTACTGAAAATCAGCTTCTCCTAGTTCTCATTTCACATGGCTCTAAACCAATGACAAAGGGTAGAGTTAGTGGACTGTAATCAATTGCAATATAAATTAGCCAAATATAAAACTAAAAGGTTAGTCAAACCTCATTTCAAAGCTACCTTTTTTAATACATGATAGAGAAATCTCTATTCTTTCCCACTTACACTCAGAGTACATGATATATAGTGAGGAGGAAGAATTTTTATCTCTATATTACAAAAGGAAGGGAGCATAAATGACAAAAACTAGCTTTCTCACAGCATCTATCCACTAGACTCCATTCTCTGATGTTGGTCATGTGGGTACTGCTGATGGTAGTGGGTTGCCATGGGAAACAATACTGGGGCCAGCAGTGTTTTCGGTTGCAAAGAACAATGACACATACAGCAGTCTATTCCAGTGGCACTTCTTGGGAGGTGTCAAATACACCGGCAATGACTTTTCATCTTTTACCTGCTTCCTTTATTAATATGGAAACTTACTCTTAGATTGCCTATTGCATTTTTAAAAGCTTGCCACTAGGCTATAAATTTCTGAGCTGCCTCCCAGCATCTCTTCTCAGACAAGGTTCAATACTTCCTAGAATACAGTATCCACAAATAAAAATGAAAGAAAAAGTTGCATTTCTTTTCATGCTAAGTGCTTGAATACTTAAATGGTAATTCCTGAATAGCACTTTGGCATTCCCAAAGGGTGGTATGCATTGAGGGTATCCCAAATCAATATGACTGATATGATTAACCTATTTGTTATTTTGACATTCCAGTTTCAAAGAGAGGGAAGAGCAATTTCTCTGTTTTGGTCTGGCTTGGCTAACCACATTATTGGGATAAAAGAGAAACGCTGATCGATAGCAGAGGCTCAGTGGCATAAAATCCTCTGTGTGATCTTCTCATAATTCTTTTTAGGTTTCCATCATCTTTTCTTTCAAAGGATTAGTTTTTTTTAAGGACATGAGTCAACATAAAACAACAGAATGCCAAAGTCAGTTGACTAATAGCAACTGTTTATGTGAATAAATGCCTACAATTGTTTTCTGCATTCCTGTTAGGCAAAGAGAGAGAAGACCCTTTATTAATGGCTTAATTTTAAATGTAATTCTTAGAGGCAATCTGGTATAGTGGGTAAGGAACCTGGTAAGAGAACCTGGGTTAACATTCTACATCTGATGTTTCCTGGAGTCATATAACTTCCATGTATGTCAGTTTGCTCATCTGTAAAATAAGAGGATTGGCCTAGATGATCTGAGGTCCCTTCTCACTCCATATCGATGATCTTATGAATTGAACTATCCACCTAGCTGTAGTACCAGTGTTATAGTGACTACTCTCTTGTTTTCCTGATTCTTTCCTTACAGTGGTACCTACCCTATGGAAGAAAAGAAATCTTATTTCTTTTAAGCTGCCCTATATATCTTCTCTCATATGTCCTCTTGACTCATTACCATTTTTAGCAACTTATGCTCTCTTTCTGATTGAAATAGAGGCAGGTAGGTGAACAACATAGGTGGGAAATGAATAGGTTTTAAAATTATTTATGAGACTGGAATTTATTATTTTCCTCATTCATTCTATATTTTATCTCTCCTTCCTTCCTTCTCTTCTTTCCTCCTTTCTTTCCTCTCTTCCTCTCTCTCTTTCCCTTCCTTCCTTCCCCTTCTCCTCCCCTCCCTTTCTGTTCTTCTCCCTCTCCCTACCACCCCCTCCCATCTCCATCTCTCTTTCTCCTCCCCTTCCTCTCGGTTCTTTTTCCTCTCCCTCCCTCTCCTCCCCCATCTCTGTCTGTCTTACTCTGTCTCTTTCTGTCTCTCTCTCCTTCCTTCCCTCCCTATTAATCTTTTAAGTGAGTAAACAAGGCAGTAGTCATGTATTGGAAGTAGGAGAGCTCTTAAGGAGAATATGCTCTCTATTATCCTCCTAGAATCAGGATCTATAATATGATATCTTTCTCCTTGGCTGTAAATCCACTGTAAAGCCTTTACTATGGAAACACAAGACCTGGACGAAGAACATGGACATTTAAAACTGGAAGAGATCTAGGAGTCTAACAAGTCCAACCTTCTAATTTTAAAGAAATTGAGGTTCAGGTAGGAAAAGTTCCTTGCCCAAGATTGTATAGTTAGTAAATGGAAGAGCTGGTACTTGAATTCATCTCTGACTTTAAATCTAGTGTCCTTTCCACTAAAAGACCAGAACAATCTATGTCCTAGAATAAGATGATCCACCTGTTAGTGACACTTGCTGACCTACCTTTTCTCCCCCTACCTTCATTGACCTTAGCAGACTTTGAACTCTGCTTACAAAGGCACATGAGATGAGGGTTCACCTACAATGAGGGTCAGCAGGGCTTTGTTCCAGAACAATGAAATTTAGAAGACACTGTCATGACTTATATTCCTTCAGCAGCTCAGAAACAAATTGAACCTAACATCTTGGTAGCAAGAATAATTCATTAAAATAGAAAACTACTAGACTCTATAATTCTTCTACCTTCCTCTGGTAGTAGTCGTTCTTCAAAAGTGAGTGCGGAATCCCCTGTGACACAAAGTCCCACGGGCTTTTTTGTCTCCTACTCTGCTGCTGAAAAATTCAACTGAATTTTTCTTTAAAAGTTGATTTAAGGGCATGTCTTGTCCTGCCTGATCTAGGTGATGATATTGCTATTTAAAGGCTCTGTTTGCTAGTCCCCCTGGTCCCTTGAGAGTGACCTCTTCTTATCTCCTAGGACATTTCAGAATTTAGATCTGGCTCAATGATCTGGCCCCAGGATATATGCATTTACTTCTCTACCTGCTTGAACTTCCTAGACTCAGGGATCCTCTCTGTTTAGATCTATGTTAATCACTTGTTTCTCCCTATTCTAACTGAACCACTGTCTTCTCCTTTGTTCAATCTGTATCTACCAGATTCCTCCTATTAAGTAAAACCCTGGTTTCAATGTCTCCTGCCCTGCCCTGTTCTGATGCTAACCCCAGCCTAGTATTTCTTGCTCAATTAGCCCCTTGGTTCTAGCCTGTCCCATTCCATTACCACCTATAGCAAGAAAATGGATGAATCTCTAAAGAAATGAGTAAGAAATAAATAATGATGGGCGGGACTTGATAACATTAAGGTCCCTTTTGGCTCTAGGGTTATATGGTTTAAGGAATAGAGGACTAGGGGAAGAGCCCCCTTCCTCCCCAGTTGGGGATGGGGGTGGAGTAATGAGGAGGAAAATGTGCTAGCAAAGAAGACAGAGACATTCAGGTAGTTGAGGTGTTAGAGAAGAATAAAGATAGTGCAATGTCATGGAATCCAGGGGAAGTTTCAAAAAGTAAGGATAGTTAGAATTTCCTTTAAATGCTATCAAAAGATCCATCTACCTCCCTGGTAATAGTTGCCTCCAATAGCTTTTCTACTCTCTAAATTCTGGATACATTTGTGGCCTGCAAGTACTAGTCTTTATTATTTTGTTTCTAGGAGGCAGTTTCTTTCCTAGTGTATCTTCTTGGGCGATGAACACAGAATCTCAGGTTTGGAAGGAAGTCATCTAGTTCAACTCATACTTGACTATGAGAGCCTTCTATGAAGCAGCCATCTAGCAGGGGTCATTAAACGCTTAAGAAATGCTTTTCAATCTGATCTCACACTCGTTATCCTCCATTTTTCCCATTTCCTTCTATATAGGGTTCTCAAATCATATGACTAGTTTCCAGTAGAAATTGCCTAAAGTTCATTCTTCATATTCATATTTCCTTTCCTCGTTCACTCAGCAGTTTACACCAACAGTACAAATTAATCCTGGGAACAAATATTTGTTCTGAGTCTACATGTATGTGTGTCTGTTGTGCTTTTAATTCTTTCATTTTATTATTTTCCTATAATAGGAATGACCACACTATTATTTTATCCTTATAATTCATACAGTTCATTGTTTTCCATGATAACTGTATTCTACTTCATTTTAAGATAAAAGGGAAATGTGCTGGCAAAGGGGACAGAGAATAATATAATGTGTGTGTGTGTGTGTGTGTGTGTGTGTGTGTGTGTGTGTGTGTGTGTGTGTTTCAGGTGTGTGGGGGGAATCACTGGGTCTGGCATAAGAGACAAAGATTCAAATTCCAACTCTAAAACTGTGGCCAGTGAGTAAGTCACTTGTCTTCTCTGGAACTCATAGATTCCACATATCTATAAAATGGAGGTTATAGTATTGTTGCTACTTATCTGAACACATTGTTGTGAGGAGAATGTACTGTGAACCTTAAAGTACTATGGAGATGTGACCTAAGAAGCCACATTTCTACCTTTTTAGACCATTTTAATAAATGTGATTGGGTAATTTATTTGCTTTTCAATGAGTCATTACTTTTTAAAAAATCACATTAGATGTGTCTGTGGCATCCATAGAGGCCTGTGCTCAGATTATATTCTATAGCATAAGATGGCATCAAAATTCCAGATTCTATTCTCTGTAATATATTTCTTTTATGTCAGATGTTTGTCATACATTTCCATTTTTACCTGACTCACACTACATTGCTTCTTCATATTCTGACAGCTGATTAAACTCAATCCATGTCCATGATCAATAGTCTAAGATGTTTGAGGAGGATGACTGAAGCTTCATTGGAGTACTTAGGGGAAAAATCTACATGGAAATCCTTGATATGAGGTTTGTGTAATCCTTTGGAGAACGCTCCAAGATTTAGAGACTGTGCTAAAAAATTTACATGCCAGAAACATTACCTAAAACTTACAGAAACTATGTCAAAAACATTCAATAAATGTATAATAAAATGGATCTTATATAATTTTTTTCTTATCCAGGAACACCAGAGGCAATAAATGAGACAATGTGCTAGAATTTGCGTAAAGCTAAGAATCCATTCCATCTTCTGACAACTTGTCAGCTGGGAAAGGAACAAAGTATTAGAAAAAAGTACAGAGTGTAGAGCTAAAGATGATATAGGATTAATGAGAGAAAAAACATCAATACATCAATTTGTAAGCTATTTGCCTAATCAACTAATGTGAAAATTAATGACCTTTAAAATGAAAGAGATGTAAATGTATAAATCAAATTGGAAAAAACTGATAAAGGGATTCTTTATTTACTGCTACTAAAAATAAGGGGGAGACAATGACATATGCTGATCAACTTCTATCCTCAGGCATCAATATAGCCATTTGGGATCATTTTTCTACCCCATAAGGAAGGTTGGCAATCAAAATGAATTACATGATATAATAAGACCCCTCCATGACTTCTTTTATTTTTAGGCAATTGGGGTTAAGTGACTTGCCCAGGGTCACACAGCTAGTAAGTGTCAAGTGTTTGGTCTGATGCCAGATTTGAACTCAGGTCCTCCTGAGTTCAGTGCTCTATCCACTGAGCCACCTAGCTACCCCTAACCCCGCCTCCAACATCCTCTTAGCAGTTCACAACAGAACAAATTAATCTTGGGAACAAATACTTGTTCTCAAGTGTCTCTCTCTCTCTCTCTCTCTCTCTCTCTCTCTCTCTCTCTCTCTCTCTCTCTCTCCTTTCAGTCTATTATTTTCCTATCATACAAGTGCACACAATACATTTTATCCTTACAGTAAATAATTTTGTTCTTTTTTTGAGATTCCTATTAAAATCGTTGAGATAAATACAGTATCATTATAGGGCAGTTTTTTATCTTGGCATTGTCTTTGATTAGCTCTCTCAGAGAGCATCAGTGGGAGAACAGGTCACATACATAATCTCGAAAGACACTCAGTAACGATCAGATTTAGGAACATTATTCTCTTTCTAGTGATTATTCCTTGAGACCACTTATCCCTCTTATCTTCTGTCCTTTTGTCCTGAGGATAAGATTTATTTACAATTATAGTAGACACAGAATCCAGTTTGGTGCAGCTTAGGGAAAATTACCCATCAAGCCAAGTCAACACACATTCATTAAGGACCTACTCTGTGCCAGGCACTATGCTTGTAAGGGTCTTAGGTGGGACGCTGACTCCTAGTTCCATATTCTATCTACTTTGCCACCTAGCTGCCTTAATGACATGGATAAAAAGTGGACAGCTGGAGAACTACACTCGGGGATGCACTGAGCCAGCTCCAACTGGTTAGAGAGAGATAATTGCTCAATTTTCAGTGTGAGCATTTATACCTTGGACATCAGCAAACACTGAATTGAGGCTCAGTTTATCATTTTGTTGATGTCTAGACTCAATTAAGTGATGGAGAAAATGTTAAAAATTCAAATTAAACCTAAAAGCACGTCTTGCTTTTCAGAGCCAGTTGTTCACCATTTGCCAGCACAACCTTGGCTATGTTGGTACCCTCTGATGTCAGGCATAAGGGAGGGAGACCTCTAGTGAGTTAGGTGAAATTCCTCTGTTGAATTTTTGAGTTATAATTAGAATTGTAAGGTAGGTATGGATGAATGAGGATTTCCATTGTTGGAGAAAACTCCCAAGTTAATTAGATCGAAATGGATCAATTTGAGTATTTTCACATAATTCATGGAGACCGTCAATTAAGGCATGGATGGGCTGGAATTTTTAGGCTTTCTTAGTAGCAGGAGCTCCATCTTCACCTCCCCCGGAACTATGGGTCTTTTGAAGTATTGCACATCCAGGTTCTTGAAACAAGGGCAAATCCCTACAGTTTCGGTGGAATAATAATTTTCTTTCTTATTTAGCCGCATCATAGAGGTTTAGTCAGTTATCAGCTTGAAAAACTGAATTAACTAGAAATACAGCTGAGGCAGAAACAGCAGAGGGCACATTTACAAAGCCTTGTTTTATTATTTATTCTTTATTTATAGTATTAATTTATTATAAATTATTATTTCTCATCCTCAAGTATGAAGAAATTAAACCAGTGTCCTGAAAACCAGAGGTCACTCGCTGGATCTGGGCTTTTGCATGTGGCTTAATTCGTGAATGCTGCTATTAAATATTAAATACCCTTATTAATAAACCATTTAGTTTCAAGTGTGCTTGGCAATGTATAGAACATATAAAAAGCATAGAGTAACACAAAGATAAGATTTATTCTAAATGCAAAATTTAATATATATGTATACACATATATAAAAATATATATATATACACACACATACATATATACATATACATACACATAACACATTAAATGCATACATATATGTGTGTGTGTGTACTGTATAAGTACTTCTGTACTTATGTATATATGTGGCTTTATTCTGAGACACCCTGGTGACAAATCCGTCCCCCAACCTGAGAAGCTAGAGGAAGTTAGCATCAGACAATGAAGGCCACCCAAAGAGCTCCCAGCAGCCTGATTTTAAGAATGACAACAGTTCCACAGTTGTTAGTGCAGCCAGAAGAGGAGGCAGGAGGGGAGCCAGAAGCCTGCTGGGGAACTAACTAGACAGTATGTATCAGACCAGGGCCAGAGATGGAAGAATGTTTTTTCTGAGATTAATGTTTCACAGCTCCAAAATATGCCTGGGACCGAAGCACAGCTGATGGATTCTGAAGCAGGAAACAGATGAGAAATTACAGCAACCAAAGAGACTGCTATACCAAATCAATGATAAATCTATGCCTGTGAGACTTTTTTTTTTTTATCATCAGCATCCTTTAACTCTAAATCCTCCTTCCCCCCTACCTCCTTCTAATTTAAACAACTTTATTGTCAGTCCTGTTACAGTCCTTTTCCCTTTCTCTTTTTCCTTAACTCAATAATTTATCTGATTTTCTTTCCAATAGACCATTCTATGGTATCATTACACTGCCACCAATTCTGCAATGTCGACTTAGTTGTTCTGACATCTTCACAGAGGATTTGCAGCAAAATCTCCTTGGGGGGAACGCCTCACATCTAGTTTGTGGTTTTATTCTTTGTGTTTTTCTTCCTCACTAAAGACATCTTTTGGGACTCCCTCCTTTACCTCTTGTCCAGATAGCTGAGATGATTGTAGAGGCCATATGTGCACATGTTGCTAACTGAACAAGGTCAATAATGATGAAAAAATAATTAACCTCACATAGTTAATCACTGACACAGGTGAAAATCTCCCCTAATACACATTTAACTGTTTCCAAAATTAAGCTTAAATGAGCTGAGGAGAAGTCTTTTTCTTACTCCAGGGTCTTATATTGTAAACGTGCCTATGCTTAACACAGAGACATTCAGAAAGAAAACAAAATCCATTTCTCCTTTTTCATTTTAGGCAATCTGTAGTGGATAGATCCAGGAAACATTGGTTCAAGTTCAGCCCCTAACATGTGCTAGCTGAGCGACCTTGGGCAAGCCTTCTTTTCTTGCTCTAAACAACTTTCTGAGACCATAAGCTGCAGAACAGGTTCAGACCTGCACTGGTAGAGTAAGATTTGCACCTGGAGCTCCCTATACTGATGACTGAATATATTCATGAGAACAAAGGTCCAATGCCTATGTTGTTGTTGTTGTTCTGTCATGTCCAATTCTTCCTGACCCCATTTGGCATTTTCTTGGCAAAGATACTGGAAGGGTTTGCCATTTTCTTCTCATTTTACAGATAAGGAACCGAGGCAAACAGGGTTAAATGACTTGCCAAGGGTTACACAGCTACTAAGTATCTGAACTCAGCTCTTCTTGACTCCAGGCCTAGTGTTCTATCCACTGCACCACCTAGCTGATCTCAGAGAAAGACTGCATAAGAGGATATACATAACAGACAATACAGAGTGAAGGCACTCTCCTATTGGGAGTGAAATAACTCAATACAACCAAAAGAGTTCTAGATCTTGTCCATACATAAATATGTAGATGTCATGTCTGACTCTCTGTGACCCCATCTGGGGCTTTCTTGGCAAAGACACTGGAGTGGTTTGCCATTTCCTTCTCTGGTTCATTTCACAGATGAGGAAACTGAAGCAAAAAGGGTTAAGTGACTTGCCCAAGGTCACACAACTAATAAGTGTCTGAGGTCAGATCTGAACTCATGACACAGTCAAATAGGAAAACCATGTCCTTTTTTGTGTGCCAGCCCCAAATTTCCAACTGGCTAAAGTAGTCAACATAGCCTTCACCCCAAACCCAACCTATATGAACTGAATCCATCATCTCCTATGCCACTCCAAACTGGCTTCCCCGACAACTATTCCATTTATGTCAGGAATACCACCATCTTTCCACTTTCCCAGGCTAGAAACAGTAGTGTCATGCTGGATCCTTCCTTTTTCTTCATTATCTATATATAATCTATCACCAAATTCTATCCTTGCTGCTTTTAGGATGCTTCTCAAATTCATCCTTACCTCTCTTCTTCCTCTTTTACCATCCTGATTCAGGCCCTCATCATGTCGTGCTTGAATTGCTACAACAGCTTTGTAGCTGTTCTCTTAAGTTTAAACTCTTCTCCCTTCAACTAATCCCACCTCATCAATAACATCTGCTGCTCAAGAACTAACGGGTCTCCTTGTTTCTTATTACATTTGATCTAAAAGTCCTATGACTGGCCCTCCACGGTCTGATCCTATATGACTTGCAGGTATATCTATAGTTGTGTAAGTATATTTCCCACTACTCAAAACATGCGATTCTATTCACATGAATCTCCTGTTTCTTGTTCCATGTAGCCCTTCCTCTTCCTCTTGTACAACATGCACATTCTGATTCTCTATCTTCCCTGTTGCTTTGTTAAGATGCTTCCAATATCTCCTTAGTTGACAATTGCCTATTTTCTAGTTGCTTGAAAGCGGAGTGTCTACCCTCCCTTTCCCCTCCTCTCAGCTTCAGCCAGAACAAGAGGTTTTAGAAAAAGGGGAAGCAATGAGCCGTGTGATTGGGAAGAGACAGCTTTCAGTTGCTAAGAGGGCATAGTTTTCTCAGTACAAAACTAGCATCTCCTTTAAAAGGGTCAGGAATTCCAATCATTATGGGAGTTGGCACATTGCCTCATATACAGAATGTGTGATTTTTGCCTCCATACTTCAGGAAGAGATGTGGATAAGTCTATAGAAAAGACATGTAATTAAATTTGACCTGATTAGATTAGGATTAATAGAGTGGACTTAAGGAAGATAGACAAAACATTTCTTTTCTTTTGCCCGGGCCAGAGGTTACTGTACTTCTTTCTTTCCAGCTCCCTATCAAAGGTCTTCTATATTTCTCTATGAATGAATATGTATCTATATCTTTAGAATTATTTCCAATAATTATGTTCTCAGCTTATAGAAAATTTGGATGGAGTTACACGTTTGTATTGAAATACATTTGTATACAAATTTCTCTGAAGTCCATGTGCTTGCAAGCCCCACACAAATACTTTCTTCCTTCCTATCCTACTTTTCATAAGACAAATTTTAATTGTTTTATTGCATAGGTTTCAGAGTTATTAGCTCTAGAATTGGAAGAGACTTCAGAACCCAGCTAGTCCTAATTTTACAAAGGAGAAACCCCTCAAGGAGGTTAAGTTACTTTTCCAACATCACACAGGTAGTAAGGATATAGAAGTTGGAGTGTATTCCCCTCCAGGGTTATCCTTAAGACCCTGAGTGAGTTGTAGCAATGTAGTTACCTATTTAAGCTGCCAGACCTCAAGTGCAAACTGGGGGTGACTGAACCAATGCAGAGAGAGAAAAGAGGAAGGGGGCCCAGAATGTTCCATACTTACACTCTGTCTATCTATCGATACAGGTATATAAATATGAATAGATAGACACATACATATATGTATGCACATGTATATAAACATATATGAAATGTATGTGTTTACATGTATGTAAGGAGCCTCCTCAGTGTGATTTGTCCTGGGTTCCCTTATCCTACCTAGGGTTTGCCACGACTCTGGCTCATATTCACAAGATGATAGATTTAGAACTGGAAAGGTCCCTAAAACAGAGGTGTCAAACACGTGAAACGCATCAAAGAGTGGACAGTAAGTAGATTAAAATGTAACTGGGAAACATTTAATAAAATAAGTAAAAATACAACAAAACATAGATAATATTACACTTTAAAACTAAGTCGATATGTGGCCATCAGGATTCTTAAATGGGTGAGTCTCACCCTCCCCCCCCCATTTCTATTTGATTTTGACATCACTGCCCTAGAGATCATCTATATTTTATAGATGATACCATTGATGAGTAGGATGCTAAGTGACTTTCCCAAGGTCACATAGGTAGAGTGTAGAGCTGGTTTTTGGGCCAGGGTTCTCTGACTTCAAATCCAGTCCTATTTCTTCTTTTTGTATCATCTTTTCCAGAACTTCAGCCATAACTGTGCCAGTTCCAACACTGACATAACCTTTAACTGCTTCATGGGTTTTATCTCCCCAGCCCAGCCTGACTGTAAACTCCTTGAAGTATAGGTATACAACTGGGTATGTATAAATCACAGCGTTCTTTGCTTAATGAAGGCCTGTTGAATTGTTGAATGTAGGGGTGTCTTGTACTTCCTTTTGTGACCCACACAACACCTTCCTGATCACAATTGAGATGAAGATTTGTTGACTGGCTGGTTGTTAGGTCCTTTTCCCAACAGACCGTGCAATGGATTGAATACTGGGCCAGGATTAAGGAAGGCTAGAACTCAAATCTGCCTCAGACACTTACTAGCCCAGTGACCTAGGGTAAGTCTGCTTCAAATCAGGATATTCACGGCACCTACCTCACAAGGTTGTTGGAAGGATGAAATGAAATAACATTTGCAAAGTGCTTAGCACAGTGCGTAGAACATAGTTGGTGCTTAATAAATGCTTATTCCTTCCTTTCCCTTCCCAAACACAAGAACACAAATATTATAATGCTGATTATATAGATGTTGAAATATCTGAGACGTTTTGGTTCTTAAAGGTAGAGGCAGAATGGTGCAATTTTCGTGATTTTGGACTTGGAGTCAGAAGACCTGGGTTTGAATTCCTATTCTGTCTCTTAAAAGTTGTAAGCTCTTGGCCCAAACATTTACAATCTTTAGGTCTCAGTTTACTCACCTGCAAAATAAGAGGGCTGGAGTAGATAGCGCCTAAAGTCCCTTCCAAATTAAATATTCTCTAAATCCATGCATCTCTAGCATAGGGGAAAAAACTCAAGAGAATTGAGGTTACTGACTCTGTTATTTATTATCTGTGATTCCTTGGAGAAACCACTTACTGTCCCTGAACTACAGTTTTCAGTGATATATAGAATGGGTGGCTTGGTAAATAGGGCCAGATTTGGAATTTAGGTAGAACAGGGTTCAAATGCTACTTCTGATGTTCTGCTGTGTGTCTCTGGGGAAATCGCAACTTTGTAGTACCCCAGGCATCTAAGACAATAAATTGTAGACCTGCATGGGTGGAGGGAGTTTTCACCAGAGTTCCCTCAGCTGATGAAATTACAGGTCTGGGCAAAAACAAACCAAAACAAAATGGGGATAATTATTTTGTTCCTACCCACTAAACAGGGTTGTTGAGAGGAAAATTCCACTGAATTCAATACAATTAAACTCAATAAATATTTCTAACATTACCAATTATGTGCAAGGTACTGAATGAATAATGTGCTGCAGATAAAAAGTGGGAAAAACCCAAATGAAAATAGACCCTAATTTAAAGGACTTTACAATCTGTGGGGAGGGAAATATAAGATGCATATAGAGCACTAAGGACTTCAGTAATCAGGAAAGGTTTTGTATAGAAGGCATCACCTGAGCTGATCCTTGAAGGAAAACAAGAATTCTAAAAGGCATAATCAAGGAGGAGGTTATAACAGGGATGGAGTATAGCCTATTCGGAGACGGATGGATAGAACGCTTAGTTCAGTGAAGAGTCAGGCTGAACTGTAGAGTGCACAAAAAAGAATAACATGAAATTGGTTTAGAAAGAGCTACATTGCAGAGGGCTCTAAATATCAAACTGAGGAACTTTTATTTTATTCTAGTGGTAATAAGAAAACCATTGAAGAGTTTTGATCAAGAGATTGACACGGTTGTATGGTGTTGGCAGACACTTTGGGAAGTGGAGACACCACACAGGAGAATACCAATGAAAGGCTTGATGATCACTTCTTAGGAATGTTGCGGAGGGGACTGTTTGTTGGGTATGTTATAGAATACATGACTTCTGAGGTCTCTTCTAACTCTGAAATTCTGTGATTCTGCAAGAGTCCTGATGAAAGGTGATGAAGGTCCTGAACTAGCCTGGTGGTTGTACAAAACTTGAAATATTGTATAAGTAAGACTATTAAAATTACATATATGTGGATGTTCAGGCAAAGTAGTTTTGGAAATTGTTATATTCTGAATGGTTTCAGGACCTTATAAACTACCTTTTCATTTTTACTGGCAGCTTCTTCAGGCAACAGCATGCTAGTGATGCACTTTGGGAAAAGACTGGATGCCCACTTTATATTTGCTGAAAGGTGCCATTCACTAGAAACCATTAAACACAGTCACAAAATGTAATGAAATATCATTGTGTTGTAAGAACTGATGAACATGATGAAAGCAGAGAGGCATGGAAAGATTTACATGATCTGATATAAAGTGAAGTAAGAGAGCCAAGAAAAAAAATATACAGGATGACCACATAGCAAGATAAATAAGAATAATCACAAAAAATTCAAATATCTTGGTTGTCAAAATAAGTGGTGTGAAAATACAAAAAAAAAAAAGCATAGTTCCAAAGAAATGAGATGAGAAGACACCCTTACATCACTCTTTTGAATAAATAAGAGGGAGGTCTACAAGCATGGGACATTGCATTGAGTTTCAGACTTTTGTATCCTATTAGTAAATTTTGCTGTTTTTTCCCCTTGGCTTTATCTCTCTTTTTTTCCCTTTAAGAAATTCTTTGTTATATGAGATGGCTCTCATGAAATGGAGTGAGAGAAAATGATATTGGGGAAAAATCTGGTATTAAAAAAATCAAATTTTTTAAAGCCACAAAATTAGCTCTGAGACTTCTTTTGAGGCTCAGAGTCTGAATGAAATCAGAGCAGCTTCAAGTAGGGAATGATAACACAAATCTGTGGTAATAATGTAATGAAACATTACTGTACTGTAAGAAACAACAATTATGAAGAATTCAGAGAAGTTTGGGAAGATATATTAACTGATTCAGAGTCAAGTGAGCTGAAACAGGAAAATAATATTTACAATGACAACAATGTAAACAGAAATATAAATAAAACAAAACTGAATGTTATATAATTATAATGACCCAGTCTGACCCCTGAGAAGAGTTGAGAAAAATGTTTCTCTTTTTCTTTGTAGTGGGAACCATGAGTGGGAAATACTACTTAAGTTGTTAGATGTGATTAATAGGTTAGTTAGTTTTGCTAAAATGATTTTTTTCTTTTTCTTTTTAAAAAAATCTATTACAAGGGAAAGTTCTGGGGAGGAAACATATGGAGGGCTATAATTGGAAATGAATATGACATAAAAAGAAACGGCATTAAAGCACACCAATGTTTACAACGAAAATGGGAAGAAGAATGATCACAAAACAATAAAAAAGAGAGTTGTAGGACAAAGGCTTAGCTTCCAGAGAAAAAATATGACATCTTCCCCTATTCCATTTCAGAACATGGAAGCTTTCACATACTGTCAGATTTTTTTCAGTGTAGTTTTCCTGATTTCCCCTCCCCCCTGGCTACTTTTCCTATAGTTCCTATTTTTTCTATTCTTCCTCTTTTTTCAAAAATAAAATTCTTGATTATAAGGTGTGGCTCTCTGAGACAAGTGAAAGGGACAGAAATAGAGGGTAAGGTAGGTGAAATGTAAAAAACAAGAGTGATAAAATGTACTTTTAAAGAAGAAAAAGCAAACATTTTTATAAATTTGAATAAAAAAGAGATCAAGGCAAGCCTAATGAAAACCAGGTTCCATTTTACATATAGCTCTCCTTTGGTGCTTTTGCTTCCTCTTTGGTTTGGTTCCAATAGGGAATCACAGTTTTCAGAGTGTGACTGGCAGGATAATGCTGTGCTATCCACCAGTCTATTGATCTGTACTTGAGAGGGGATAGGCACAGGAGGAGATGATGGCAAGAAGGGAATGTTACTGGCAAACTTGACTGTGAATACAATGCAAGTTTTGGGGTCCAAGCCCATACTCTACAGGCTTCATGATTTCCAACTACCGTTTTGTTAGGCAGCTTTTACTTAGCTTCAGCTCCTCTTCCCATGACTTTGGTTTCATTAATCTGGTGTTCTGACAAACTATATTGACCATCTATTTAAATAGACTGTAAAAAAGATGGGGCTGGCCTGGTTATAGAGGTTTCACGTTAGCGTATGTGACTATATGAGAAACAGACACAAGCTGATTTTTTCTGAGTACATTAGAACCAGCCAATGCACAATGAATTACCTCAGTAACTTAATAAGTGATAGTTTGAGGCACATTACTTTGGCAATAGCTCTCATAAAGCTCCTTCCGTTAGCCATCATTCACAGGTGGTAGCTGTGGAAAGTTGATTCAACAGTAACTTCAATATCCCACTTCTCTATCCTGAGGTGGTAGTTACTAAGTAACAGGCTGTGTGTGTGTGTGTGCGCGTGTGTGAACATGTTTCTACTTTGGGAATTTCGAGTCAAAATAATTTCTAAATCTATCTTTTTCAAGCTTGAAAATGCTCACAGGCATATTGTCAGCTATATGGAAATTGGTCTGGTGATGAGGGGGTCCTGTCTGAAGGTCACTTTGTGCAATATTTGACAAGATGATTCACACTTATTTTTGGCATTTCAGTTCCTTAGATAATTTTGGAAATGAATTTTAAATGTATCATATGAACTGTAAGAAATAAAATTTTTCTTAGCACATAACCCAGGAGAAAAATTCCAGGGAAAATGCAAGTTCATAATTCTAGTCATTTTTAAGCTTTGATATCTTGGGTACCACCTCCAATTCAAGAGTCAAGTCAAAGAGAATTTCTTAATTCATTTCTCTTACAAAGTCCATTTAATCTTGAACCATACGTCCAAATATGTCTATGAGGATAATTTTAATGTCTTTCAGTGGCTGATATTTCTCAAAATTTGAAAGTGCACCCTCAGCTTCTTATTTTTCCAGAGCAAAGTTCAAGCTTCTTTGAAAAACCTGACATGTCTCCACCTGGGTTCATTCCCATATAATTAAGCATAAAAGAACTTTAGCTCTTTTTTTTTTATTGGCTATCTTTTCTTCCCATCTAAATTGGTGTGACTCCTGTGTCAAAACTATCTCTGTTCCTGTGACTCTGTAAGGCACTTACTCCTTCTTCCTTTTTTACTGTCTTCCCAAAAAGGAAAATACAGGGTGTCCCAAAAGTTTTAGTGCAGTTTTAAGCTTTAACATCTTCAGAAATATAAATGTTACAAACACAAAAAAAGTCATTTGAAGTTTCATGTGTACATTTCCTTTCTAGTTATTTAGCTTTTATTTTAAAATTATTTAGTTTGGGGCATCTTGAATAATATTTTAATTTTAAAGAAACAAGACACCCTGTCATTATGTACTGCATGCATTTCTGGATGGCACTTTCTCAGACAAATAAAGGAGGTCCTCTTCCTTGGCTACCTCAATCTATCTTTTTCTTGTGGAATCACATTAAACTGTCATATATGCATCAAAACCTCATTCTTTGGATGACTTTAAGGCTCAAATTACAAACGCAGTCCTTTCAGTCACTGGGCAGCAGTCAATAAATGTTTATACAATGTTTGAAAATTAACTAGAGTAATGTATAGGGCAAGATAATGGCAATGTTGAATTTTAATAAGAAATGTATTTAATTTTTTAAAAATTAACCTTTTAAATGTTATTTTTGTAAGTATGTGGCATTTATACTCGAAGGCATTAAGGCTTAAAACTACATTAAGACTTTTAAGAGACCCTGCATATATCCTAATGTAGCACTTAGTTGATCTTGGAGGAATTAGGAAGTTGGTTGCCATTTTGATTTCTGCATTTTCCTTTCCTCTCTGATCTTGAACAAGGCCCTGAGAAGATCTCCACGTGGAATTTTTAGTCATTATTTGGAGAACAAAGTTGTACTTCTCATTCAGGTGTTACATTCAACAATTCAATTTAAATGGCATTTATTCATTGCCAACTATATGTGCTGAAAATACAAAGACAAGATAAAGAACAATTCCTATACTCCAGGAGTTCGGACACTACTGTAAGATATTGTGGAGATGATATCACATTTGGGAAACAGATTGCCCAAAGAAAAGGGGCTCCCAGCATCACAGACTTAAAACCGGAAGGGACCTTAGAGCTCATTAGATCCAACCTTCTCATTTTAGAGATGAAGAAACTGAGGCCTCAGAACTTGTGGCTTTTCCAGGTTCACAGAGTTAGCAAGTATCTGAGGTAGATATTCTAAATTCTGAGTTCTATCTACTACTGTTGTTACTGTTTAGTCATTTTTAATCATGCCTGGCTCTTCATGACCCCATTTGGGGTTTTCTTGTCAAAGAAATTACAGTGGTTTGCTATTTCCTTCTCCAGCTCATTTTACAGATGATGAAACTGAGGCAAGCAAGGCAAAGTGACTTGCCCAGGGTCACAGAGCTAGTAAGTGTCTGAGGGCAGATTTGAATTTAGGAAGATGAGTCTTCTTGACCCCAAGCCTGGAGTGCCATCCAGTGAGGCACTTACCGGCCCACTACTTAATATATCCTTAATTTGGCAACATGCATCACAGTCATTTTCATGATTTCTCTCTGTGTCTTGGAAGAAGGATAACTTCACTTGCTTGGTCAGACTGATAAAGAAATTAAGGCACAGGAGAATAAGATGTCATGCCAGGGCTAGGTAGGACATTTAGCATTAGTACAGCTATCACTTTAAGTTCCAGTCTGTCGCTTACCCCACCTAGCTAAATATTGTTCTGCAGAGGTTGACAGCAGATCCCTCTGCACAGTAAAACACTAAGGAACTAAAAATAGTTTCTGTGGCCTGGTGATAGGCATGAAAAGCAATGAGATTGAGCTCCAATTCCCAAAGGAGTGTGCACTGATATATTCTTATTCTTTCTTTGATTTGTTACTAAAACTACACCATATTAAAAGTGGGAGGACACAGTTTAACAATGTGGGGAAAATAGAAATGTCAAATAGAATCCTTTGAAACAGGTAGCAAAACCTCAGGGGTGTAGCTCTTCTGATGTTCTCAATTCTGCCAATGACTGACAGTGAAAATGAAGACCCATTCTGACAATCCCATTGTGTTCCTGTCAAAAGGTGACTGAAGTCATGTTCAAACAGCTGTTTCTAGTCTTTATGAATATTAAATGCATCTATAGTTGTTTTTTTCTGGAAGCAGTGATTTTGAAGGGTGTTATAGTACACAGAAGGCATCAATTCTGTCTTGTTCCAATGTACTGCCAGTCTTTAGCTTTCCCTGAAGACCTGAATAATTTTATAAACTGGTGGCAGTGAGATTTGTAGATCTAGGGCACATAGAACTCTAAGGATTTATTAGTCATTATTATTAAGTTGAATTCTATTTAAGGAATGGAATAATGTTGAATTTAACTATAGGAGTTGATTATCTCATGGAAAAGCAATATAGTAGCAAATTGTAGATCTTTTTAAAGATGCAATATTAAATCTAAAAATAATACCAATACCAATTCAAAGCCCTTTATAACTGACCCCTCTCACACCTTTCTAGTCTTCTTACACCTTATTCCCTGCCCTGTGCTCTTTGATCCATTGACTGGATATTCCATGAACAAAATACTCCATCTCTTGGTTCTGGGCATTTTTCTCTGACTTTCCCCCATGTCTAGATGGTCTCCCTCCTCACTTTTGTCTATTGACTTCCCTGGCTTCCTTTACACCTTGGCTAAAATGCCACCTTTTTGAAGGAAGCCTTTCTCAATTTCTTAATTCTAGTTCTATTAATTACTTTCTATTTATCCTGTATATAGTTTGCTTTGTAGCTATTTGTTTGCATGTTTTCTCCCCCATTAGACTGTAAGCTCCTTGAGGTTTTTTGTATCCACAGATACAGTATCCACAGGCACATAGAACCATGACGTTGTTATCGTTGTGTTCTTTTCAGTCATATCCAACTCTTTGTGACCTCATTTAGGGTTTTCTTGGCATAGATACTGGAGGGGTTTACCATTTCCTTTTCCATAAATTTATAGATGAGGAAACTGAGGTAAACAGGATTAACTTGCCCAGGGTGACACAGCTAGTAAGTATCTGAGGCCACATTTGAACTCAGGAAGATGAGTCTTCTTGACTCCAGGCCTGCCACTCTACCCATTGTACCACCTAGCCACATGGGAGCTGCTTAACAAATATTTATTGATTGATTGATTACTAATAATAGCTAGTATTTATATAATGCTTTAAGGTTTATAAAGCATTTTACAGATGTTATCTCATTTATTTTCACAAAAATTTTATGAGGTAGATGTTATGATCCTCCTTTCATAGATGAGGAAACATGGAAAATCTTGGAGCTATTAAGAACAATATTTGAATATTCTTCCATCAGAATATAAGCACCCTGACGGCAGGGATTATTTTATGTTTTTCTTTGTATTCCTGGAAGCTAGCACAGTACCTTGAATAATATATTTTTTAAAAAATATGTTTCTGAGACCTGTAATTTTGTTGGTATATGGAGCTTTCCCATAAGGAAACTTTCTTTACTGATGCAACTGTTCTGCAATTTATAGTTTCAGAATGTAACCTGGGCCACTGAGAAGTTAAGTGACTTGCCTAGGACAGCCACATGTAACAGAGGTGGCCCTTCAACCTAAGTCATCCAGACTACGACGCTAATTCTCCATATACTATACCACTCTGGCTCCATGAATAAATCGCTTTTGAACTTAATCGTTGAATGCTGTCTATTAGATAAAATTATCTAAATTCTAATTACCTAAGTTTCAAGTTTTATGTATTTGAAATATTCTCCAAGGCACTAAAATCCATTTCTAAGTTTAGTCCATATAGATCACATTTCATTTTAATGTTATATAAAGTTATCTGACATGGTGGTGCAAATGCATTTGAATAGTCAATTCTTTGAAATTTGTCATAGTTTTTCAACTGTACAAAAGATGAGTGTTACCTCTGCAATCACCTCTTCAAAAACTGATTCCCTGTTTCTCATATTATTTTGTTACAGCAATCAAAGCTATTTGAAACAATCTCATGAGCCATTAATTCTATCCAGGTTTCCCTAATTCTGCTGGCCCCTAGTTATTACTTTTGAGAGACTATCTACAGTTGGCTGCAATCTCCCATCACAGAGACCACATTTGCTGAGTATAAAATTGCTACCACCATACGGAGGTGTTCTCATTCTTGACTAAGTTCAGTGATCAGAGGCTATATTGTGTCAGAAAATTATTGCTAGGGTGTCTGGAATGCTTAATAAAAATTCCAGGAAACTGGATAGTTTCCAGGGAAGTACATGGGGCTAAGGAAGGCCAGAGTGGGGTTGGGGGGGTGGATATTATTCCATCTTCTTGGAAAACCACAGGGGCCAAAATCTGACTCATTTTAATGAGGTGTCAATGAAGTGCTAACATGTAAGTCTAGTGCAGGATCTTTCTCTATTTCTTTATCCTAGCCAGAGCTAACCAGAAGAGGGACAAAGTAGGAAATAAAATTTTCCCTTTGTATTCTGTGAGATTGGACTATCTTTGCAATGCAGTGTTCAGGATTAGGAAGGGCACTGACAAGCTGCTGTATGTCCAGAGTAGGGTACCAAGATCATGAGGAACCCTGACACTACACAATGAAACTGTTGGTTGAAGTAACTAGTGACATTTAGCCTGGAGATGAGAAGACTTAGAGGAATGATATTTGTCTTCAAGTATTTGAAGGACCACCAGGTGAAAGAGAGATTCGATTTATTCTGCCCCAAAGGGCAGAACCAGGAATAAGGATATAAATGAGGGAGGCATTTATAGGTGTAACAAGGAACTTCCTAACAATCAGAGTTATCCAAATTTGGAATGGAATGACTTGTGAGGTAGTGAGTTTCTCTTTCCAAGAGGTTTCTAAGTGAAGGCCACTTGTCAAGTATATTGTAGAATGAGATTTTGTTTAGTTATGATTTGGACTAGATAATTTCTGGGGTTCCTCCTAAACTGGGTTTCTGTGGTTTTGTGATTTTAGGAGTTATATGACAGTCTGGATAATGAACGTCCATCTGAATCAGATGGTTCAGGGGTTCCATAATACTTTCTGAGGAAAGTTCAAACTTTTTTGCCTAGAATTTTAATATCTGCATTCCAGCACCAATTTATCTTTCTAGCCTTCTTTCATATAATACCCATCCTGGAACGTGATGCTTCTGTTTAATTGCGTCCCTAATAGCACAACATGAATTCTCCTGAATTCTCAATGATTACATTGTTTCCTCCATTGCCTAAAATGCTTTACCTCTCTCTTTTTGTGTTAAATTGCCATTCATTCTTTAAGGTGCAACACTGGGGTCAATTCCTCAGCGATATCTTCCCTGATTCCCTCCCTACCTTACCATTAGTAAAGACTTTTTTGGGGGGTAGTACTTTTTATAACACTCTATTACACATACAATGCGTCCCAAAAGTCCTAGTGCAGTTTAAAGGTTTAATGGTAGTCTTTTGGCACATCCTGGGATTACACAATGTTTAAAAGCTTGCATTTCAGACTTATCCCTCTACTAGATTATAATCTCCATGAAAGCATGGCTGTGTCTTACCTAAACTTTCTATCTCCCCAAGTGCCATGTACAGTGCTCCATGCAAAGCAAATGATAAAAAAAACATGACAAATGTTTATGGAATGAATGGTTCTGGAGTGGTAGAAGAGTCAATTGCCTGTGTTTTCCTCTTCTTTTCTTTATTACCACCTGAGGCCTTGTAGTTTTTCTTTTTCTAAAGACTACAGTCTCAAGGAAAAGAGTTGATTTTGTGGGGATGATGGATAATTTTTATTTTATAAATATTACGTTTGAAGTGATGGTGAGATACTCAGACAGAAATGTCTATGAGGAGGATGGTTGTTGTTGTTCAGTCACTGCAGCCACGTCTGACTCTCTGTGACCCCATCTGGGAGTTTTCTTGGCAAAGATACTGGACTGGTCTGCCATTTTCTAGTCTAACTCATTTTGCAGATGAAGAACTGAGGCAAACAGGGGTCACACAGTAAGGATTTGAGGTTACATGTCAACTCAAGAAGATAAGCCTTCCTGCCTCCAGGCCTGACTCTCTATCCACTATGCCACCTAGCTGCCCATGAGGCAGTTGGTAATACAGGAATAAAACCTGAGGAAGTTAGGAATGGAGATGTGGATTTAGGACTTGTCTCCAAAAAGGAAAGAGTTAAGAGCTTTTGGGCCAGATGTGATGCTTAAGGAAGAAAAAGAGTATAGGCAGAGAAGTGGAAAGGGCTGAGGACAAAATTTTAGGGAATGTTCATATTTATGGAATAGGAAGAGGAAGGAAATCAGTGAAGTGGACAGAAAACAAGCCAGAGACATAGGAAAAAAACCAGAATAAGTTCAGTGTGGTAGAAGCCAAAGGAGGAAGTGGGGTGAAGGGATGGGATGGGGCAAGGGTTTATAATGTCAGATGATTAAGAGAGGTAAAGACAGAAAAGCTGGTGGATTCGTTGAGTAAATTTTCCTCTTTATGCAACAAACTTGAAAGCATTTAAGAGTATCAGTTCCATTTTAAACTTCCGTCTTTTTTTTTTATATATAGAACTGGGTCCAGTTGTCTCAAGAGCCTCCTTTCGTACTGCATATCTCCCCACAAACTACATTTTAAAGACAGATAACTGCTGATTTTCTAAGAGTCAAGCTGAGTAGGACTGAGAGCCAAACATTTTCAGTTTAATATACTGTTGTTTAACTTCCTGCCTCTAGAGAGCTAGCTGAATGCCAAGATCATTGCCTTCAAGCAGATATATAACACTTATAGGCTTTTTTCTTTGCTAATTTCTTAAATGGGGTAAAATGCCCACTGTTCTCGTAGAGGAGCTACCTTGCTTGCTCTGATTTAATTAATGGCAGTTCTAATGGAAAGAGTGAATTCCAATACTTCCCCCGCTCCAAACCCGATGTCAGCTTAGAATATGCCAAAAATGAGTTTGAACTGGGCATAATGGCATAGCTGGCATACCCTTGCTACTGGGGGAGGCTGAAGTTAACGGATTGCTTGAACTTGGGAGCTTTGAACTGCAGTTGGCTGAAGCCAATCAGATGTCTGCATGAAATCTGGAACCAGTATGGTGAGCTCTCAGCTGCTAGTGACCAGGCTATTTGAGGAGGGTCAAACCGGAGTAGGTTGGAAATGAAACCAATCAAAGTATTGGGCCTCGGGGTGGATTGGGCTTACATTTCCAGGCTGAGAGAGAGAGGGGGTCCTAGTCTTAGAAAACAAAGGAAAAACAATCCAAGAAAATGTTTTCTTGAAAATAATTCTAAGGTCTCCACCAAAATCTTATTTATTGTACTACTTCATTGTAGTGTGAGTAACCCTGTGTTCTGGAAGGTGATGACTCTGGGACACAAGCTCTGGCAGATCCTATGGAAGCTAGCAATATTTCTCTGGTAGACCTGGTGATGGGATGTGTGTTTGTCATTTGAGGAAAAGTCCAGCTAAATTCCAGGAACCTAAGGTCACTCAGGGAATAATGGATTTTTCAGCCATAGCCAAATCATGAAACCTGCCTATTAAGGCATATGAGGTTTTTGATCTGCAGTAGTGACAGGGATACCTATGGTCATGAAATCACAGCTTTCTTGAAGTACTGGCATAATGTTGTGAAACAACTAAAAATCCTATAATCATATGCATAAAATATTTTCTTAAAAATTTCCTGGGGCTGATTGCTCTTATTAATGGGATGCTTTATTAGAGATGACATAGAAACATTAATACTGAAGTTAAGCAAATTGCTTTATAAACAAATGTGAGGTTGGGAATAACAGATTTTTCCTTTGCCAGTGACAATGAAGCATTGAGGGCTGTCTGTTCTCTTCTCCTAATAGCTTAGGATTCCAAAGGGGGCATTTTTCAAAACCCTGCTATGTCATAAAACCAACTGCAATCAATTTCCTTAATTGGTCATCAACTGGAGACAATTAAATGGAGACAAACTCCAAGAGGAGTTAAGGGGTTGAAGAAGAATTCAGGCATTGAGTCACCCTGACATCTGTTCCTAGGCCTTCCGCTTGTTCTAGCTACTGGAGTGTTGAAATCTGGTGCATGATAAATGTTTTGAATTTGCATTCACATTATGAACACTAAGAGCAATTAAAATGTGTGGAAGTTACTTTTTTTGAATAAGACATAGACTATATCACAGCATAACTAGTTATCCATGGGGGAAAGGGGAGTAAGGCATTTTCACACCTTTGAAAGTTGTTCATGCATTAACAACAACAACGACAAAACACAGAAAGTTCAGCCTTTGCTGGATTTTATAAGATGTACTGTGAATCCACTAACTCACTGGGTGACCCTGCTTAGTCACCTCATTTCTTAAATAAATGGGGTTAATAACACTTATCTATTAGGAAGACTTTGAAGATTCATTCATTAATGATGGGAAGCATTCTAAGATACTCAGTGGAAAAAATGCAAACAATAACACATCACCAATTATTACTATGAATAGCAGCTTAAGAAACTTTCCTGCAAACAAAGATGCAGGAACAAATCTGAACCCAGCTAATAGTTTAACCATAAGAAACAGTCATCATCCAAGGTTGGGATGTGAGAGCTAGAGTATGCTTTTTTGGGGAAGCTACTTTCTTCACAAAGTAAGCTCTATTCAAATCAGTAATGACATGATCTTACAGAGCAACCCTGTATCTCTGCCCTCCTCCAAATGTCTGGATTCCTGTCTCCACCAAACAGTGGAATGACAATGGAGGTAAAATTGGGTTATGGAAGACTTTGCCCTATATTTCTGCTTATTTTATGTATAATATTATCAACAGATGTACATAACCTATTTGCCGAAACCAGCTAGGGAGCTGGTTTAGCAGATCTTAGGAATATTGTGAAGGACATCTTTTAAACTTCTAGCTATATAGAGTGGTGTGTGTGGGGGGGGCAGAGAGTAGGTGAGGTGGGTTGGGGTCAGTGGGTAGATGAAGAAATTATAAAAATGCTAATGTAACACTCTCAAGTGAAAGATAAATTGAGAAATAAATTGATAAATCCAGAAACATCGTTTGATTGACCTCCTTCCTTCCTACATTAGGTCTTAGAAAATAGGCATTATCAGAGGGATCATGTGACAGGATATGGAGTTTTGAATTCCAGATTTGCCACTTATGAGCTATGTAACCTTGATTATGCCTACCAACTTCTCTAGACTCCTCTATATCCTCATCTATAACATGGGGGCTGGAATATCAAAGGTATCAAACATGCTGCCCTATGCAGCCTGCAATATTCTGGGGTACAGCTGGATGAGATTAAAAGGAAGTTGCAAAATATTTAACAAAATAAATAAAAATACAATAGAACACAGATAATGTTAATGTGTGATTTTCTAAGTCAATATGCAGCTGTATGGATTCTTATCAGTGGCTTGGTGGCCCTGTTTCTATTTGAGTTTGACACCACTGAACTTGATGACTCTAAAAACATTTTTTTATTCTGAATTTTAACAAACGCTAAAAAAAAGGAAAGCATCATAATCAAATAAGAACAGAAAAAGAGAGCAGCTTGCATTTTTTTGGCATATATAATAAATCCAATACATTACTTTCAAGCCTGTCTTGTTTATCTATGTTTCCTTCTGAATTTCCTTCTGTTTCCTTACGTGAATTTCTTTTGTTTTTAAAAGTGCTTTAATGACCCTCTTTTCTTTTTTCCCTTTGGCAACACTATAATTCTTTCATTCTTTCCCCAAATTTATTCCTCTTCTCAAATTCCCAAATTCCCCCTCTTCTCAAAAAAAAAATACAATATTTGTAACAAATAAGCATGGACTAGATTTCCAATGTCATTTCTTGCTCTAAATATTTGATCCTATTTATTGAGAATGGATCTTTATATCACTAATGGGGGTGAATGCTCTTAATTAAGAACTAGTACATCACTTACAGTGGAGAAGCACCTTTAAGATGAACCATGAAATCTGGCATAGGACTTGGAATACTCTATGAGATGACTTTGTCTCTAATCCTTTGGTGGGAGCACACTATAAAGACACTAAGAAGAGGGAAAGTAATTTTTATTAGACCTTTTATATGACACCTGACTAGATTGAATGTACTGGAAGAATATGGGGAAGGACTTTATACCCATCTTTCCTTTGACAAGCCACCATATTTCTCTTGGTCTGGAGGCCTCTAACCACATTTTATTCTCTAGCTCTCTCTCTTTGGCTTCAAGCCAGACCAGACTGAATTTCAGTCTCTTCCTCTCTGCCATGTCACATTTCTCTCTCTCTTTTTTTCTCTGCCAGATTACTGACTCAGCTTTCTCTCAGTATTTCTCTCTTCCCTCTCACCCTCCACTTCTTTTTATCCTCGCATCTGGCTATGGAGGTAGTAGGCCAGATAAATCATCCTGAAAAAATTAGAGAAGCCCTGAAGTGAAAAAAATTAATCAGGAGTAAAGCTTTATAGTTACTTTCTACACACTCCAGTAATTTCTAAACCCTTCAGAAACTGGAGTGACAACTCTGGGTTCAAACCTTGTGCCTTTTGCTTATTAACAGTTTGCCCTTGGCAAGACTTTTGAATTTTTTCATCATCAGTTTTCTCATTTATAAAAGGATAGAGTTGGTGTGATTTCTGGGTTCCTTTTCAATGCAAACTTCTCAGACATTTCCATACTAATTTTGAAAAAACCTACTTGCTTGTACTATGGCATAATAAGAAAGAATACCAAGCCCTAGAATCTTTCTCTCTCTCTCTCTCTCTCTCCTTCCCCCCCCCCTCTCTCTCTCTCTCTCTCTCTCTCTCTCTCTCTCGGCAAGGCAATTGGGGTTAAGTGACTTGCCCAAGGTCACACAGCTAGTAAGTGTCAAGTATCTGGTCTGAGACTGGATTTGAACTCAGGTCCTCCTGACTCCAGGGTCGGTACTCTGTCCATTGTGCCACCTAGCTGCCCCCAAGCCCTAGAATCTCAAGACCTAAGTTTAGTTCTAGCAGAATTACTTGTGAACCATGAATTTCTACAGTTTTCTTCTTTGCAAAATGGGCAAAATAATAATTCCTGTATCTACATTATATATGGTTGTTTTGAGGGGAAATTTTTTTGAAGTTATACCAGGACAAGTAAGCATGAATTTGTTATTTTCTTGTCCAAAGCACATGACAGCATGATCGGCACAAAACACACACTTAAGCTGTACTTGTTGATGGATTACAATTACAAACTGAAACCATATTTGGGGTAAGAGCACCTTTCCCTGCTGGACTACTAACTTATGGCTACAACAAGGTCCTTAATGAAACCTGAATATAATAGAAGGGCTATTATGGCTCAGTTTAACTTTCTATCCAATACAAGCTTTAATTTTTTCCAGGCCATGAATCTGAGTTTAAGAATTTCGTCAAATTAAGAGGACACATGTAATAAAAATACATTTATAGAAATATCAGGACAAATGAGTATTCAAAAATGTTCCTCTTGGTTCACCACAAATTATTGTTTCTTCTTTCTCCCTCTGAATAGTTTCATCCTTTTTCTTTCCAACTTTCCCCTGATATTGTTGTCATGTATCTTAAGAAGACCTGATTTATAGATCCTTCTTTAAATCAGATGATGGTTATTCTTGTTACAAAAGGAGTTCTGATTTATAGTTCCTCCAAAGAAATCCTCTAGCCTATGCAAAATACAATTTGATTTCCCCAAATACAATTTAAACACAACTTGTTAGGAAGATGTGTTGTGTTAAGTGACACACATCCCTATATTTTTTGTCCTGGTTTAAAAAACCAGGTAAGATATACTCTATCTTTTACGAAAGTCATATCCATGTCTCCTAGACCCATCCAAAAAAGATATCAGGTCACTGATCTGGTGAAATCGTAGAGGGTTTAAGTGGATATTTACATTGACCAAATGTAAAAGCCCAATCTCAATGCCAGTTTTTGATTCCACTATTCTTTTTTTTTTTTTAACCACAATTTGTATTGAATAGCAAACCAGGCCCATTCCATTTCTATTAAGTTTCTACTCTGGCTTCACATTATGAGATTCATAAAAATGGACCCATGTTTTTTTAGCCTCCCACTTCCGATGTCTGTAGTGTCAGTGATCATCAACACAGATTTATGTGTAGTTATGAACTATTTTAAAAAAGTTTCCTTGTTAAATGTAATACTGAGCCCTTTATGCTTACTTTTTAATTAATAAAACAGACAAATATGCACAGAATTCAAGAGCCTGAATATGTTATTTCATGCTGACTTCTGGAAAGAAATGAGCTATGTAATAAGTGCGAAAAAGAAAACCTTTCTGAGGAAGGTTTCCTCTCTTTAAAACACACATAAACACACACACACACACACACACACACACACACAAACACCCCCCACACACACACACCCCTTTACAAGCATTCTAAAACAACCAACCATTCCCCTAAAGAAAGATCTGCAGTTGATCTCAATGTTTGGGCCAACATATTGTTGGATCAAATGCTGCTGTTTGGGGGTGGCAGAAATGTGTAAAAGCTCTTGTATATGTGCTGGGGGTGTGTGCTTGTGTATGTAATAGTAATTCTGGAAACTTCTAAAATTTTACTTGGATTGAAAGAAAGCAAATAGGGAGAAGGGCTACTGGTTCCTGTTATAATTTAAAGTGAGGTCTAATCTAAACATGGCCTTATGAAAGGTGTATTTTTAGCGATGAATGGGGCAGTCAGTCAACAGAAGAACATTTTAAACAAGCTCTTCTTATATCTTGGTAAATAAATCTGCCTGCGGTGGAGATATTTTATTCTTTAGAAAATACGTACTCTGATGTTGATTGAAATGATTCTTTTTTACCTCCATACCCAATCTCTGGCCCCATTATCTACACAATTCTTGTTCTTCTTTTACATGTGTAAGCAGATGCACAGGATCATTTGTAATTTGGCAGTTTTTTAAAGTTTCTAATCCTTTTCTGGACAAGAAAGGGCACTAAAAGCCTTTTTTTTAAAAGTTTATGTGTAAGAATAAGAAACTAGATAATGCACCTCCTGTAAAGGCTAGCTCAGTTTGTCCTCACTTTGTTTTATTAAATATAATGTACCTTGGCTTCTGCCATTTGTTTTTCTTAACCAAGATTAGGAAATACTGGACATGGGACAGATCCTTTACTGTCAAATTGCTTAGCAAGCAGTTTATTGATAAGGAAACCATTTTTTTTTGGGGGGGGAGATCTCTTTCAAGTTGAAAATGTTTTACCTAATCTGTTTGCATTTTTAATAGCAGTAAAATAAGCAAAACCTCAGATAACAGCATTAAGCATTAATTTTTAATAAACTCATGCCTTTTAAGTTGTCCTTTGTTTCTAGTCAGGGAAAAAAAGGTCCTAATGAAAATTAATCAGCAAAGAGATACATTTCTGAAATCTTCCTTACTGTATGGGTATCAACAGGGAAGCATCACAAGAGAAGAGAAGTAGACAAATGTCTTTGAGTCTTCAGTAAGAGAATTGATGCCTCGGAGACTAACTGAAAATGAAGGCCGTTTTTTAAATTTCAACTTTTCTCTTCAGTGACCTTAGTCCATATGCCTTCTTGCTTCTGTTGCGTGCTGAGGAAAGCTATAGGGAGATGTGTTGTGCTGAGGAACATTCTGTCATCATAATATAGGCTAGGAATAGGTCTGATGGTGACCTTCTGGTCCAGGCTTCCACTCAGCTGATTCATCTTGAGGGAAGTGACCTGAGTTCTTTCAGTGCTTTATACAGATGGGCTGATGACATGTTTTGAGGAGCTGTCTAAGAGCACCTTTCTAAATTCACCAATGTGTCACAAGGGAATAGCTAGCTGGTGTTAGAGATAGGAAGTAATGGCCCAACACATCCTTCAACAATATTTGGAACTTAACGGAGAGTCTCACCTGCTTTTCTGAAATCCCCAGATCAATTTTCTGTTGTCCCAAGTGAGGATATTGACAGCTAGCAACAACCTCAGGAAGATGTACCTTATTTGAGTATTGAGACTCATTTGTTTAGTTTGTATTAGGAAAGGCAACACAGTATAGCAGATAAAGAACTGGCCTTAAAGTCAGGAAGACCTGACCTGGACACATGCTGCCTTTGGGATCATGACCTAGGCAAATCTCTCTGAATGTAAGTTGCAAGAAAGGTGTCGAATTGCTTTGGTCAAGGAAGTTTTCTCACAGCAAAGTTCCATATACTGACAAAATCACAGGCCCCACCCTGTCAATTCTATCGCATTTAAACCCTTCAAAATTAATTAAGATGAGAAAAAATTCACCCCACAGCAGATATCAATGGCTTCAGTGGAATATAGTTAATGTAAGAAAAAGTGAGTTGCTGATTAGCACTTAAAATGTCCCCCCAAACTAAATGAAAAAAAAGCAAAGGTGTGTATATAGTAGGCAGTAGCATATTGATAAATGTTTAACAATAGGCTCTCTGAATACACACACACACATGTATATATACGTGCAGGCCACTTTTAAGTTTAATCTGCATTATTTAGACTTTCTCCATCATTTTATAAAGTCTAGACAATCAACAGAACAATAAATCAAACTCTGATTTATAGTGTTTACCAATTTCCCATGTGTAAATGCTCATACTGAACATTTAACAAGTCAGCTCCAGCAAACCCCTGGACATGTGAGAGCTGGGAAAAGGAAAGGGATCCCAGGCCAGGAAAATTCGTTGGACTCTAAGGTCCTTTCCAGTTCTAAATCCCATGATGCTTTTTGTGAAAATGTCTTAATTGCCTTACTAGACCTTACATTCCTGGAGGGCAGGGACCATGCCTCATTTATCTCTGTCCCTATCCCAGTTCCCAATACAGTACACTGGAGAAGTAGGCTAACTTGACAAATGTTTGTTCAATGAACAAATGTTCATTTTTTCAGCTATGGTCACTTTGCTTTTCATTTCTTCCCAAGTATCAAAAACCCATTTGATCTTGCATTATCCAGAGAAACAGGTGCTACCCAAGTCAAGGGGCTTTTCTGCAGTTTCAAGTGAAACTTTCTTTTCTTTGGGAAGAGTTACACAGCACCGCCATGGTTTTTGCTTACTATTTCTCTTAACACAGATAATACTTAATACTGCATTTCTCTTAATACAGATTATCCCAGGACTTTAAAAAAATATCTACTTTTCACAAAACGCTAATACTATAAGTTTGTTCATGGACCATCTTACAGGAAAGTCCATAGATAAAGCTTCCTTTTCAGCTTTTGTTATTGAGCTCTGTGCAGGTTGTTCAACTGTAAATGCTTTTGCTGGATATCCTAAACAAACTTACACGACACAAGCACACCTCTACTTTGGGCTACAGAAGTAGTTTTTAAGTTATAACTGGCTTCTGCTGCATCCCTGCTAAGAATGTGGGCCCAGAACCGAGTACTTGCTTGTTTGTTAGATGGGGACAACCTTAGCATCAACATTTACTAAGTCTGAACATCGTCTTTTTGGAGTAGGATTTAGAATTTGAAATTACTTTAGAGACCATCTTGCCACCAATATTTTCTAGATAAGGAAGCAGGCTCAGAAAGGTTAAGTTTCTGACACAAAGTCACATAGCAAGTCAGGGAAGGTGCATAATGGATGGACAGAAGGATCAAAGATCTGTCCCTAGGGGAAAAGAGGTTGTGAAAGTCTTCTAAGTGTGGGCTGTGGTACAGGGACTGTTTGCAAGAAGATATGAGGCTAGAGAGTGGATAGAGGGTCAGGGAACCCATCTTTAAATGGACAAGAGGACAGAAGGCCAGACAGAGGATTAAGAAGGAATGACCTAGGAGGAGTATGTTCACAATATAAGACTAAAGTCAGGCAGGCAGTGAACAAACATTTATTATGTATTAACTATGTGTCAGGTATTTTGCTAAGCCTTGAAGACATAAAGAATGGTAAAAATATACAAATAAATAAACAAGCAAACAAACACATAAATAAACCCAAATCCCCAAACAGTCCCACCCTCAGTGAATACCTATTCTACTAGGAGAGACAGGAAGATATATACTGGTATGTACAGGAAATCTGAAAGTAACTTGAAGGCATTAGAATCCAGAGGGCAGGGATGGGGCAGGAAAGATATCTTGTAGAAGATGAGCTTTGAGCTGCCTATTGAAGAAGTGATGGAAAGCCAAGATGCAGCACTGAGGAAAGAGAGAATTCCAGGTATGGAAGATATCTAGTGAAAAGGCCGGGAGTCAAGAGATAAAGGAACAGCAAGTATGCCATTTTGTAGTTGGTTTGTAGAATGCGTGGAGGAGAATACTGTCTAAGAAGGTTGGAAAGATAAGAAATGGCCAGGTTATGCCAAACTGAGGAATTTATATTTGATCTTGGAGGTGATAGGGAACCACTGGAAATCATGGTATGTGTGTGTGTGTGTGTGTGTGTGTGTGTGTGTGTGTGTGTGTGTGTGTTGAGTGTGATATGGCCAGACCTACACTTTAGAAAAATCACCTTGGCAGCTAAATGGAGGATGAATTGGAGAGACTTGAGGCAGTGAGACCACTTAGGTAGACTATGGTAGCTGTCCAGAAGAAAAGTGATGGGGATGTGGCCATAGGAATGGAGAGAAAGGCAGGCATAAGAAAGTTGTTGGGGAGGTAAAAATGGAAAGAATTTGCAATGGGCTGCAGGTGGTAGGTTAGTGAGAGTGGAGAGTGAACGCCGTGGAGACTGGAAGAATGGAACGCCGTGGAGACTGGAAGAATGGCAGTGCCCTTGACTAATAGGAAAGTTCAGAAGTCAGGAGATGTTAGAGATTAAAGACAAGGTGTTACATTTAGAACATGTTGTGTCTGAGATGCTTACAGGACATACAATTGGAGATGTCCAGAGGCAGTTAAAGATATGTGATTGCAATTTAGTAAAGTTCAGGGCTGGCTTTATAGATCCAGGAATCTTCTGCATACAGATGATAACTGAGCTCATGAGAGCTAATGAGAACTCTAAGTGAGAGAGTTTAGAGAGAAAAGATAAGGAGGCTCAGGACACAACTTTGGGGGACATCTGTAGTTAGAGGGATCACAGACACTTCAGTAAAAGAGAACACCATCCATAGAGAGGCACACAAAAAATGGTGGGTCTGCAATAGACAGCATCCAGTGATAGAGAATACAAACTAGATACACAAAATTTTTGAAAACTGATGGGTAGATGTCAAAATTTCAACAGTAATAAATACCAAACAAGGATCATAATAATTATGCTTTTATCATGTGCCATAGAATTTTCATGTCTCCTGAGTTGTGTTGTGTGTGTGTCTGTAATAAGTACTAGTAGATACAACTTACACAAGAAAATTATTCCTGATCCTGCCTTTTGAGATCCCCAAAATAATAAGATTATCCCACCAAAGGCAAATAATACTTAGAAATAATTAGGAAAAGTTAATGAAAGGAATAATTAAATGTATATCAAATAACTAGACTTCAGATTCATTTGTATTTGGAATAAATTTCATTCCATGAGTCAAATCCTGATTGATGTCAACATGACTCTTCCTTTTCCCACATTCTCCTACAGCTGCCAAAATATTTTGCCCCAATAGAATCATAAAGTATAATCTTTTTCCCACCAGATATGTTAGTGTTTCACATTACCATATTTAGACTCAACATTCTGATTAATATAGCAGGGAAACAATTCATAAAACATTTCTCATTTCCAATATATTATATGTGAGTAATCCCCAAAGTCAGTATTTATATCTGCCTGGTTACTTCTTCTGAACCTGTTAACAGCATTTTGAAAATCCCATTTTCAATTCATCTGGCTCATTTTTTTCTGAAGTGGTATGTATGCATGTTTGAGAGTGTTTTCTCCAATCACTCCATGGGAACCTGAGCACTTTGGTGCTATCAATCTCTACTTTAATAGTATGGCAGATTCTTTGAGCTCAGGGACATATGCCTTGTGAAAGAAAAGACGCTTTGGTCAACAGGACATTTTTCTATGGAACTCTATCTCTATCATCTGGGGTCCTTTCTAAGGTCTTCCTTTCCAATTATACTCCATCTGCCAACAGTTGTTAGAATCAGGCTAATGATTCCTTTAAAAGAAAATGAGATAGGGTTAGAGACTGGACTTGTGATTTTATTAACACAGGGGACTCTTGGGTAAGGAAAATTCCTTTACCAATGCAGGTTGCCATCTTCCCTGGATCCAACTCTTAAGGGAGTTGCCTAGAATTTCAAGACCTAAGGTGACTTGCCCAGGGATGCATAGTCAATATGTCAGAAGTGAGATTTGAAATTTAAATAAGTTGTAGAAGACGAGTCATTTTTTTCTTTCTTTAATGTCATGTTAATATTTTTGGACCTAGATTATTAAAAACTATAAGCCTATTGATTTCTGTTGAACACAGTGAAAAGTATTTATACTATTCCCAATGGCACTGAATCGTGGGTGGCTTCTCCCCTCCCCCCGAATTTTGCTTATGCAACTAAGGGAAAATGAGAATGCTTTCTCTGCCAATAGAATTAGTCCCTAAAGGTGTACACTGAGAGCAATAAACTGCAATATTTTTAAGACAAAAAGAATACAATGGGTGGAAAGGAATGATATCCCATTTGTAAAGATTTGTATTTTATTATATTAATACCACTTTCTTGAGCTGTTCTACTTGGGCCCAAACTCACTGAACCATTTGGGTGATTATTAAGGAGCAGATTCAAACAGAGAGACTACTCCTTTACAAGAGGAGATGACTTCAGTTTGCCAGACTAGAATCTAACAAAGACCATAATTTATGCAACTCAGATACATAAATAAATCACTCAAGCACAAAATTTGTACATTGTAGGAAGACTAACTCCAGGACTATTTCCATGATTCAGCTGAGAATTGCAACATAAATTCAATTCATTTCACTGGTTCTTTTTCAATGTTTACAAACAAACTGGGACTTCACCTATCCTTAAAAGAGTCCTTTGCCTGACCCTGACATCCCCTCAAACTATTCTCCTATATCTGTCCTTGATCTCATACCCAAAATCCTAGAGAAAGCTATCTACACTTCATTACTGAACACCTAGTTCTCAATTCTTTGTAGACTGGCTTTCCTCCCTAGCACCACTGTTCCAATGTATCTCTTACTGGTTAAATCCAACGGCATTTTTTAAAGTCCTCATCCTTTTTGACCAAGCATCCTGCAGCATTTGACAGTGATAACCATCAACTCTTCCCAGACAATCTCACCTTCTAGGTTTTTGTGAAAATACTTTCTCCTTGTTCCCCTCCTACCTTTCTGGGGCCCGGTTCTCCAGACCTTTCTGCTCTATTTCAGCCAAACTGACTTACTTCTTGTATCCCACACATGACATTCCACTTTTTTCTACTCTGTGCTCTTGCCCAGATTCTCCTCATGCTTGGCCAGTTCTCCCTCTTCACCTCAGTGCTTGGTACATAGTATGTGCTTAAATAGTTATTGACTTTATTGACTGATTCTGCGTTTTGGAGTTTCTTGCTCTCTTCAAAGTTCAGCTTAAGTGTGATTTGATTCAGGATGTACCTCCTTATTCCCCTATTTGTTATTCCCCTATCACTCTGTGTTTATTTTATTGTAGAGGTGTTTTAAGTTATTGCTGACTCTTCATAACCTCATTTGGGGTTTTCTTGGCAAAGATACTGGAGTGATTTGTCATTTGCTTCTCCAGCTTATTTTACAGATGAGGAACTGAGATAAACAAGGTTAAGTGACTTGCCCAGGGTCACACAGCTAGTAAGTGTCTGAGGCCTGATCCGAACTCACAAAGATGAGTTTTCTTGACTCCAGGCCTGGCACTCTATCCACTGCGACACGTAGCTGCCCATATGTTGGCTTATCTGTATAGATGTTTTGCTCCCCTCAAAGAATGTGTTTCTAGGGTAGGGGCTGTCTTCCTTTTGTATTTATATTCTCAGAACCTAGTACAAAGGTCAATCAATGCTTTCTAATTCATCGATTCATTCCAAGAGAGAAAAATAAAATGGTGAGACTTGTTAAGAAGCTAGTGCAAAAAAAAAAAAGCTAGTGCAAAAACTGAGACACAGTTTATATTACAGCTGTGGCAGTAGTCCTAGAGAAGAGGGAAGCCCAGGAGAGATGTTGCATAGGTAGAATCAGCAGGATTTAGTACTGATTAGTAAGGGGGGTGGGGAATAACATCAAGAAAGTACCAACATCTTGAGCACAAGTAAAGCTAGAAAAGGGAGCAGTAATTGCTCTTGAAGGATTCTCAAACTTACAGCGTGTAGTCTCTAGTCTATCTGAAGTGTCAAGTGCACTTCTTCAACCAACTCCAGGATTTAACTTCCAAAGCATATAATTTGTGCCAAATTTGAACTTTGCTTCTCTTTTCAAATGGACCTTTTAACTTGTATTAATATGGGATTTATATTAATGCAAATTAAATGACAGAGAGGGGAAAATAAACCTTGCCTTAGTACACAGGGCTCTAATAATATCTGGAATTTATATAGTGCTTTAAGACTCTCAAAGCATTTCGTAAATTGTGCTTCATTCAACAAGCCTGGGAAGTAGGTGCTACTGTTATTCGAGTCTTACGGATGAAGGAATCGAGGCAGACGAGGTTAAATGACTTGTCCAAAGTCACACAGCTAACAAGTGTCTGAGAATAGATTTGAACTCAAGTCTTCTCAGTTTCAGGTCCTGCCACCTAGATATAACTTATCAATTCTTTGAGAGAAGGGATCATGCCTTATACCTTCATAAAAACAATGTCCACCCTTACTCTCTTTTTTGTAAAGGGGGGGGACTATGGATGTGGAACACTGTACGTGCTTTTGACTTGGTAAATGTGTTCGTTAGTTCTACTGAACTATGTTTTTTCCCTCTTTTCCCCACTCTCTTCTTTGTTATAAGGGAGGATATTCAGGGTGGGGAAATGGAGAAGGGGTATATTAGGAAGTCAAGGTGATATAAAAAAAAGGATTTTTTAAAAAATAAAAGAATAGCGCTAAGCACATTGGCATTCAAAAATGCTTGTATTTATTCATTATACTGAGGTAAGAAGATTTTGAAAGAGTAAGTCAGTTTCTTTTAGAGAAAAATACTGAACTGTTTAATGAAATAGAGAAGAATTAAATAATGAATGGGATTTGGTAATTGATTAGAAGCAAGGTGAGGGAGAGGGAAAAGTCAGAAAATGCCAAATCTTTGAACACAAGCAAAGGCAGAAAAAGACCCAGGAACAGCTATTGAAATATTCTTAGGCTTTGCTCATTTGGGTTTTAAACTGCAGTTTGAATTTAAATCTCTGACAAGAGAAGATTGGAAAAGAGCCCACAGGATTCCTCTGCCCCACATTCCTCATCTTCACTTCAGAATCTGACTCTCACTAAGTGCAAATCATTAATGTATATAAACTTGCTTGGATGAAGCTAAATCAATTTATGATGAATATTTTATGAGTTTACTTTACTGTGCACATGCTGTTTTATTCTTGTAATAAGAGATAAGGAAAATCTATTCTTTCATCCATAGAGATAAAGTAATGATGCTGGGGGAGTGATATTGGAAATGAGAAGGTGGGGTGGAAACACACCTTTGGGGCAATTTTCACAGGAATTAGAAATAGAAGCAAAGATTTCTTACATCAGAATAGATTATTATTGCCATATAGGGGTGGCTGTGAAGAAGAAAATCAGATTTATGATCACACCATGATCTGCTTGATTTCCTCTCAGTATCTGGTACCTCAGGGAAGCTAGGTAGGGAAGTAGATAAGAGTGCCAGCCCTTGAGTCAGGAAGACTCATCTTTCTGAATTCAATTCTGGCCTCAGATCCTTATTAGTTGTAGACTCTGGGAAAATCACTTAATCCTGTTTACCTCAGTTACCTCATCTGTAAAATGAACTGAAGAAGGAGATGGCAAACCACTCTAGTTTCTTTGCTAAGAAAGCATCAAATGGGGTCACAAAAAGTTGGAAATGATTAAAAAATGACTGAACAGCAATCTATACTCCAGGCTTAAGAAGAAGGGAATGTTTCTCCATCTTGTAAGCTATGTCTCTAGTGATCATATGGGAAAAAAAAGAACAACAGACCTACTCAAAAAATGTCTTCCTGCACCCTTTCCATGTGAAAAAAGGGGACCATTTGCAAAGGTGAACCTAAATCTTCATAGAGAACTGATATTCAATAAATTGTACAGAATTCTGTTTTATGGGATTTAGAGATTATAGTATAAAAAGAAACAGATTTTTGTACCACCCCTTTGAACAAACTACAATAATTTTTACATTTGGAAGGAGATAGAAGTCAGAGGAATGGTACTTGGTCAGCAGGAAAGCAAATAGCTCTGAATTGGGGGGGACCAATAAGTCCCCTCTTTTCTGGTTTCCTCAGGGTAATCCATCCATTCTCACGGATGGGCTACCATTCATGTTATGAATGGTATCTCATGTTATAAGTACCATTAGAACAGGGAAAGCCTGAATCAGATGGTTAGTTAAATAAGATGGCTTTCATGGTGAGATGGGTCAGCAATAGAACAAGACAGGAAGATCTAAGAGGAATAAAAATCAGGATTCTAGTAACTAGGAATTTCAATAGATACTATGGATATAAACAAAGTGGAATTAATATACAGAGGAGTGAGTAGCATAAATCAGGAGAAGGAAAGAATTCTGAATTTTGGAGACCAGTAGAGGCAGGGAAGTGCAAGAAGACACATGTCCACTTCAGAGAGCTTAGGCCAAGGTCTGAAAATCCTAAAAGGTAGCAAGCAAGAACCTCTGGACAAGTAGAATCCAAATTTAGAAAGGAAAATAAAAGCAAGGAAGAAGAGGCGGGGCAACAAGAATCACTGATAGAGGTATGTCCTCTGAACTTAGAGCAGGGACTATTTGTGGTAGCTTTTCTGCTTACTATCTCTGTGATATGGTAAGTCATGCCCCTTTCTGATCCTCTAGATTTCATCTTCTGCATTTAACATAATTTATATTAAAAACTGTAGACCACTACATCCCCTGAATGAGTGGTTGAATAAAAGCCCTCAGAAAAGGGTATGTGTGTATGTGTATGTGTATGTGTATGTATGTGTGTGTGTGTGTGTTTGTGTGATGCGTAAAACAACATGCAAAATTATTGGATATTTTTGAGCACATCTCCCTCAGTAATTTTAAAATGAAAACAAAGTCCCAATCAAGGTCAACAAAAGTACCACTAACACGGTAAATTTACTCTGACAGTGAATACAGTTTATTTAATATGGCATGCTCCAACAAGTACTAATTTCAGAAAATTGAGTTGGCATGTGTTGTTGGATCTTAGTGTGGGAAGAATTTGTTGTGGTCATTGTCAGCGAGTATAGGTCCATGACAGGGATGAGTTGTATTGTTGCACTGATTTTTCTATTTGAGCATAAGATTACATGTAAGCTCAAAATTAAGCATTTTTTGTGTGGAAGTTCAAAGTACCATAAAATATATTATATTTATCATTCATTTTAGTAAGTATAAGTAATAGCTGGTTTCTCATGGTTGAGTTGAGGCATCTCACTTTCATAACAGAATGAAAGAGGAATCCTTGATCTTAACCAAGAGTAAATTCCTCATGGTCTCTAATGTAGTAAGCTGGAAACAGGGACCTGATCAAAATGCCAGCACCTCTACAAGTTGGCTTCTTCCCAGAATCTTTTTCCTCTGGAACTATGCATTCTCTGGAAGTCTGGAGCCAAAAGGATTCTAAACTCTCATCAACTCAGGTGTTTACCGTGTCAGGTAGACATGGAACCCTGAGTAATCCTTTTCCACCAATGGGGAGAGTCTTATACAAATGAGCTTGAGCCTGGAGTCTCATTACATTATTTTTATTATATGCTTAAGATTTGTGTATTGTTACAAATATTTTATAAATTAAGTTTATTTGAATAAAATACAAATTAAGGAAATGTAGTTTTCTAAAAGTAGTTTTTTTTAAATGAAAAACATGACAATTATTTTTGTAAAAATGGAGGGCATTCCTGATTTGAAAACTATTGGGTTTAATTAATGTCAGGCAAACGCCAGGATTCAGGTGAAAAAAGAGCAGAATATTAAAAGGGTAGGGCCAAGGATGGAACTTCTTACTTTCTCTAAGGTAGTAAATGAACTAAAAAACATATAAAATTAAATTATATTTATGAGTTTTTCTCTTTGAAACCTTATTCCATTTGATTAACAATTAAATTTAATAAGTAGTATTGCAATTTAATTTCTATTTAGTTGTATATAGGTTGAGGGAGTTTTTTCATTAGAAGTACTCTACAGCAAAATAAATATCCAACATTTTTTTTTTGTCCAGACCCTATGATTAATGAAATCAAAATGTTGGATATTTATTTTGCAAACAAGCATGGATAAGAATTCTGTTTAGAATATATGAGTCTGAACTATACGTGCCTAGAACAGTCTGAATATTAGGTCTGAACTGCCAATATCAGGTAAGAAAAATTCTTAAGAAGGACAGAATAAATCTTGCAAAGGCTTATTTTATGTATTTTATATATATATATATATATATATATATATATATATATTATGTTATCTATATTATATTATTTATTATTTATAAGACTTATTTATCTAATAACTTCTTAAAAAGTGATAGCATGATGTCATAACCAAGATCATATATATAATTCCCTATGGCTCTTCAGGGCTCAAATGGGGTTTCATTCAGAAAGGAGAATACATTGCTTTGGCCATGTTCCTAAGCTTTCTTCCAAAAAGAGCTTATTTTTGGTTTTGGTTCTGCATGCTTGCAAAGTTGGAACATCCAATCCATTGTGTTTGTGTATACAACATACAAAATCTCATACATTATTTATGAGACCCACAAATTAGCCTTATTCTAAAACTAGCCTAGATCTGAAATGCAAATGAGGGTCTAGCTTTATAATACTTGTGATAGGTTCTACAAGTTCTTAATGAATAATAATTCATTAATCCTCCAGAGTAATGATAATAATTACTATTCCCATTTTGCCTAGGGCAAGACTGAGGCATGAAGAAATTAAGAGACTTGCCCTAGGGAGAAAAGTAAGATAGAGGGAAAATCTTGCCTGGTATGGAAGGTTCTTGACTTCCATTTCAACTCTCTGTCTATTACACAGTGTTCTTGGTTCAATAGTCTGTGCTGTCAGTGCTCAATAAAAAAATAATGAGGTTCAATGGCTGTTTAATTAATGCAAATTAACAAGATTTTATTGTACCCTTGACTGAGACCAAAATTAAGCCTGTACCTAACTACCTCACTTTAGAAGGTTTGCCCTTGGCTGTCATGTCATGGTATTTCTTTGGGTCTTGGAGCCTCTATTAAAAGAGTTTTCATTTATTAAAAAAAATAACTTATAAAATCACCTAATGCATATTTCCAGTTTTTGTGAGATGAGTACAGTATAGATTTTAAACATTTTCAAAAATAACCATGTAATAGAAAATTAATTTTAAAAATCAAATCTAAGTGTAATCTTCTTCCTCCATGTACGTGTTGTTATGCTAACTATAAGTCTTGAATTATAGATTTCAAAATTTCAGGTAATGTACTGCTCAATGACCTGACTTACATTTTAATTTTCATTTATTCCATTTGGCTTAGATACTTTTTCCTTTAGGGTTATACAGGAGAACATAACAGCTAGGGGTCAATAACTGATTCCATAACAATGTAACATTTGATGAAATGATGGTGCAAAGGGTATTTAATTCCATAGGAATAATGTTGTAAATGTTTTAAATTGAACATTATGTATTTTTGCGTATGATAGTACAGCAATGACACACATTAATGGCATTGTAAAAAGATGGCAATAAGAGCAACATTATATGGCATATATACTGCTTCATTGCTCAGGTTTTTCAGTATTTTCAGTTTAGGGCTAAGCACCCCATAGAATATTCATAAATACTAGTTGTTGAACATTATTCTTTTCTTAATATAGTTCTAGGCTGAGCTTACAGAGAAACTTATGGGAAAGTGAATGATTATGAATTCTTACTGTCAAACAACTTCTAATATATATCTACTATTTTTTTCATTCAATCAAAATGAGAACGCTCTGAAGAGGAATTTTATTTGGTAGAACCTTTGGGTGAGCTTCTTTTGAATGTTTTGGTAAATTACAACTGTTTCTATACATTTTATTATTAATTTCTGTATGTTTATTTGTTTTGGCTGGTGGTTATTAAACTTAAAATAATTTTTAAGAACTATCTCCTCTCCTCACAATAAATGAGTGTTACAGAGTTAGGAAGATGAAACTTACCAAATTACTAGAATTATTGAATAATTCCTCTAATGTAATTTCAAAATTAAGACCTGTATTTACAGAATTTCCCCTTCAGTCCATATAGTTTTCCCCTCCATTCTTTCATTCATGAGGAAATTGTAAATGGATGATTCACCTTATATGAAATCCAGTAAGAGCTATCTCTGTATTAATTTGCTTAAAATGCCCAATTTTGCTCCCCATCTCCCTTTCTCCTGAAAAAAAAAAGGAACTGGATAATAGTAAAGAAACATTAGTACTTTTTGAGCAATTTCAAGACACTAAGTCCATTTAGGAAACGGTTACTTTGGGAGATCAAGTGGTTTCTAAGTAAACAAATTTAAATAGTTACTATTCACTGGTAATTATGCCCAGTGAGTATAATTCCACTGTTGTCCCCTCATTCTGAGAAACAGGATTAGTTTGGTAGAGAACGGACAGATTCATGGTATTTATACTAGCCTGGGATCAATTTGTCAGCCTAGGTACTTGACTGGGTCACAGTAACCAACTCTGGTCTCTTCTACAATATGCTTTTGGAACCTACAAGATAGTCCTATAGATAGAGATAGAGATACACACAGGACTTATTCCTTCTAGGTCAAATTCTACAGAGAGAATAATACAGGTCACATGAAAGGATGATAAGGACACAAAATATGGCATGATTGAGGGCTGTGTTTTTAAATTTTGAGTTCTACATCAGTTTGCAAGGATGACTAGGTGGCGCAATGGATAGAGTTTGGGGCCTAGAGTTCAAAATCTGGCCTCAGACACTTACTAGCAGTCACTTCACCCTGTTTGCCTTAGTTTCCTCATCTGTAAAATGAGCTGGAGAAGGAAATGGCAAACCACTCCAGTATCTTTGCCAAGAAAACCCCAAACAGAGGTCACAAAATGTCAGACACAACTGAAAATGACTGAACAACAGCAAAATCAGTTTGCAGGCTTCAAGTCTTTGATAATGGTGAAATAATGCTCTCAAACATTGTTACAACAAAGCTAATATAGCCAGTCTACACATTACCAAAGCTACTGGACTACTAACACTGCTTTTTATATGTTGTCTGCTGTTTATCACCATCTACTCCAATTCCAATACTAGTACACATAGTACACTGACTAATATGATAGTTTCCTGTGTCTCTGCATTTGCTTCTTTACATTGACCACTACCTTTAAAGGTTGTGCCTATCCCAGCTTCAGGCCATACTTTTTAATTAATTACCAAGGCTCAGGCTTAGGGTCAATGAATTAAATTCTAATGATTCTCAATCCAGAAAAACTGTTTTGGGGCCTACATTTTTTTTAAATGTACATTCTTTTTCTTCCAGGAGGAAGATTATACAGAAAATAAAAATGGTTTACTTTTGGAAAAATACCTGCTCTTCTTACCATAAACTCAGTACTCTTTCTATCAAATCCATTGTTCAGCATCCTTGCACAATGATTAAGACAGAATAACTAATGGGCCTGTAGGATACCTTATAACCTAACTGTCACTATAGCTTTATGGATTGATGGGGTGCTGGCACACCTACTCAAAACAAGATGTATGGATTCACATTGGGTTGCAATTAGTACCCAACTTCTCATTTGTTATTGTCTCTTTACTTCTCTTTTCAATCTTTTCCTGTTGATTTTTAAAGAGGCCATAAAGAGATTGTGTCAAAGTAGCAAGATTCAGAATTTTCATTTTTATTTGGTTACAAATAAGCATGTTGGTTTTAAAGCTCAAGAATCATAGTATGATTTGAATACTTTTGAAAATGCAAAAATAACTCTACATAGTGTTCTCCTAATGCTGCAGATAAAATCATAAAAGGAGGAACTTCCCCCATCTGAGCTTATATGGATGGCCCCTAGAATACTGAAGATACTATATACACAGTACATAAAATACATCCTCCCTATTTCCATAAAATTATATTTAATGTAATAAAACAGACAAACCTAAAGGCATGTTGTTTGGAATGAAGTCTGCTGATTATTATGGACTACACTCCTAAAATAAGACCTCCTTGAGTATTATGTGTGTTTGAGTAGGTATGGCTGAAAAAATAATTAGATAAAATCTCTCTCTCAGTGGCAATATACCAAAGTCAATTTATAGATTTAATGCTATGCCAATCAAACTTGACAGAGATAGATATAATAATAACAAAATGTATTTAGAGGAACAAAAGATATAGAACAACAAGGTAAATAATGGGAAATTGTAGGGATGGAAGGAGAACAACACTTTTAGACCTCAAACTATATTATAAAACAGCCATTATCAAAAACATTTGATACTGTCTAAATAATAGAAAAGTAGATCAATGGAACAGACTAGATGAGAATCAGAAATAATTGAACTCAATAACCCAATGTTCAATAAAACCCCAAACATAAATTACCTAGGAAAGAACTTTCTGATACATTCTGCTGGGAAATATGGAAAGCAATCTGGAAAAAATTAGGCTTAGACTAACCTCTTAAAACTATTTCATAATAAATTAAAAATGGGTACATGACTTTAATATTAAAGACTATAGCATAAAAAATAGAAGATACGTAGATCATATACCTTTTATAGCTATGGGTAAGGGAGGAATCCTTAACTAAACAGTGGACAGAGACAATTATAAAATATGTAATAAAGAATTTTAATTACATGAAATTGAAAAGCTTTTGCATAAGCAAAATAAACACATCTCAGTTAAGATGGAAAGCAGTCTATTAGGAATTTTTTTTTCTATCAAATATCTCTGAAAAGTGTTTCACATCATAGACAACTAACAGAATTATGCAATTCCAAAAGTCATTCCCCATTAGGGAAGCAGTCAAAAAATGTTAAAACATGTTGTTCAGAACAAAAGATGGATTGCAAACTATAAACACCAATATGAAAGAATGCTCCAAATTACTACTAATGAGAAAAATGTAAAAAAGAAAAAGACAAACCCCACAACCCTGAGGTTTCACATCTTACCCCACATTCAGTTTGCTAGGAAATTGGTAAAGATGACAAAATGTAGGAATAGTCAATGCCGGAAGGGTTGTGGAAAGCTAGGCACAACAATGTATTGTTGGTGGAAGAGTGAATTGACAAAATTATTCTGGAAAGCAATTTGAAATTATGCAAATAAAGTGAATCAAATATTCATTCTTTTCAATCTAGAGATTTTAGTGCTATGCTTATATTCCAAGGAGGTCACTCAACAAAATAAGAGCTCCAAATATGCAAAAAATAGGCATAGTAGCACTTTCTTTTGTAGCAAAGAAATGGAAACAAAACAGATGACCATTGCCTAGAGAGTAACTATACAAATTGCGGCACATGAAGGCAATGGAATTCTATTGTGATGTAAGCAATAATAAGCTTGATAGGGGTAGAGAAGGATGGAAAGACTTATATGAACTCACACGAGATAAAATAATTAGAGCCAGTAAAATTATATATACAGCGACTACAATTTAAATAGAAAGAACAATGGCAAAACAAATGAAACAATGCTCCCAGAGAAAAGAAATGTCTTCCCCTGCTTCTTTTCAGAACTAAAGGTCCATAGGTGTGGAACATTGCATAAAATGTATTTTTTTTCCCCAGTGTGTTGATCAGTTTTGTTGAAGTTTTTTTTTTATTTTCTCTTTTCTTTTTAAAAATTCTTTGTAATAAGGGTTGGCATTTAGGGAGTGGGGAGGAGGATAAGGGATAAAAGAAGGTAAATCTAGACAAAATAAAAACAATGAAAACATCTTTAAAATAGATCTCAAATTATGCGTGTAAAATGTAAATTATGTATTTACTGTAAAAATCAGAAAACCGTATGGTTGAGAAAGGGAGTAGAATTTAGAGCTATCCCCCTGGGTCAGGGTCAAAAGGTAAGTTGCCTTATAACCTATGGTAGAATGGTAGTGACATGAAGCAGCTACCGTCTACACACATTGTCACAGACACACATTATCTTTTTTCTAGAAGAAAAACAAAAGAGGCAAATGGAAATTGATTCAAAGTTCAATATTAGACTCTGTCCTTTTACCATAAAGGCTAGGGGCAAGATAGACAAAAAGCCAACCAGGGCTTGACTATAAGTCATATTCAGATTCTACTCAAGACATATGTGTGTGGGGTGGGAGTATGGGGAAGGTGGAGTATGAACTGAAATGGTTCATTTAAAGTTTTTATATTTTTAAATTTTACAAGACACCAGTGCAGAACAATTTATCACTTATGTTTTACCATTGCAATTGACATATTTCTAAAGGGAAACGCCAAATTTTGACTCCTGTTCATAAGTGAAGGGAGGGAGGAAAGGAACACAAACTTTTTTAAAAGTTTGAAAAATTTACTGGAATTGACCATCAGGTGAGGGTGGTGGAGAACCAGCTCATTAAGGTGATTTATTCTCAACTGCCAGGTGTTCACTCACTGACAGGAAGAGGGACTTGGCAGTAGAAACACAGTAATCTGTGTTTCTCTGAGAATTGGTCAAGGTGTCATTTTTTTCCCCATAGTTAATCATTAGATTTAGAAAAGAAAGGTACTTCAGAGATCATCCTGGCCAACCCTCTCACATTCCAAAGAACAAAGTGAAGCCAGTGTGTTAAACCCAGATCCTGGGATAGCAGAGTCTATGCTCTTTCCACTACCTCATGCCTCATCTTGTCAATAATGACTTTAACTTAATATAAGTTTGCTAAAATAGGTCAGAATGTTGTCAGATTTCCTGGTTATACTGACACTTTGTATGAAAGCCAGTAAATGGGAAAGAGTGAAGGGACTTCTTGGCTTACCTAGAGCAGAATGGGCTTAACAGGGAAAGAAAAGGTACAAGAAATAAACTAGAAAAATTATCTTTTAAAGAATTTTTTAGAGTTGGAGCTGGGGTGGATTTGACACACATTCTTCATGGATTCTCACCAGGTATGCATCATGAGACTAAAGATGCTAAAATATAGATAATTTGTTAGAGATATGGGCTCGATCTGTGATTTTATGGATATAGGGAACTTCAAGGTGAGGACATTCCCCCTACAAATGCAGATTAGTCCTTTCTCTTTTGACTTAAGAATAGCAACGATAAGTCAGCATTTATGTAGCAATTTATGGTTTGCAAAGAACTTTATATATGCTATATCATCCAATCCTAACTTAAACAGTTAGAGGGATGCAGAGAGCAATGAAAAGTGACTTGCCCTGAGTCACACAGATAGTATATTTATCAGTGGTGGGGCTTGAATCCAAGTCTTCCTGGCTTTAAGACCAGATTTCCATCTATAATGCCTTGTTATTTCTAACATATCTTATTATGATGGGAAATTGCCAATAAATGACACCTAAACAATGTTACTATAGCAATATGATGTTGTTGGAACTTTGTTAATGGTTATTTTTTTTTCTATGAAACAACCCTATTCATTTTAAAGTCTTAGGTTATAAATGAATCAACAAATGTGTTCCATTTATTTTTTTGCCTAAAGATGGAATTTCTACAAATGGAATAAGGCATAAATAATGTCTGTATATATTTGGCTTCAAGTTGTATATTTTGGTCATGGCAGCACGTGAGAATCATCTCCTAAAGTACGGAATGGCCTCAATCTCTGCTGATGGAAATATAGATCCTGATGTCTTTTAAAAAGGATATTTATTCAATAGATGAGGGTTTTTTAAAAAAAAACTTTATTTAATCAGTGAGGCTACAATCCTTGAAAAAGATTATAATTTTAATATAACTAAATGTTGCAAATCTGTGGCCCTAGGGGCTTCATGGCTTTTATTGATGCCTGAAGGGGTTGTGAAGGCATATGATTTGTAATACCAGAATTTCATAGTCATGAAAGATGTTGAAACAATTTTTCATGAATAGGACAATGATATTTTTATGTCAGGTTTGTCTGAAAAGGACAGAGTGAAGTAGCCAAAATAGGAAAAGGCCATTGAACTTGGGCATTGTAAATGGACAAAATGAATTATTGAAGCACCAATGTGAATTTACTTTGAATTTTTTTTTGGCCTCTGGGGGGAAAGGAGTCCACATCAGTGGTTTCACACTGTATTAGGAGTTCAAAGTACTCCTTGTATGAAAACTTCTTACACCAATGAAAACAGACAATTTATCTGTAATTTATAGTCTTAGAGAGATGATTTTTCCGGGGTGAAACAGCTGGTATATGTGAAAGGTAGTACTTGAATTCAGGTCTCCTGACTCCAAGGCCTACCCAACTCTCCACAACAATCAATCAATAAATGTTAGGTGCCTACTTTGTGTCAGGCTCTGCGTGGGGATAAAAAAAAAAAAAACAGGCCAAAGACAGTCCCTGTTCACGAGGAGCCTACGCTCTAATGGGGGAGAGAACATGCAAACAAATATACACAAAGCAAGCTATATACAAGGTAAAGAGGAAATAATTAAAAAAGGGAAATCACTCTGCTGCCTCTCCAATGGATCATTAGAAACACCTAATTATTGGTTTTGGTTTGTTTTCTTTTAGTAAAAGTGTTAGAAGATGAAGGTAGATTGGGATTGTATTCTCCATAGATTTATAGGTCTAAGCTACCCTGAGGACAAGGACCAGAGAAGGTGCTAAAAATGCAGAAAATCTGTGTGTTCTCTCCCCCTCCACACACACTTAAAAAGCATTTTGCCCAAGTGTTTCAGAAAGTTTAATTAAATGTATCTCTTTCAATAAATTCCTTGGGCAAACAGACTACCACAGGGGCACATAAAGAATGTGAACATTAATTGCATTTGAGATTAGTCCTACTGAATTGAATTCTCATACACTGATACCCTTTGTTCTTAAACCATAAATACGGGGTGTTTATACATCCAGCTATTGGCATATTTACCATGAAAGAGTATTCCCATTAGGCTGTAAGGTGAAATCAGAAAAACAAACAAACCCTTGTAACAATGACAACAAAAATCTAAGAACTAAAATGCCCTAGTTTAAAATAACCAATAAGAGGATGGGATGCTTTTTGTTTGGGCGTCTGCCTATATTTTAAATAACCACACTACATTCTGAAGAACTTCCTTGGTTCTGTGTCTGTCTAGGTACTTGATAGCTGCAGTTCAAAACCAAAAACACTTCTATAACACAACAATTAAAAAAAGAGAGAGAGAGGATAAAACAAGTATAACTAATGAATAATCCAATTTGCTGATAGATTAATTAAATTCCCTACCCACCCAACCCTGACTGAATCTGTCCCATGGGAGAGAAAGTGAAAGATGAATTTGCTAATTAATGTTAATACAGAGAAAGGCACAATTAGAGGAAGAGACTCACAACAGAATGAGCATCCCTTGGTGAGAAAGTACAAGTGTGTTGCGGTATTCTCCAAATGTGCAAAAGCTGTTTGGAAAGGAACAAGCCATTAAATATGGCCTGATAATGACTAGGACTGAGGTTCCCTTACGGTGAAATGTAAATCAAATGTGAAACAGCTATTATTTCAGGATTATATTTAATCACAGTCTGATGAATTCAGCTCAATACTTAAACCCTAAGGGGGTGACAATATTTCTTACTATTCCTCAGAGATACTTACAAAAATATGATGCATTTTTCTCTCCTCCTTCCACATGTGTTATTCTCTCCCCTCTCTTCTTCTGTGACACCTTAGCCCCCAACCCCTCTTGTATTTAGGAAACATACTGTATTTTAAATACTGAGGCACTTGTAGAGAGACATAGCTATGCAGTGGACAGAAGGCCAGTCTCCTTGTCAGGATAATGTAAGGTTTTTCTTGTTTGTTTGTTTTTGCCTCTGACATATTTTGTGTGGAACCTTGGGCAAGCTCTTAGTATGCCAGATAACTATCTAAGAATGTAAGTTAGAGATGAGTTGCATATCTTTATTTGTGGAAATAATTTCCAGAAGGTCATTTTGGCTTAGGTTATATTTGCACTCATTTGAGCCCTTACGGAGTCATTATTTTCAATACAAATTCACTCGAGGTTAAGATTATTACTCATTGATTTTCATTTTAGAAACTTGTTTTTAAATGATCAATTTCTCATTTCCACTTGCCTACAAGGCATACTACCCTTCGTAATGTTTAAATCCCTTCCTAGCAGTGGTAAGACAGGTGGTATTCTGAAGAATACACCTTGAGGAATATGGGAAATGCCAGATGGATTTAAATAAAAAAATGTAATAGATTATGGGTGACAAATGTTAGGGGAAATTCAATTAGATAAGTGCAACTGTAATTATGTTCTAAATTCCTATCACATCTTTAATCCATTTCATAAATTCTACATAACTTCATGTGCTACAACTGTATCATGTGTCTCAAAAAGTACTTTAGCAACTCAATTGTCTGATGTGATTAGCAAAAATTATAATATTAGTGTGGAGCAAGTATTATTAGTTGTTCCTACATCAGCAGCAAAAGAGATTCAAAGGCAAGAAGTGACTTTCCCAGGTTCACATACTAGTGAGCAGTTCAACAAAGAAAAGGTTCAAGGACTCTTGACTCCCAGTCGATTGCTCTAGCTGCCAGAGAAGACTTCCTTCTAGTAGTCTGCTTCTCATACATATTGATGACATAAAAGAAACCTCGTCTTGTTTGAAATAAGGTACCTTTTAAAGAGGTGTGCTGGTAGCTCATCTGTCTCAGTGTGGGATTAGGGGGTCTGTAAAATCTAACGATATATTTTTTAAAACAGGAAAAATTGTTTCCTACTGCTTCTACTCATCTCATGCAATTTATTTTTTCACAGGTGATAGAACTGGACATAAAAGGGGATGTTAGCAAGGACTTGGTTGATTTTCTAGGCAGTAATATGTTCAGTTAAAATAGAAATTAAAAAAAAATAAGCGTCAAGGTGTGTGCTAATCACCCTCATCAACTAAAAATTTGTACAGTCCTCTGGGTATATGACACTAATACCACATTGCACAGAATTATGGGATATATTAAAGCAGGTTTCCCTACTAGCAAATCTGAGGAAGCTGCAATTACTTGTCTAGGTACTATATTTGTACATGTAGCTGGCCAGGTAATGAGTTAGGAGTAATAGTTGTATGCCTGAATGCTAAGCTGGTACTTCATGATAATAAAAGAACCATAGGATGATCTTTTCATACTGGAGTATCACTAGAGTCTGAGAAATCACCCCTTGGAAGTACCTTTCCTCTCCTGAAGCCCTTCCCTCTGATTGATGGCTCCTCCCCAAACTTTCATTTGAGGAGGGTGCCTGGGCCAGCCATGTCTTGATTTCTCACTAGACTACACTTGGAATTTTTTGTTATGCTCTGGTACATCTCTCTTTTCAGCCTCCATTTCCTTCAATGGAATATACATTCCTTAAGGGCCGGCACTGTCTTTATTGTTCTGTTTTGGTTTTTGCTTGTATTGGTATTCCCACATTTTAGCAGTTTGCTTGGCATACACTGAACACTAAATGAATGCTCATTGACTGACTTCTCTTATGAGCTTTGAGTGGATCTCCTATGGAGGATTGATGGGAGTCAATTCAATCAACAAGCATTTATTAAGTACCTTCTGTGTGCAAGGCATTGTGTTAAGTATAGGTAATACAAAGATAAACATAAAAGAGTACCTGCTTTCAAGGAAATAACCTTCTAATTGGGGAGAAACTGTAAATGTTAAGTATATGCAGAATATATAAAAGTCAACATCAGGTAGTTTTCATCATCATTCAGCATTATTATGTACCATGGATGCTGACTTATAAACTACAGTGGAGTATGGAGTGATAATCCTTCATATCTGCACCTTAATTTCCAATAAACAAAAGGAACACCCATTTTGTGCTATGAGTGAGTCCTCCCAGAAATGCATTCATAGTTTCTGGCCACTGTTAAAGGTCTAGGTTGTGTACTGAATAGACAGGGTTGCAAATAGTACTAGGATATACAATGAGTAGCTACAACCAACATCCAAAAGTCAGTCTTTAACATATGTATATTGAGGGTGGGGAATGAGGGAATGATGGCTGGTCACATAGAAGTATTTTCGGTTATATTTATACCACCATTATTTGCTTCAGATCCAAATAATCACCAGTCCTTACCCCACCCCATAGCCTAAAACATTTTGATCCCTCCCCCCATGAAATGAAAGAATTATATGTTTACCCGTGTAAAATGGCTTATTTACTCTCAAATGATAAAATTCAATAAATAATAGAACGACACACTGGAAAATATTTTATAACTCTCATGATCTCTAAGGCGCCTTCTAGCTGTAGTAATCTGATTCTAGGACTATGATTCTACAGTAATATCACATTTGTTTTCTGTGATTCCCATTTGCAGCTGGCATTACCTCTTTCCCCTTTACTGTGTTAATGTATTCTGAGTTTGAGAACAAAATAAATAAAAATGCATTCATAATATATTTTATTTCCTTAGAATAAGTTCAGAAATAATTCCTCTGAATGGTTTTAGATGCAAAAGGCAATTTTGAGTGAATATGGAAAAATGAATTATAGGGAATTTGAGATCATTAAAGAACCTCTCATTCCCATCTCCCCAGTCCCCCATGCTTTTTAGATTTTTAACTCCATGTTCTGCAGAAATTTCAGTTTGGATTAGGTCCAATTTCCCTTCCTAAAATATTGTTACAATTTCATTTGACTATTCACCAAACCATAATTCGTTTTTAAAAAATGCCCAGGATTAGCAGCAAGAAATGTGCCCTTAAATACTGCTGGGTCACTGTTGCAGGTGGTCAGTCTAAAGAGGAGCTAACCTTTGATGTAACTGCTAAGGAGAGGAAATAGTCCTCTTTGTAGCTTCCTCATTCCCTACACCCATTACACATATGTTGAAAACTGCCTCCAATTTTAACTAATTATTCTTACTTACTAACTTCTAAACTGAGTTATTTCTCAGTTCTAAAGGATTACAAAGGGTATAAGCACAATCTAAATACTGGTATCCTGAATCAAAGCCCAGGCTACCCTGGTCTTGTGATAGTTCTGGATACAGTATTATAGGGATTTATTTATGTGTATTTAGTAGGTAAAATGTATGCTATCAGTATGACATATTATTTTCAATTCATCAAGTAGATCTTAACTTCATCAAGCATTTGGGATTATATAATGTAAAATGTGAACATTTAATCTGTTGAATTGTTTTAAATCACATATTAGCTAGGTGACCGTAGGCAAAGCATTTAACCTGTCAGTGCCCCAGACACCGGCTAAGATTCTAAGTAGCAGAGAACGTGATGATGAAGGAGGAAATTCCTCATTAGCAACAACATACACTGATGAAATCTAAGATCTCTTAGGGAAAGAAAAAAAAAACCCCAAACTGTTTTAAACATAGGCAAACATAGGAAAATAAAATGTTCTTCCTGTTACTATTTTTAATGTTTGTAAATCTTGCAATGTTATTTCTCTTTGAGTTGTGCTGTATCTTTCTGGGCTACGTTAAAGAATGCTTCTGCTGCTGATCAATATTACACTAAATATAGATTTACTCACAGGGTAGACATAGAGGAGCCATGTTTGACAAATAAGTAAATAATGTCTCTTTTTACAAGTTTATAATTATGTATTTATTATGTGAGATATTCTACAAGGGCTCCAAAGGAACTATTATAGACTAGCGACTAAATAATGCATGTTTCTAAGAACCTAATTGTGTGCTAAGGAAAACACTGAAAGTAAAAGCTTGAAGAAACAAGAAAAAAATTCAAATGAAAGTAAATATATTCTTTTCTCTGCAAGTTGTCTTGAGGAATAGGCATCATTCCCCTTCATTTCTCTATGGTCGGTTCAGGAAAAAAAAGATAGTAAGATTAGAGAAAGCATTGGTTGTGGAGACCAGGGAAGCCTAAAGGAATCTATCTATCTCAGAAAATAGGAAAGGATAGAGTTCAATCTTAAATGAGGAAGGAGAAAAGAACCATGTACTTTTGCATGGTCTGTGCTTTTGGTATGCTTGACCTAGTTATTTATTTGACAAAGAAAGAAGGAGTGTAGGGGGACCCCCCCCTTTTTTTTTGCTTCTTTCTATCATGTATTGCACTGAAATCACTACTAATCCTCTTGGAATTGAGTCCTTCCCCTCATTTCCAGGAAAAACAAGAGATACAATGTAAACTTGCTAAGGCTCATAAGCTTCACTGAAAAGTCTCAGCCGCAGCTCTGCTCCTGGGGTGCCACGGAGTCACAAGGGGGAGGGTGAAAATTCTGAGCACTTTTCAAATAGTCACTTTTTTGATGACCACAAACCAAGGACAAGAAATTATAGAGGATTATTGCTGTGGAAGGACTCAGGCTACTGCTTCATTTTAGTTGAAACGTGGTGTGTAAATGAACAAAAATACTGGTCTAGGAGATGCATGCTCTACCAATACATACTCTATGAACTATGCTACACTGGGAAAGTCACTTCATCTCTGTAGATCTCAAACAAACAACTAAAAAGCATTTATGAAGATTCAGGTTCTTCATATGTAAAAAGAGAGGGTCAGACTAAACAGCTCTTTTCTAACTCAAAATCCTAGGATTCTAAATTTCAATAGGCACAGTGAAATCAGTTTAAATGATGTATGGAACCTGGAAAGAGATTTTTGGATTACAGAATGAGAATCAGAACAATTCAAGGACAAGAGGATTCTTGCAGAGTGATGGGGCAGTATTCGTGTCTTTGCCAGGTAGCATATTGGTACTAATATTGATTGGTTAAACGTGGAGCTCTTTAAAGAGGCCAAATTTGTGAAATGGCAAAATCAGGATAGCTGCAAGTAACTGCTCAGATATTTGCGCTGCTATCAATTTATTTATTACTTAGTGTTCAGCACTGAGAGAGGAGACAGATACAGAGAGAGAGAATCAGAGAGAGGAAGAAAGAAAAGAGGAAAAGAAAGAGATAGAGGTGAGGGAAAGAAGACAGAGAAAGGAGAGAGGAGAGGGAGAAGTAAAGAGAGAGAGGAGAGAGAGAAAAAAGAGAAAAAGTGTGTGTGTGTGTGTGTGTGTGTGTGTGTGTGTGTGTGTGTGAGAGGGAGAGAGAGAGAGAGAGAGAGAGAGAGAGAGAGAGAGACAGAGACAGAGAGAGACAGAGACAGAGAGAGACAGAGACAGAGAATGGGGATGAAGAGAAATGTACACAAGAGTAAAAAAAGAATAAAAAATACAAACCATAATCCTACTTTCTGTTAAAGGACATTCCTCTGTGATTTTGGTTTCAGATTCACAGCCATATAGAATCACTGCTAGATTGACATTATTGCCCCAATGTGATTTTATTGGTATAGGGAACTCCCAGATGAGGAAACTCCCTTCTCTAATGCATGTCTGTGCCTCTGAAAATTATAGTATTAAAGAGCTGCCTAGAGCACTAAGAGGTTAATTGACTTGCTCAGGGTTACATGGTCAGAATATGACACAAGCAGAAGGACATAACCATCTCCTATATTTACTGCTCCCTTTTCTCCAAGTAATTCATATTATTGATTCTTAAAATAATCCTGTAAGGCAAGAAGCTAGGGTCACTTTTTCATATTATAGATGAGAAAACTGAGGCCGAGTAATCATTAGTTGGCAAAATGAAGATCAAATGAGGCAATGTAAATAAAGTGTATATATGTAAAGTGTTATAAGTAGATGTTTGTTAGTGTTAGTAAATATTGTATTCAGTTTATGATTGGAGGAATTGAAATAAAAAGAAGTCAGTGAACCAGTGGCTAAATGTTTTTCATTACTGGCCTTTTGTATCCTCCTTCCATAAAGTCAAACTATGTCTTAAAGAAAAGGGTAAAAAAGTATCTGATAAAAATTTGTTATTGGCAGTAGAGATAATTTATAAAGGCAGTATGAGAGTTCTGATGCATATACAAACTATATCTATCTATGTGGCAGAATCTGTTAAGGTGATAGGAGTAATTGCTATAATAGAATTCTTAATGAAATTATTAAATCATACACTTCTGTGATAGGCAACACAGAATAACAGTCTTCCTTTAACAAGCAAAATACAGGTGTAAATTTGTGAAAACAATGTCACCAAACTAAGACAGAACTCTAAAATCAAAGTCCACAAAAGGTTTAGGTTATACTGTTTATGTGAACATGCACTATAAGCCAATGAGTTCTAAAAGGTGCCAGAAGAAGAAAAAAAGAGCCGGCCCCAAATAATTAGAAAAGGGAATGACCTGGTTTTGTTCCCAGCCATATGCCACTGCCTTGGAATAGCTTATTTAAAGAGCTTGGTGTGAAAAGAAAAGTTTTACTGATTTCCCTATTGTTGCTGCTCTTCTGTGAGCTTTATCCAGCACACTAAAGCAGTCACAACTTGATGACCTAAAGTTTAGAAAACATATCTCTCTCTCCCTTTGTACTGAACAAACTGATTCTCCGCAGAGAATTAACTAAATGTACCTGTTTGTTTTTGATTTCTACTGAGCAGATCTTTTCTTTCTGCAGTGGGGAAGTCTGGCATCTTGTATTTGCTAGAATTTACCTAGATTCAGTTTGCGATTTCTTTCCCCTGTTTATTTGGCTGGAACACACCCACTTTAAAATCAAGTTTGAGGTAACTCATTTTCTTGAATGTTTTAGTTAAATTGATATCGCATTTCTTAGTCTGTACTTATAAGCAGTACACTGCTCATACAATGTAGATAATGGAAATCATAATTACAGGGTAGCTTTTACTGTAGATTTTTAATAAACAGCCCCCAAAACCGAGAAGGAAATATTTCCATCCCCGGTACATCTGGTCTATTGTGTCTTATTCAAGATACTGTCGACATAGAGTTTGAAATTAATGTGCATTGTTTTCTGAATAAAAAAGCACTATACTATATCTCAATACTTGATGATAAAAAAATTTAAAGGTAATGGAAATTAAGTATAAGGCATCATTTCCTTGTTTTTAAAAGCTCAAGAAAATAATAGGGAGATTGTTTTGGGATTACTGCAATGGTACAAAGTTTCCAACTATTCTCCAGAAATAATCATGATAAATTATCTTGGTCATTGTACTTTTATGTATCAGTTTTTTGACTTGTGTTCTTTTGCTAAATTATGATTCTTAAGTTGTCTCTACACACCCTGTTTTTAAGATCAACACATTTTACTTATATCTTTTAACTTACTGTCTTTTGCTTCTGTACATTTGTATTTTTCAATCAGTTGTTTTCTCTTTTGCTTCTCTGGTGAGACTTGTCACAATAGATTCAAATTTTTTCATTTTGCCAATTATTTCTGCTGTGCTATAAAATCAGGTCTACCAATCTGATTTCTCCCTTGAACCATCCAGGAACTATTGTGGTTTCACAGGGTTCTTTATCAGATACTGGTTCTGGCACTTATTCAGAGATTTCTGGATTAATTTAGATGTCCTGGTGGCTACCTTATCTTCTGTTTTAATAGCTTGTCTGTTGGCTTATCTACTTGTACTGAAACGTTTTTAACTAAGTTTTCTTCCTCCTGAGATCTTTAATAATTTCAGTTTTCTTCCTCATATATTCGAATATTACTCAGTTTCTGATTCCTTTCCCTTTGATATCACATGTCCCAAAGGTCTGAACATCAAAGCTGATTCAGCTTCCTCCCAGTTTGGGAAATCCATTTGTCAAAGGCCTCAGTCCCTGCTGTAAATGACTACTTGGGGGACATAACTAGCCCAACTGGATGTCAGTCCCCTTTCCTTCAGCTCTATCGTCTCCTCACCACTTACCCCCACTGGTACCTGTCTCAGTTCCCTCTCTTTAATTCTCTGGCTGAGTGCTGCTATAGCTCCTTAAGGGCAAGGACTGTTTTCTATCATGTCTTCATATTTCCAGCCTTTAGCACAGTGCCTTGCATAAAGTAATTGCTCAATATATGCTTGTTGAATTGGATTGAGTCTGCTATACCCTATTTATGTATCACATTTATTAACTTTCTCCCACTTCACATCAGATGCCTGAAACATATCTTCCATCACCCTGTCTCAGTTCTACAACTACATTCCCTGACTTAATTTAAGTGGGTCTCAAAACACTGTGTAAGCATATACAAAGGCAAATTGAGTAGTATAGGCAATTAAGTGTTATAATATTTCATAATTCATTTATTAATGTAATTACATACTGATCAAGCCTTGTCCCAGTATCTATACATCCAATTGCCTTTATGAATTCAAGTAAGTCATCAGGCCTGGATGAACTCTATTTCAGGGAACTGTAAGAACTGGTGTATATAACTGTTTGCCATTGCTAGCGATTTTTGAAAGTTGGTGGAGAATGTGTTGTAGGTCTAGGGGGAGTGTAAAGATAATCCTTTTTTTTTAATGAAGAGATTGTTGTCTGAAAATTATAGGCCAGCAGTCTTGAACTTCATGGTACCTAGTACAGCTCTAAGTATAGATAGGGATGTTAAATAATGGCTTTTGATTGGTTGATACTCATTACAAATTCTCAGATGTAGTCAAGGTAGTTAATTAGATTTAAGATCTGGCACTTTATCATCAGGCTAGTGAGGGAATAAGTGCCCTTACCCATATGCTTCTGGTAGCCCCATCCACCCAAAATGCCACAATTAGGCAAATTTGGAAATGTTAAATGGAAAAGGTCACTAAGAGATTCCTCGGTTGTTGTCAGTCCTAAGAGCTGAAAGAGCACTGATAGTTTGTGTTACAGCAGTATGTACTATGACGCATCACACCGCAGAGAGCTAAAAGTTCTGTGTCATCTAAATACTTATTAAGACTTATTTACGTGTCTGTGCTCTGGCACCTATCTCTTCATCAACTTCCACGTCAGCATATACAAGAGGCGATGCAGTGCTGTCACGAGAGTCATAATCAGCATCAGCATCTTGTCAAATAATGCATCATTGTCAGAGCCCTGATTCCTTGATGTCTTTGTCCCAGTAAGGGGCCTTAAGATTGCTGGCAGCAGATTCCAGATTCATATTGGGAAAAGTCTGGCTGAGACTGAGACAATAAGAGCACTACTAGAGGCTAACTTTCTGCAACCCTAATGCCAAGATGCTGCTACTTCCTAAGGAATGGCTTCATTCATTTGGCAATAATCACTTTCCACCAGCTATTTTTAATAAATTCTGTGCATTGTCAACTGCTATCATTTCTTCCTTCACCTCCCAGACCTCTTTCCCTCTGCTGTCTCTAACATCAGGGTTCTTACTTAGGACTTGATAATGTCTCATCTAGTCATTACCCTCCCATAGTTTCTTCTCTCTCCTGTATTTTGGCTGTCCTTCATGCCTAGAATACTTTCCTTCCTCATTTCCACCTACTGCTTCCCTGCGTTCCTTTAAGTCCCAACTAAAATCCCTTCCTCAGGAAGCCTTTAAATTCTTGTACAAATCTTCCTTTTTTGTGACGCAATTGGGGTTAAGTGACTTACCCAGGGTCACATAGCTAGTAAGGGTTAAGTGTCTGGTCTGAGGCTGGATTTGAACTCAGGTCCTCCTGAGTCCAGGCCCAGTGCTCTATCCACTGCACCACCTAGCTTCCCCAAAGTCTTCCTTTTTTAATTTACTTCCTATTATCCTATATATAGCTTATTTGTAGTTATATGTTTGATTGTCTCATCCCCCATTAGACTGTGAACTCCTTGAGGGCAGGTACTGGTTTTTTTCCTTCTTTTTGTATTCCAAGAACTTATCACAGTGCCTGACACATAGTGGGTACTTAGTAAATGTTTAATAGTGATTGACTGATTTCCTTAGAATATAGCTATCGAGATGATTCCACTCAGTGGATCTGAAAATTCATCTACTCTGTGCCAACAATGTTCTGGGTAGTAAGGCTACAAGTATAGATACAACAGAGACCCCAAGGAAATAATGATTCTTAAAGAAAAAGAAACATTCAAAAAAACTGTGCTGCTACAAAAATAAGTGGGATAATTACAAAGGAGAGGCCAGAAATTTGAAGAAGAGATTGGGAAGGATGGGTAACAGGAAGAGGTAACACCTCAATTGGGCCTTTAAAGAAAGGAATGACTTTAGTATGTGGAGGCAGAAGGGTGGGTAAATCCATTCTAGGCATAGGAAGTAGCATGAACAAAGGAAAATAAACCAGAGAAAGCAGGACAAGAATGAAAGATGACAAATAGGGCAGATTGGTTGGAATGTAAAATACATGGAGTAGAGTAGTATTGGGTAAGACTGGAAAACTTGGTTGAATAGGAAGGAAGCCTGGAATCTCAGAATTAGTTATTTATGATGTGTTCAACAGGCAATGAAGGGCCACTGAAGATATTTGAAGAGAGGTGTAATGTGATCAGAACAGTACATGATGGGGCAGCTAGGTGGCACAGTGGATAGAGCACTGACCCTGAAGTCAGGAGTACCTGAGTTCAAATCCAGCCTCAGACCAAACACTTGACACTTACTAGCTGTGTGACCCTGCGCAAGTCACTTAACCTCAATTGCCTAAAAGAAAAAAAAAAAAGAACGGTACATAATGCAATATAATGTAACAGTCCATAATGTAATGTACTTTCTAAGGAAGCTTATAGAGATAGCCACTATGATGGACAGATTAAAGAGGGAATAGGTTAAAGGTAACCAATTAGAAAGATTTTTACAATAGCCTAAGGAAAACGAAATGAAGGCCTGCAGAATTCCATTCTGGTGGTTTTGGTTGGAGGGAAAGGAGATAAGAAACGTGAGAGATATTAGGCTACAGAATTGACAGGACTCGATGTAAGGGTGAAGGGAAGAATCAAAGATGATTTTAAGGTTATAAGCTCAATTGAACAAGAGCATGGTAGCACTTAAATAGAAGTAGAGAAGAGAGAGAAAGAGATTACATTTAAGGGAGGATCATGAGAGGGGGAAGAAAAGGATATACTCTTACTTGGCTATGTGTTGTGACAACTTTGTGACTAATAATAAAGGTCTAACGTTTGTAGGGGCTGTTTGTGCTTGAAATGGGAACTGGGCTGAGTTCTTCAAGGGCTCAAAAAAGATAAGCAATGTTGAATTCCTGCCCTCCAAGGTCCAGTTACATAACTTTATAATGTAACATAGTGTGTAGAATAGAGTATGTAAGCAGGAAAAAGTATTTGTTCAATTATGGTTCTTGCCATTTTTGCTGTTGTTGTCTTTTCACTCTTGTCTAACTCTTTGTGACCCCTTTTGGGTTTTTCTTAAAAATACCGGAGTGGTTTCCTTCTCCTGATCATTTTACAGATGAGGAAACTGAGGCAAACAGGGTAAAATGACTTGCCCAGGTTCATACAGCTAGTAAGTATCTGAAGCCAGACTGGAACTCAGAAAGATGAGTCTTCCTCACTTCAGGCCCAGGACTCCACCCATTGCACCATCTACTTGTCAAGACAAAAGCATAAAGCTAACTATACTATCACCAGACCTATTACTTCAGGCTCATGAGCATAGTGTTAACTAGTTAAAGGCATCCTAGTTATGTATTTTGATTAGTTTATTTTGATCTAACTCAAGAGGAAGGGGAATGAGTCTCCATTAAGGAAGAAAAAAACAACTCTAGAGTAGCTAATAGGGTTCCCAGCCCTAATGCTTTCCATACGGACAGATCTATTCCAGGTAATGGTCGTGTTCTTTAAATAATTTACTGTAGGCCAGTGTCTGAAAGTAGCAGTCATTTTTTAGGACAGCTATACTACATGGGTAAATGAGTATTATAAACTACATCTGAATTTACTCTAGAAATGTGGCAGCATTGTGTGAATCCCAGCTCTGGCAGGGGGCCTAGCAAAAAGTCACAATAACAATGTAGTCTTAAAAATGTGTGACTTGTCAAAGCAGGAAAATCACTTGTGAGATATGTGTGCAAGGGCAGCGTTGTTTGGGCAGGAGCGCCAGCCAACAGGACACTTCCCCATGGACATTCTTAGACCACAGATTCACAGTAATTAGAGATGGAAAAAACGGAACAGGTCATCTAGTTCATTCCCTCTGCCAGGGCCATACATCTCCTAGTATATTATTTAATATCCCAAGAAATAAATCTTCTTTGACTTCTCAAGGCAGACTCATATAATCCTATAGTTTAGAATTGTCTTTTCCCCTTCAATTTTCTACTTTAATTTTAATTTTTGTTTTTCATATACTGTGCTCCAATATCATAGTCATTGATCTATTTTTAAAATCGATCATTAGATATTGTAGAGAATTAGAGAATTTTAAGGGTAAGAAGGAACTGCAGAGATAATCTAATTTAATCTCATATTTACCTGAAGAAAATGAAACTCAGAGGGTTGAAGTGACTTGCCCAAGATCATACAAGCTCCACCTTAAGTGTCAGAGCCAAGATTTAACCTGAGCTCCTCTGAAACTAGACCTGTTGCCTTTTAATATCATCTGCCTGAGAGGTCTCTTAATTCATAGAGTAACAAATTATGTTTAATTTATTCTTTGAGATTTAAAATATAAAAGAGGGCTATTCTATTTAAAAATCTTTTAAGATGAAAATGTTAACATGGATGATGTAGATAATGAGCTACAACATACGTATCTCTTGGCCTAAGGACCTGGGGCATTAGTAATGGTAATAGAGATAGAGGAATACATTTGGGAATCCATGTAGCAGAGATGCCCTTAGGATTTAAGCTAGGTTCTTACTGCATTCTCCTGTGTCACACAACTAGCCAGTTGGCTCATCTTTTCTTAGGTTTATGTGCAGTGAGGTGGGGAGCACAGTGCAGAGGATAAGAGTATGGGAGTGGATGGCAGGGGAAGGTTTTTGGGAACTTGCAGTAGCTCTGCTGGGATGGTCTTCAGGTTCCTTCTTATTTTTGTCTGTGTTTATTTTCAACAGCATTGCCTGTTGAACTCCTAGGGAAGGCAGTCAGGTGTTTATGTTCAAGTCTGTGTTCTCCCAGTCACTCAGTCAATCTAGCATTTATTATGTGCCCTGACCAGCACATAGTATGTGTTTACTAAATGTTTATTGTTTGACTGAAATATTGATTGCGCTAAGTACTGAGAAAACAATAGAAAGTCAAAACTAATCCCTGTCTTCAAGGAGCATACATTTTGATGGTGGGCCACTCTACCAATGGGCAACACTCGGGCTCAGTGCTGCCTTGGAGGCAGGGCTCAGAGGACACAAAGAGGGGACTTAAGTGGTCATAACATGGCCTTAACTTATCTGAACCTCAACAACTGAGGCCAGTGATCCATTACCTCAAAAGACTTTCTACCCAGTGGCATCTTATGCAACAACGAGATATTGGGGCTGACTGAAAAGTTTGCACTTTCTAGTAAAATATTATACCTATTTATGCTAGCTTTGGATTTGTTAGAAAGGGAGAGCATTATTTGTAAATGTGATGCATAATAAATAATAATGCTATGAAATACTGGAGCAAATCTTTCCATTCTTGATGGGAAAGCTTACTCCTTTAAAGCTAAGGAGTGCTTGGGCAGCCAGCTGGCTGATTGTTTCCACTGCAAAAAGCAACTTGATGAAATTTTGACGAGGCCCAATGGTTCAGTCAAAACATTAGCATGATTCTTTCTGACAGTCATTGTTTGATTAGCACTGATACTGGTACTCACCTGACCCTGCTCTTTCTGGGCTTTTCTAAAATTCCTGAGGAAATTCCCTTGCCCTTTCTGAACTCACATTAATTAATACATTCATAAAATACTTAATAACTGCCTTTTTAATTTAGATCACTGTGCTACATGATGGGGGGGGGATATAATCTTTAGATCAGCCATTACCCCTGCCTTCAAGAATTTTACAGGCAAGTAATAGGATTAATCAAAACCCAGTAAATCATGAGATAAGTGCATAAGACAAGTGAGGTGAAGGTCATTATTGATGGGGAGGTCAGGGAAGGTTTAATGGAGGAAGCATGTGAGTTGTGCATTAAAAAGTGGATAGGAATTCAACAGGTAAAGAAAAATTGGGAGGGAATTCCAGGCAGTAGGAACAGATGGTACAGAGGCAAGAGGGGCTTTGATCCTTTGAGGAGACAAGCAGAATCCCATTTTTCTGAAGCTGGCTTTAGGTCTAGGATAATAATGAGATAAGACTGAAAGGTAAGGATTAGAACATGAGGATTCTAGGCAAGAGTTAAAAGGAAACTTAGAGGTCATCTAATCCTTTTAATAGCAATCATCTGCTCCTTCATTCTACTAATAAGGAAACAGAAACCTAGACAGCTTATATGACTTGTCCAAGGTCACCCGTTATCTAAAGGAAGAACTGGAACTAGAACCCAGGTCTACTGACTCTTTTAAAAGTGATCTGCCCACAAAACTGCCTCATTTTGATCTTTAAGACTTTTCAGAGAAGGCGTGGGCTTATACTTGCATTCTTTGTGGTCCAAATGAAATGTGGAAACACTTCTCTGGGACAGCTCCTAGTGGATCATGGGCCAACTTAAAACCAGAGGCTCTTATCATAGGTTCTCTGGATAGATTTTTTTGGGGTGAGGCATGAATTTATATGGGGAAAATTATGTCTTCATTTTCATTAGCCTTTGGTTTTCTTTGTAATTCTATATATTTTATGAATTCAAAAACTTTTTTTCTGAAAAAGGTCTGTAGATTTCAGCAAGATCCTCTGCTCTAGGCAATCAAGACAGCTCTTACCTATCTTTTTTTTTTCTATTTGGTGAGGCAATCAGGGTTAAGTGACTTGCCCAGGGTCACACAGATAGTGAGTGTCATGGGTCTGAGGCTGGATTTGAACTCAGGTCCTCCTGACTCCAGGGCCAGAGCTCTATCCACTGCGCCACCTAACTTTAACCTATCTTAAAGTTGATAAAAATAAATCACTCAATAAGTGTGTGTTAAGCAGTTACTATGATACTAAGTATGGGGGATACAAAAACAATAAATGATACAATCTCTACTCACAAGCAGCTTAAAATCTATTGGGGTAAGCAAGAAGTCCACATATAAATAAATCTAGAAATAAACATAGAGGTAGAGGGAAGGATTTGACTTTTGGTTAAATTTGGGTAAGACCTCCAACTGTATTTCCCCACTTCCAGGCAGTATTTCCCCACTGAAATGCTTTGTTGTGGAATGTGTGGGACTAGAAAATTCACTGTATTAGGCTACACTTAAGGAATGCCTGATAGAATAAGGGCAACTCAAATGCTGGCAAATGGTTTTGACAAGCAGTCTATAGTCCACTAATCACAGAACTGAAGTTCTTCAGTTCCTTCCGGTTAGTCCCTGTTACAACAGTGATCTGAACTGACAGCTTTACAATCTCACTGGAGAGGACTGGATGCAATTCAAGAGAAGGCCTTGAAGTAAAAGGTCAATGGTTTAAAGACTGAAACCACCCATCATCTGATAATGAAATTTCCTAATGTCACATTTGGACATACTTCAATACAAAATCTTCCTCCCACCCTCTTTCTTGTCAGTTTCTTGCTTCAAAGTTCAGATTAATGACAACTGAGAAGAGTCAAAGGTATAATATGAGATCCTTATATAGAATGCAGTTGGCTTCATGGTTTCTAAGATGCAGCTGGGTTTACAAACACAATTTTGCAGTGTAGCCTGATTTGGGCCAGACTGGAAGAATTCAAGTGCTTTATTTTAGGGTGGGAGATTGGGAGACTTCTTCCTCAATCAAAACAGTCTCTTCTACCCAGCATCCAAACGACCTCAGAATAAATTCTTGAAAAAGGTCATGCAGGTTAATTGTGGTATGCAGCATGGCCCCCATCTATAACCCAGAGCCTGATCAAGTCAACTCAAATAGTGATGGAGTGTCCTATCATGTCTACCCACTTATATATGACAAAGAAAGCTGGATGTTTCCATTGTAATAGCTTGGTATGACAGAGGAAATTTTTTTCCCTCAAAGTCCCAAGACACCAGCACACTGTACAGACATTCAGGGTACGTCACAGTATGGGGTTCTGGCTCACTTCTTAGGAAAATATACAATCACTTTTGCTGAATCTTCACTTATGCTGCAGGACTAACCTAGTGTTTTCCAAATCAAAACTTTAGCAACTTCAAAAATGGGGTGGTTACATAAAGGTGTCTCAAAAGACTATTTGCCAGGTTTTCAGGAACATTTGTAAGAGATTTGTAGACTATCCGCCAAGACTTACTGGATCACATCTTTAGCACTATAAAAGATCTTAGACATCACACAGTCCAACACTCTATAGATGAAGAAACTGAGGCACAGGCAGGTGAAATGACCTGAGGAAACTCTCTATTCATTGGTTGATCAACAACTAAGAGAGTTGTCTGAGAGGCATTGAGAGGTTAGGTGACTTGTCCAGGATCACATAGGCAGCATGTGTCAGAGGGCTTCTTTATTCAGAGGCCAAACTCTATCCTCTCTGCTATAGTGTTCACCCACTATGGTATGTTATAAGGAGTAAATCAGATATGGCTTTTAACTGCCAGATGCAGTTTCACTGAGACAATATTAATCTGTATGGGTCCAATCCTTGCAAATTTGTGATTTTTTTCCAGTATTACTCAGAAGTTTGATAAGAAGAAAAAGCATTTCACTCTTGGGGTTTGTGTGTGTGTGTGTGTGTGTGGGGTGGGGCACATGCACATCCATGTACATACGTACTTGTGTTTTTCAGTACTGAGGATACATTGAGCAGGGAAGAGGTAAAGGACCATTGGGCTAAGAATTCATAGAAGTTCAGAGAAGGAAGCATCAGAGAATATCTAGTCTTATAGATGAGAAAATTGAGACTGAAAGGAAGTGCTATGAACTGTCCAAGTTACACAACCAGATGGAGCAGAACTTGGTCCCAAGATTTTGTGATTCAAGGATCAGGGCTCTTCACTAAGCTATGCTGGAATGCTGTTGAAATGGCTGACTCTGGATCAAGACTGTGAAGGAACAGCAGGGAAGTGAAGTCAGAAAAGGATGAGCATCTAGGTGGAGCACAGAATGTTATAGGGACCAAAAATCATGACGAATAAGTTCAAGAGGAGTGAAGTGATTGGAGATGTAGGAGGACTGATGATTAAGGTCAGAGAAGGGAATCTTAGAATTTAAGATTTGGGCAGTAGAGTGGTCTGGGATGATGGTGAAATATAAGAAGGGACCACTTCCGTGGGTGGCACAGGAAAAGTAGAAATGGATATCATAGAAGTAGAGATTGATGAAATGAGAGGTCTGAGTAGTCTACCTACCCATGTTTGCACTGATATAAAGAATCAATCACTGCAATGTACATGTTGAAGTCCATGTGTAAAAACCAGTCCATTTGCACATAGACTGGCCTTTTTGCAAATTGGTAAATAGGTTTTGCCAAATCACAGGAAAAAACTTGAGTCAGGGTCTGAAAATATTTAGGGGGAGAAAAAAACTAATAAAAAGTACATGCTTTTTATAGAGTTCAAAATTACATCTTTGATTTCATCAGTATGGGTAGTCTCACCATTCATGCAAATCATGAAGCACTTCATGTCTTCTCATTTCTGTGCAATCCTCTTTTGTGGCCTTTCAGCAATCTTCCATAGAGGAATCCCCTAATGTTTTAAAGACATATCTCTGATACTTTAATGTCTTGCGGGTGCAAATGAAGCACTGAGGCTGTCTATCCATATATTTCTATCTCAAAACAAGTTAATTAAAAAAAGACTTTCATTGGATAAGAAGACCAATGAGACTATTTTATTTAACTTAATTGCTTTACAACTCACAATATTTTATTCAATCATACCAATACATATATTCTAGCTCCATATATTTGCAAACTGTTTCATTTATTTTAAGCTATCAATTAAGTTCTTTGGTATTTGAAATAGCCCATTAACTAATTGGCTGGTTCTCACACACTGATGTATTGTCTAAATGCCTCTGTAGAACTCTGTATGCTTTTCAGTACATTATATCTCTTCTGAGAAATAAACAAAGTTTCTTTGCCTCAGATTTATTAGAGTGCCATTTAACAACATTTTTAGTTTTAAGTATACCATATGAAGGAAAAAAGGGGGGGCAAAAATGCACATTATCTCTCACATATAGTATAGGAACAACATTTTGCCTTGCCATCGCCCAAAAGAAATATCACATTTTCCAGCTTTGGTGGCTGTGATTAAGTAACCCTCACTGACCTTTGTTCCTGTGGTGACAGAGAGACTTAACAAAAGGCTCCTGCCTGGTGTACAGGTAATTAGGAGGTGCGTGAACTATTAGACAACAGTAGCAGAGTCGTTTAACAAACCCCACCAATTCTGGCTCCTTTCTAATTATAGTATATCATAGAGCTTGTGGCCTAATGCAAACTTTTTGTCTTAAAATTATCCATAGAAAGACTTACACATTTAGGATGTATACAATACATATGATGTCATATACACAACCAAGTGCTACATACACAGTAGAACTCTAACAGAGATAATACACTGGCCTCGTCTTTGTATTTGTATCCTTAGCACAGTGTTTAGGATGTACTAAGCACTTAAAATGCTTCTCATTCATTCATGCTTTCATTCACTATGAATTAGGATTTTATTTTTATATCCCATCAATTCTCTATAAGATCTTGCCCAAATTACCCTATATGTTTCAGACATAAGGATACAGCCTTAGGCATAGGGATCTAAATGAAGATGATATCTTTTATCTTTGGATTTATTTGTTTCTTATGCATATTTTTATCGTAGATGTGAAAGCCGGCCCTATGGGTGAAAAATTTAGACTTATGGTACAGACACTGGATGATGCTGGGCCCGGGAGATAAGTTTCATGTTCATTTAATTCATGGCCACCTATATCACATGTGGCACCTTTGCCTAAGACCTGGCAATGGTTCCTTCTACTGTTACATGTGTATGTTCAAAGAGTACATGCAAACCCACCCACCCACCCACGAACACACTTTCCTGTTCAGCTCAGCATAAACTTAATGTGTGATAAGTACATTCATGTTTTTTGTAGTATTATGACAGGAAAAAACCCAGGTTCTGTGGGAAGTAATTGACTATGTGGTACTCCTTCCCCTGGGCCAGTGCTAAACCAATACCCCAGATGTGCTCCTGGCATTTCATCTTTTAGATGACATGTAAAAATGAGGAAATGACTACTCAGAGCTATTAAGGATCCCATGACGCTTTTCAAAACACTGGAGGTGTTAACCTTAACATGTGGCTAAATGCCAACTTGGAGAGTGAAGTTCCAGTTACTCAAAATCCTTCTATAGTTTCAAAAAGAATGCTCGGCTACTCGCCCTAAAGGTCTGAGTTATTATATGGTATGTGCCATTAAACTGTTAACACATTTCACCCCAGAGGTGGCTGCATTTTGCTAGTGAATTTTAGTCATCTCTGTGGAAAACATTTGGGGGCAGACATGCTAAATATAAAGAAGGTACTTTATAAGTAGCCTTTGTATTTATGCCAAGTGTATTTCTTTGAGCTAAATGTTGGCTTTAGGGGGTTAAAAATAGGAGAGAAGATTTTACCACGAAATGATTTTTTTTTCCAAACAGACTAATATAGCAAGTATTTCATACATATCTTGCGTCCAAACACTTGTTCTGTACAAAAGGCAAGCTTCATTTCATGTGAACATCATTTTTCTATCAGCTAGGTGTAGTTCCCAAATGCCCTCCATATCCATGCTATTTGTTACCTTTACCAACTCACCTTCAAGACTAAATTCAACAACTCTTCAACTCTGAAAAGAAACTCCCAATAGAAAGCTCTTTGGCACTAGTCATTAATAGAACAGGCAGGAAAAGGGTGAACCAGGGAGGTTTGAATCTATATAAATGGTTACATAAGCTTCAATTTTTTCCCCCTTCTTTTTCCATTTCTATTTTTTCCCCTTCTTTTCCCATTTCTATTTTTCCCTGCCTTAAGATGTGTCTCATTCCTTACTTTAATCTAAGCTTTGCCGAACAATGATATACTGGAAGAAGACAGCGTTTTAAAGGGCAACTCTTTGTCTTGTTATTTATTGCCCCATCAGGTTTCCTCCTGACTCTCAGACGATCATTTTGCTTATTCTAATTAAGTTTATTGCCCATTTCAATAACTGTTGGTGTATTATTACTATTTTCCCAAGTCATTTAAATGCCACCAGTTCTTAAGCCAAATTTAGCAATCTTATGCTATTGTGGTTGGTCCAAGCTTCTATGCACTAGCTTTTAGAATGTAAGTTCCTTAAGGGTATGGATTGTTTCACTCTTTATATTTGTAAACCCATTGCAAAGTGACTGGCATAGAAGAGGGACTGAAGAAATATTTGTTGATTGATTGAAAGATCATGTACACTTGTGTTATCAATCACAGCAATCTCTCCCAACCCATCTCCCTATCCCCTAGAATCAAATGAAGTTTTCTGGAGCATTCAATTCTTATGAAACATATAATTCTATGTATTTATATCTGGGAAAATTACTTAACTTCTCATCAGAGACATGACAATTTGCACAATAAAGCATTTCTTCATTTGCAGTACCATTTTATGTATTTACGGAAAGAGAGCATGACACAATGGAAAAAAATCACTTGTTTTAGAGTCCAGACTTGAGTTCAAGACTTAGCATTACTTCTTAATAAGTTTGTGATCTTGATCAAGTCCTTTCACTTTTCTGGGCTTAATAAACATTTGTGCCAGTAAATGTTTAGTGTCCCACAATGACTGTTTTGATGTACAATACTCATTTGGATGTATAAGTTCTTGTATGTTAAAAACAACTCACATTCCTGCAATATTATGAAGTAATTTTTATGGAAACCTCTAGCCAAGCCTCTAAGAAGGAATCCAGAAGAGCTACAAATACCCTCAAAATAGTTTAGACCTTTGGGTAAATAGAGTCCATCTGTTGAAACTATAAAGATTCCGAGTTGTCAAAACTTAATTAACTAAGTTGACATTTCGCCATATGTTTAAGGTTAACCATTCAAGTCTTATAAAAAAGTACCATGGGGCCCTTGCTACCCCTGAGTAGCTATTTCCTCATTGTAAATACACAGAGCACTTTAATAACACCTGGACATGGCTGGAATGTTGATAAGACATTTACAAATATACAGATGTAATCATTTACATGATTATGTGACAAGTGTGACAAACCTTCTCATTGAAATTAGTCATGTGTCATGTGATTAAGCTTATTGCAATACAGATTTTAAAAAGTAAAAATTCAAACTGGCAGAATAGTGCCTGGCACTAGAAGAGGGAGTTTAAGTAGATTTTTAAAGTGTTAGTGCTAAATGGAAAATGTTATGGAGGTGAGAAGACATTGGAGACAGGAGTTTGAAACTGTACCACCAACATGTGTAACTGTTTCAAAATTTAAAGCAGATGGTAGAGTGCAGCCAAGGAGATGGGAAACACCCGGGAAGGCGTGGATGGGACAAAGAAGACGTATGGATATTGCTCTTTTCCTGTCATGCTCCGAGTTTCCTCATTCACCATCCTCATTTTGTAGGATGAATGTAAATAGTAACTGTTTCTCTTTTGGCCAGCGACCCTGAGGGTCTTCCCTTCCCAGTGTGATTTTTTTTTTCTTTTTTATTAAAGGGCCCATCCCTTGACTCACTTCTTAAAGAGGCCTATTCACTAAATGGGCTTTGCCTCTCTCAAAGTGAGGATTCAAAAAGACCTTAGTTTACAAAAATCCAAGGTCTCCCACCTGGGCCATCTCCAGTCATCCCTATCTATATCTGGCCACTGGACCCAGATGGCTCTGGAGGAGAAAGTGAGGCTGGTGACTTTGCATAGCCCTCCCTCACTCAAATCCAATTCCATTGCAAGTCATGTCATCATAGTCCTCTTGGAGAATAAAGGACAAACCACACACACTCTAGTGTTTCACTTTCTGGTTACCCTTGAAAACTTTTTCTATGTTAGACAGTCACCAGCACTAGGAGAAAGTAAAGTATTATCCTTTGTAGGTTTGTACTGATGTGCAAAATAATCTATTATTCTGAGTTGAAATACCAAAAGAAAGAGCATTTTCATACACAGAAAAGGAAGAGGATTCTCTATGAAACTGGGAATCTCTATCAATTTTTTAAAGTATATAGTAAATTCTATGTATGACAACTGCCCTGTTTGCTCATGCTTCCTTCTCTACTTTTGTTTTCTTTTGGATATTTAAAAACCTTAAATGGCCCTCTTTTGAGGGATATTACTATTGTACCCCCTCCTAATTAAAAATCAAAAGAGAGGACAGAAAAGAAAAACTCTTGTGCCAAATAATCACAGTTAAGCAAAACAAATACACCAGTTTGCATGTTCCCGAAATGTATGTTGCTTTTTGTACCTTTCTTTGGTCTATCACATCCCTGTGAGTGTATTATTAACCTGTACTATGTATGTCCTTTTCAAAAAGCATTAAGTGAATGGTGAACATTTGCTTCTTTAAGTATCATTCTGCAATAGTCTGATATCCTAATTTGTTTGACAAATAAATATATCAATTACTAAAGTGTTTACATGTCTTATTGAATCATCTTGTATGGGCCTAATGGTCAGAATTCTGTAATCTCCATCAGCTATAACTTTGAAGTAAGAGGGAAAAGGCCTTTAAGCAGCAGAAATGGCTGTCACAAAACCCATGTACTTTTAGTTCTCATCAGGCCATCAGGCATAATGACTTAGAATTATTTGTAATGCTAGGCTTACACTATTCAGTTGTCTGCTTTGCGACAATGGAGATCAGAAGGGAGTGAGATGATAGACACTGACACATACAGAAGTGATGTTGAGATAGGAATCATCAGAAGCTGTAAGATCCCTAGGTATTAAACAAGACTGGGGCCATTAAGTACACAGACACAGTGCTACACACTTCTTTTGTCCTGCAGCTATCCTTGTATTACATAAAAGGACAAAAATCAAGTGACCTTCACACATTCTTCTCAAATCCTTCTCTGATGCTTGGTTGTGCTATGGGAAGTGAGCCTGAGTTCTTAATAGTTAAACCAGAATACAAGGGGTTCCCGGCCTTCCTAAGTTGGAAAGATCTTATACAAAGGCCCAGTGACAGATTATTTTCTCAGGAGCAGTTTAGCTAAAGGCAGAGTGGTTCATTACCAGGAGGTTGGTGGAATGTGATTAATTTTTTTTTCCATTTCATTAACCAATGAAGAAGACTATGTACTCAAATATGGAAAGGCTGTGATCTACACTGTCAGAAGGAGAACCTAGGATGAAACCACATGTCTTTTGAAATATTGATATATTGACTCTTTGAACATGAATATATACTGACACATGCCTCGTGGGCACACCTAAGCAATAATGGATGGAGTGGACAGAGTGCTAGTATTAGAGCTAGAAAGACCTGGGTTTGAATATTGCCTCTGATACTAGATAGGTGATCATGGACAAGAAACTCACTTCACCCCAGTTTCCTCATCTGTCAAGTGAGGAGGTCTACCTCTGAGGTAGACCTCTTCTAGTTCTAAAGCTAGGATTCCATGGCTTCCCACCAACTCCTTTTCATTCCAAAGGATAGCAGACTATCTCGAAATAAGTACAAAAAAATGAACAAGGAAAGTCAACATAAACTGATTTGAGTATAACATCCTGATGAGTATTACTCTGATTTCAAGACCCTCCCCAACAATGCTGAGAGAGATAGTGCAAGTTTTTTACAGATAAGGAAAGTGAAGTTCACTGATATTGTACAAAGGGTTGGTCCCTAAAAGCTTAAAACTGTACTAAGGCTTTTAGGATACCCTGTATTTCTCTGTCCTTATATGACAAGCTAATTATTCCCCCTGGTATTTTGCAAGCTTCATAGGGATACAGAGACAAACAGACACACACACACACACACACACACACACACGCACACGCACACACGCACACACACGCACACACACACACACAGACAGAAAGACCTGCAGAGCAAGACAGACACAGAAAAAAAGATAGAGGTAGGTAGATGGGGAGAGAGAGAGAGAGACAGATGGAGAAAAGGAAAGAGAGGAGAGAGAGAGAGAGAGAGAGAGAGACAGAGACAGAGAGACAGAGATGAAAGACAGGGCCAGAGCTATCTGGGTAAAGGAAGGCACTTGCACAAGGCTTTAGAGAGACCTTAGTAATCCATGTAGTGTTAGGTGTGAAAGGCTGATCTTCTGCTTATTATTCAATGATGACTCTTTTTCTTTAGCAGAATGGGAAAAATCAAGCAGCTAATTTAGCCTTTGGTCTCTTTAGAGAACTCAGAGATCACAGGAGTATAGAACTTAGAAATGGAAGGGATCTCAGAGGCCATCTAGTCTACCCTCCCCCCTAACCCTGCCAACTTGGTAACTGATGAAAATGAGGTCTGGACAAGTGAAGTTATTTGTCCAAAGTCATGCAGATAACCAATGCCAGGGCAGGTTTAGGATTTATTTGCATTAATTTCTCACCTTCTGAACAGCTAATGCTGTCTTCCTCTGGTTTTGTGTGCAGACCTTTCTCCATATGTAAGCTAGATTCAATGGAAGGGATTCTTAACCTGGGCCATGTGAACTTCTTTACAAAAATATTTTTATAACTGAATTTTAGTATAATTGGCTTCCTTTATTATCCTATTTATTTATTTTATGCATTTAATAACATTATTCTGAGAATAGGCTTCACCAGACTGCCCTATTAAAAGGTCTGTGACACAAATAAGGTTAAGAGCCCAAGAATTTATGTATCTATTGCATTGCTTTTTAATGTGTATTGCCCAGAAGAATGGTGTGTATACAAGTAAAAACTGGGCCCTGAGAAGATTGCTTATGTGCTTTGCTGTGATACACTCGAATTTGAAAAAAGCAAGATACTCTTATTTTCCTCTGAACTTTGAAATCCATTTCTTGATTTGCATCAACCAAAGATTTGGTAGCATGAGAGATCACAGAATCATAGAATCATAGATTTAGAGGTAGGAGGAGCTTCAGAGGTCATCTAATCCAAATCCTTTTCTTTCTATAGAGGATTAGAAAGGTGAAATAATGATATACCTTCCCCCACCCTCAAGGTCAAATGTGTATTAATTAGCAGAACTGGGATGTTGAAGGCAATCTATTAAATGTCACCACAATGAAACTGACTTTTGAAAAAAGTCTCTTATAGTTAAATAATAAATAGTCTTCAAAGGGTCATTGCTGAAAAAAAAAAGATACTAGAAATGAAGAAGGGCTCAATATTGTTTAACTCAAAAGGTCATTTCCATCTTTGAAGGTCCATTACAAATCTGTATCTCTAATTCCTACTTTTTATTCATTTACTAGTAAGTAGTAGCCTGACTATCTGTGCAAATTCTATCTTTTAAGGCTTATGATTCACTCTATTTAACTCCTAAAATAATGGGCTGTAATACCTGAGGACGATGAGAGAAACTCCTCTTTTGTTTTCTTACCTCTCTTTAGTTATGTTGTCAAGTCAAACTCATAGGAAAAAGTCCTTCTGCAGGTGTGGATTCCATTTTGTCACACCTTTCACAAGATCAGCTTTGTAAAACTTTTGTTATGATTCTAGAAAAACACTCAGGAACAGCGCTTCACTAAGATTACACCTACAGATAACACTGGCATCTTTAGGGACCTGAACATTGCATAGCTTGGTTAGAAGGTGGAGGTAGAAATACTTGGGGAATTTCAGTATCTTTATTTTCTCCCAGAGAAAATAATTAACTTTTTTTGGGGGCAGACATTGGGGTGGAGGAACTCCAGGAAAATATAAGAAACAAGCAAATAAATTAATAAAAACAAGTGCTAGGAAACCTGACTTCAAGTTATAGGATTTGATTAGTAGTACTCATTAGACAGTTGATTTCTTCTGAGGTATGGCCTGCAATTTGAATAAGCTGGAGGTGTCTGGGTTATGGTTTACCACAGGTGTGTTACCTGGGTCAAAGAAAATTTTGGTAAAATTTCAGTAAAAAAAAAACTTCATTAAAAATACTGAAGTATAATTATTACTTTTAAGTTATTGTACATAATTTAGAGCTGGATTTAAAGAAATAGTACCTGAGTTTAATTGAGAAGATTTCTCCCTAATCTTTCACTTTTGTCAATGACTCCTAAATCTAATTCTTCTACAGGAGTAAGTAGAAATATTACCTTTAATCTCTTAATTTGGGGCTAGAACCTCCCAGGCTTATTCAGTTTGCCCCAATATGCTTCAGGGGTGCAGGGCAACTTTCCATCAAAATCTCTTGCAGGTGGCTTTCATCCAATCCACCTCCTATTTGTTATTCCCAGCTGTTTCTTTGTTTCCTAATTTCCTAGCAGGAAGAGGGGAGAGAACCCCCAAAACACCACCACACAGTCAGAGCTGCTGCTTGATCTGCATAACAATTCCATGCTAATTATTTCAATCTTTCAAAGCATCAGAGGATCAAAATAGCTACAGCTGTAACATTCCTGTGCCAGTTTGTTTCCAAACCTTAACCTGCATTTTTCATTTGGGAAACCCACCAGATTCCCTTCTAACTCCAAATCTCAATTTCCTGCCCTGCCCTTTCATGCCTCCCCCCATATCTGTTATGTATTTTTACTGGTCACCTTACTAAACTTATAATAAGGTCCTTGGCAGATTTTAGAGCTTGGTCTCTTCCTGTTAAAGAATCATTAACGGCCATCACAAAAATTTAAGTTTTAAAGATATAAGATTCTAGATCTTGAGCTGGAAGGAAATTCAAAGGCTGTCTGTACCAATTCCCTCTTTTTATAAATGAGGAAACTGAGGCCTAGGAAAGTCCAAGAAAAGCGGCTGAAACACTGGACTCAGGGGTCAGGAAGACCTGAGTGCCACCTCTGACACATATTAGCTGTATGACTGTAGTCAAATCATTTAATTTCTCTGGGACTTGGTTTCCTCATCAGTAACATAAAAGGATTGGACATGGTGACCCCTAAAATCTTGATCTGATGACAAGTGATTTGCTCAAAGAGACTTCGAATCCAGGTTCTCTGCTCTTAGCACAAACTTTTTTCCCGCAAAACAGAATACTACAAGGTTTAGAAACAGAAATAGAAAGTGATTTCTTTCAATGGTGAGTGATACAATGGACAAACCACAGAACACTGCCACTACCTCCATCTTGTTCAAGCAACTTCCTCCTGTTGAAAATTGTGGAGGATGTCCCTTTGTAGGCAAACTTCATCAGATCACCCTAAATCATCAATAATGAATTGGAGTTATTATAACCTTGTAATTATATGTTAATTATTAATTATGGTTTTAATACGTAATTATTATTTTTTTTTAATTAGGCAATGGGGTTAAGTGAATTGCCCAGGGTCACACAGCTAATAAGTGTTATGTATATGAGGTCGGATTTGAACTCAGGTCCTCCTGAATCCAGGCCTGGTGCTCTATCCACTGTGCAACCTCGCTGCCCTTAATTAAATATAATTGTTACTAAAAATTGTTTTGAATGATAGCTCTCAAGGCATTATAGCATGGTGGAGTGAAAAGAGCTGGCCTGGAATACAGAAGACAATCCTTTAAGAAGCACAGAAAGAAAATTAATTAATTTCAGAAATTCCAGTTTAGAGCCCCCCATCACTTACTAGCTCAGTGACCTTGAGTAAGTCCCTCATATTCTTGGGGTTTAATTTCTCATGTGCAAAACAAAGGTGGTGAACTAGGTTGCCTCTACGTAACCTTCTTTCTCTAAAATTCTATTTTGAAAAAGTTAAATATTGGGAAAAAATATTAAAGTCTCAGCCGGATATCCCCATACAAAGAGAAGTTGTTAATTTAAATTAAGAGAGAATAATTTAATTCTTTGCCATCATCACAAGTATTATTTCACCTGGCTCACCTGCCTTTGTTCATTTCCTGAATTCTTTTTCTTAATTTACAAAAACATATGTAGAATCTAAATTTCCTGTTGATGAATTTCATTTACCAGTAAATTACTCTAAACTCTGTTATAGTGAAGTACTGTATTCTCAATAGAAAATTGCTAAGGACAAATAAATATTGATCATCCAGGGAGAAGAAGGCCACTCATGATATTATCTCTTTTGTGAACAGTCATTCTTCTGTGTTCATCTCATGCCAAACATCTTACACTTTAACACAAGGATTCCTCTACTTAGCTCTTTAATTCATTGATTTTCTCGATTTTTTTCATTATCCACTTAAGTACCAATGCATTCACTGTGGCTTCAGAGGCTACATTCAGATGATCAAGTTTCTATTTTTGTAGGAGGGAGACTAATATAAATGGACACAAGTAAACAGACACTAGATCAATCCAAAGGGGTGGGAGGCATCATCTGAACATGTGGTTAGGCCTCAAACCAAAAACGTGTTAGACTTACAGAGTTAGTGCACACAATCGCTTCAATGTCAGAGGCATAGAGGAATTAGTGATCTTTTCTTGCTTAATTGCCCTTCTATTTCTCTTTGGCAGATGTTTTTCTCTTTAAAAATGGAGTCAGAATGGGTGGAGAGGCAAATTTTTGAAGGGATACTACTCTGAAAGCAGAGAGCTTCAGGCTAAAGGAAAATATTCCTCCTCTCAGCCTGCTGTGGCTATGTACAGCAGCAATCCTTTTAAAGGAAACCTTTGAGAGCTTGATAAAAGGAGTCAAAGAGGTACAAACAGTAGTTAACTCTTCCATTTACTTCCTACAAACAGGATTTAATTAAATACCGTTTATGTCTCTTCAACTGCACTTTTATGCCATCAGGGGTTCCGAAGTCACTGCTGACAATGGTACCTCCTAAGAGCTGAGAAAGTATATTCTATTTCTTCCTCAAACTTGGTATAGAAATGAGGAAAATGGGTGAGAAGCAAATATGGTTTATTAGTTGCTTAGAGATTCTGTTTTGAAGGCATGCTGGCCAAATGTCTAAAGGAGAAAATGCTGGCCAAATGTCTAAAGGAGAAAATCATAGATTTAAAGCTGGAAGTGACCTTAGAGACCATCAAAAGTAAACTGAAATCACGAAATCAATGGTATTGCGGGTTACTAATAGCCAAATGCTCAACATCTGCTATTCACTCCTCAGAACATACATGACCAGGTCTCCTTTGCCATTGTCTCTGAGAATGAGATGGTTCCCTTCACCTTGAGCCTCTCTCTCCTATTCTCCTCAAGAGCTGGCTTTGGCTTTCGTTTCATCTCTCTCATCTTCATTCAATCCTTATTCTTGGATCCTTTACTAGCAAATACAAATATGATCAAGTATCCTCATCTTAAAAAAAAAAGTGTTTTCTTGAGCTTGCTATTCTCTTAAGCTGTTGACCTATGTCTCCCTCTTTTATTCTTTTTTTTGCTGTTAAATTCTTAGAAACTGTGCTCATCGATTCCCCTTTATCACCAGCCATTCACTTCTCAACCACTTGAAATTTTGCTCTATTTCCCATTACTCTATTGAAACTACTCTCTCCAAGGTACTCAGAAAACTCTTAATTGCAAAATCCAGAGGATTTTACTCAGTCCTCCTACTGCATGACCTTGCTGCAGTCTCTGACAGTGTTAACAACCCTCTCTTTTAAGAGACACTCCCTCCTTCACTGGCTTCAGCTTCTCCTCCTAAAAGTCCAACAGGTCCTTTTCAGTACTCTATACTAGTTTATCATGCATTTCTTGCCCTCTAAGGCTGAGTGTTTCCTTTTCTTTCTGCCCTGTTATTCTTCTCTCTCCTTTTCCTTAGTCATCTCTTCAACTCCCAAGGCTTCACTTATCGTTTACATGCAAATGATTTTAAATTCTATAATCCAGCCCTAAATTCTCTCTAGAACTCTAGCCCTGCACCTCTAGTAGCCTATTGGACATCTCCATCTGGATGCCCTCCAAGTCCCTCAAACTCAACATGACCCACATCAGAGTAATCCTTTACTCCCTTAAATGATTGTTGATGTTACCATCATCTTTTCAGTTATTACTGATGCTACTATCATCCTTTCAGTTGCCCAGGTTTAAAATCTTGGAGTTATCCTTGATTGTTTTCCTTTCTCTGATTCTACTACATCATCTCTTGACTCTGTCCTCTTTTCTTCAATCACACTGCTACTATAGTATTTCAGGCCCTCCTTACCTTTCTTCTGGGCTATTTTTAAAGCTTTCTAATTGTTCTTTCTCTGTCTAATCTCTTCTCTTCTGTAATTCACCCCTCATGTATCCGCCATGGCAATTTTCCTAAGGCAAAGATCTGACCGTGTCAACCCTCTGCCTAAAAAAAAAATTGTAAGAGTGAAAGTGAGAAGGTTCTTTATGCCTTCTAGGAATTATATGCTTTAGCCTGACATTTAAAGCCCTCAGCAACCTAGCCTCCACTGACCTTTCTAGCTTTATTTCACCTTTCTTCCCTTCATATGCTCTACATTCCTGTAAAACTAGATTATTAGCTGTTCCCTTATATCTTTCTCCTCCATGTATTTTCATGAGAAGGAAATGTATTCTCTCCTCATCTCTTGGCAAATCTCAATTATCTCCCCTTTCAGAGCCCTTATTTTCCTTCTAGGCTTAGTTAAGGTGTTACATCTTCTGATCTACTCCTCTTCTTTCCCACTAGTTCTCAGGAACCATAGATTTAGAGATGGAAGGTCTCTCAGAATCCATCTAACTCAACTCCCTCATTTTTTAGGTGGAGAAACTGAAGCCAAATAAAGTAATATCTTCCTCTATAAAACAAAAGTATATATATTTTTGTATATAGAACTATAAATGAACTCTTAAAACTTATTTTTGCCTCTAACCTGAGACATAATTGGAAAAATGTTTTATTACAAATTCTTGCCATTTTTGTATTTATAAAGTCCATCTTTCTAATATAAAGCATTTTAGGAAAACTTGTATAGAAGTGGGGAGGCTATATTCTGATGAATCTCACAGAGAACAGCTAAAAAGGACTGCAAAAACAACCTTGAAATGAAGAATATGTTTTATCTCAAAGTAGTTGGTGGAACAGAGATATCAGTATCATGAAAATGTATTCAAGTAGGATCTTTTAAAGTGTACTTATGGAGAATAAGAGATGGCAGGTGGAGAAAACGCAAAATAATTACAGACATGGAGAGGAGAATCAGGTTAAGTTCAAGTTTATTAAATTTTAGATAGAAGAGAAAATCCAAAAAAAAAATAAGCTTAATTATCTGGAACCCAGAGCAAATAATACTGAGGATGATAAGGATGGTGGAAATGTCTTTACACGTGGTCAGAAGAAGGCTACTTTTTATTTGCATGAAACTAGTTCCCTTGGCAACAGAAAATAAAAATCAGGATTCAAAGGCTCTAAACAAGAATCAGACAAAATTAAGGTAGTGGTTGTTCACTGCAACAAACCTTAAGCACAAAGAAAGAGGAAACTCTGTAGCAAATGGAAAGGGAATTGAGTTCTGGCCAAGGTTTTTGTTGTTCAGAAATTACTGAGATAAGACAGAGTTGATGTACAGCTAAGTGCAGTATGTCTCTTAACAATGTAGAAAATCTATTTTTTTCCCTTTCAAACCATTTAGATTCATTATCTCATTTGCTTCTAGCCCGGCACTGGCTGCAAAAAATGGAATTGACGAAGTAGCTTTTGGAAAACCAGGAAGTTGTGTCCAAAAATGTGTCTGTAGTGGTGATGGCAGAGAGTTGTCATTTTGATTACTTTTCTAAAGTCTTTAAAAGAAAAATTTTTTATCATATTTATATTTGTAATTTTACTTTACTTTTAAAAATAGTTTAATGAAAAAGGTAAGTCATGATAATAGCCACATTAAAAAATAAACCAGCTACTTAATTGATCTAAGTAGGAAGTGTACTCAATATAATTACTTCTTCTTGCTTTTCAGTCATGTCTGACTTTTCATGACCCCTTTTGGGGTTTTCTTGGCAAAGATACTGGAGTGTTTGCCATTTCCTTGGGCAGCTCATTTTACAGATGAGGAAACTGAGGCAAACCGGGTAAATGACTTGCCTAGGGTCACACAGCAAGTATCTCAGGCTGGATTTGAACTCAGGGAGATGAGCCTTCCTGATTCCAGGCCCAGCGCTCTATCTACTGGCCCACCTAGCTGCCCAATATAATTATATCTTCCCCAAAGGCCAATCTCTGAGGTATGGCTTTGCGATTAATACTAAGGAAGCAACAAATACAACTTTGGATTTTCTAGTCCATTGCAATTTTTCTCTCCTTTAAAAAGTAGTTTGGAAATATTTGTCATTGGTAGTTCCTGCCATTTTATGTAGTATTGGGGGATGTGTAATATCACACCAAAGAGTTCTGCAAAGTTTAAATGTTCTCCTTTCTTGGTTATGTTACCAGGATTCTGATTGCATTAAGTATTCCTTCTTTTACCCTTGAGAACATTCATCTATTTCTACTGACATCTGTTCTGCTATGTGAGTAGTGAGGAAACATTTGTTTATTTTTTCTTCCCCCTCCATCCACTCCCTTAGTAATGTCTGCTTCTCATCCTAAAACATCATGTTTGCTTGGCAATAACTTAATGGAGGGAAAACTTGCTGCTAGAGAGAAAACTGCGAACACATGATAGATATGGAATTCTGGATGATGTTGCTGACACTGTCAAGGTTTCATGGTGCCTGCTAGTTATTTCACAACTAGACCTATGGCTGACTAGATCCTTTAAAAGGCAGCTAAATTGTAAGAAGGGCATTTAGGTGGCTCAGTGGAGAGGGTGCCTGGGCCTGGAGTCAGGAAGACTCATCTTCCTGAGTTCAAATCTGCCTCTCAGGAAGACACTTAACCCTGTTTGCCTCAGTTTCCTCATCTGTAAAATGACCCGGAGAAGGAAATGGCAAATCACTGCAGTATCTTTGCCAAGAGAATCCCAAAAGGGGTAATGAGATGTCAGGAATGACTGAAACAATTGAACAACAAAATTGTAATAGCAAATTCATGAATTTCACAAGTGCTTAGAAGAGAATTAATAGGCAGTGGGATATTAAGAATCCCATTCTAGGGGGTGAAACAAAGCCATTCTTCTTACTCCATCCTTCCCTCTATCCTAAGCCTTCATGCCATTTACTTCTTCCTCCTCCTGATGTCGGGTATATAAGAGGTGAATGTGACATTTAGAGAGGCAGAAAGAAAAATGACTCCATTCCAAACTCGCAAGGCAGAGTCACTTCTCTTTCATAATCTGTTTTGCATTCTTGTACTTGGGCTACTTTTAACTCCAGATCTCCTACTATGTCCCATCACTACTTCTGTTACAAAACAAGAGTATTTTCTCAGAGAAAATAACTAAGATTTGTTGAAGGAAAGGAAAAATTTTCCATCTTGATCTGAAAATGACATCATGATTTACTTGCTTCTTAAAGAGACCAAAGTACGATCTAGACATGCTTTAAAAAGTTGAGCTAATCCTAACTTTGGGCCACAGTGAAAGGAAAACCTCAGTTTTCCTCTCAGTAAAATGAACGTGCTATATTTATTTTTAATAAAGATCCTATAAGTATATTGTAGTTATCTTAAATCTATATCAGAGTGTGAGTGTGAACCATGAAGTATCATGGAAATGTGTTATTACTTTTAATGCATAAGATACTACATACACACACACACACATATACATATATACATATATATTTAAAATTATACCTTTATTTTCTCTTGAGTATTTCCATTTCTTTTCCCTGACTCTCTGTTTAGCTACATTCTTTGTTTTATACTATATTTTACCTACAGAGACATAATGCCAATTTTGTACTTGCTTGCTTACCTACATTGTTTTTTTTTTAATTTCCAGCATATTTATAGCTAAATTACATGCATAATCCTTGGGCCTATGTTAATTTATCTTTGAATGTTTTTCATTTCCCCTCTATGTCCTAACTCCATTGACTTATCCTATTTGATATTTTTGCATTCTTCTAAAATTTGCTTGGCTGCTATTCAACATGCTTATTTTTTCCCCTTTTTGGTCTTACTTGTATCCTAATTACCAACCTAAGTAGGTTATAAGAATCATTGCAAAGAGGGTCCCTTACCCACACATTTTGAATCATATTCTATGGATCACTCAGGCTTAGTCAAGGATTGATTTCTTTCTAGTTCTCTCTTTTACATAGTGCATAATTTAGCAATCTTGAGCCCTGCCTGAAAACCTACAGTGAAACATGATTTATTCATTTCATGTCATTTATTTCTGGAGAGCTAAAATTGCATGTAACCAGTAGTCTTTTCTATTAGCATAAATGAAAAACCAAAAGAAAATATCAATGAATTGAGTAGCCTAGTGAGGTAGCTGATAATAAACATAATTACGAAAGATTAACAATTTCTTTGTTTTAAAGATCCCCAAGTACTTTGCAGTTATTTCCTTATACATCTTTAAGACATTACTGTAGCAACAGGAAAATTACAACCTGTATTATATAGATGGAAAATCTGAAAAATAAAGAGAGGATGTGAGCTCCTTGGAATTACCCCCAAAGTGTGTAAAAGAGGCCCAAAATATTCAAATGGAGGCCAATACTTCCTCTAAAATGTCAAGATACAATATCATAGAAAAATCAAGAAAAAATTCTTTTTCTGACCCTATTCCCTCTGGATTCTGGGTTCTGAATTAGACAAATGTCATTAAAATTAGTTCCCAACTATCTAGGTTACTCTCTGAAAGTGTTTAAAGTATGTAGGAGGTCATATTAACTTTTACAGGCTGCTAGGGTACCATTTAATGCCTTGTTTCTTCTACAATCCCCAAAGGTCCCAGGAAAATCTGGCACACATTTCTATAGAAATGAATATGTTCAAAGTTAAGTAGTATACTACAGGTGGGAGTATTTGGGGAACAGTCAAGAATAAAGACAAAGTGGGGAAATGGAGAAAAAAGAGAATAATTTTAAAAATTATTATGAACTGGAGGGAAGGGAATAAGCATTTACATAACTCCTCTATGTGCCAGACACTGTATTTAGCACTTTATGAATATAGGTGGTGCAGTGGATAGAGCACTGGGTTTGGAATCAGAAAGATTCATCTTCCTCAGTTTAAATCTGGCCTCTGCAACTCACTAGCTATGTGACCCTGGAGAAGTCACTTAATACTATTTGCCTTAGTTCTTCATCTGTCAAATGACCCAGAGAAAGTAACGGCAAGTCACTCCAGTATCATTGCCAAGAAAACCCCAAATGGCATCATGGAGGACTTTGACATGACTGAAGCAATTGAATAACAACAACACGTGCCAGGCACTGTGCTAAGTGCTGTACAAATGTTATTTCATTTGATTTAAGAACTAGAAAATCAACAACCAATTTGAACATTTTCATATAAAAAGGCCAGAAAAAAAGACTGTATTATATATACCTTGGTTTTATATATGTAGGAATACAGGTATACATATATGTATGTGTATATAATATAGTTACATTAAATATATAAAATATTAATTATAATCAAGAAATATTAATAATTAATATTATTAACTTCAATTTATTATAACCACTTATATTATATATAATTATATGTTATTAATTAAGTATATTAAAATATATATGTAAATTTTAACTATATAAATGTATATCTGTATGTGTATATATAATGCAGTATTAACAAGATCGCTTTACATTTCTGTGTCCACTTCTGAACTTTCTGTTTTCTTCTATGGTATATATTTAAAAAATTTTTTTTAAGGCAATTGGGGTTAAGTGGCTTGCCCAGGGTCACACAGCTAGTAAGTGTCAAGTGTTTGGTCTGAGGTCAGATTTGAACTCAGGTCCTCCTTACTTCAGGGCCGGTGCTCTATCCACTGTACCACCCAGTTGCCCCTCTATGGCATATTTTTAAACATTTCATTGACACTTTTTTCCTTTTTTTTTTTAAGCACAACTATCACTTTCTCCTTTCTCTTCTACCACTCTCCCCTTCTGTAAAAAAAAGCCATAATAAAATAAATAATATAATAAAATATAATAAATAAAATAGTTATAATAAATAATGAGAATCAAGTAAAACAAATTTACGTTGTATTAGTATGTCTCATTCTCCACTTACAATCACTTTTTCCTCAAGATGTGGGAAGTATGATTCATTATCACTCTTCTGGAGTTCAGATTGGTTAGTGCATGGAATCTGGTTCTGCCTACTACATTCTGAATCAGTTCTCAAGAGTCTTCCCAGGTTTTTCTGAGTCCATCTTTGTTATTTTTTATGGTACAAAAAGATTCCATTGCTCACATTTTTTTCCCACACTGACTACTCAGATAGCCTAACCTCTAAAAAATGTCATGTTTAAGTCCATAATTCATCTTACTCTTTAAAAAATATATGTGCTTATGAGTATTATTCTTATAGTAAGTCTTTAATACCAGGCTTTTGAAGGTATCAAGTACTTTTGCAGAATTAATTAATTTGCAGAATTAAGGAATTATACTAGATGATCTCTAATGTCCCTTCTAGTTCTAGAATTCTATGAATAATGTTTCTTTTTTTATAATGACTCAGAGAGAGAAGGCAGCTAGGCAGCAAAGTGGATAGAGTGTCAGGCTTGGAGTCAGGAAGACCTGAGTTCAAATCTGACCTCAGACACTTAATAACTTATATGACCCTGGGTAAGTCACTTCATCCTGTTTGCCTTAGTTTTCTCATCTGTAAAATATTTCTGGAGAAGGAAATGGCAAACCGCTCCAGTATCTTTGCCAAGAAAACCCCAAAAGGGTTTACAAAGAGTTGGACATGATGGAAACAACCGAACAACAGAGAGAAGCAATATGTTCTTTATATTGGATAGAGAATTGGACCTAGGGTCAGAAGTACTCCAGTTCAAATCCTTCCTGAGCTTGGTGTTATTTAACCCTCTGGGATGCAGTTTCCTCCCCTACAAAATTTGGGAGTTGGACTCTTTAACAGTTAACATACACAGTACTTTGAGCTTAGCAAAGCACTTGCAGCTATTTTTTAATTTGATTTAATCCTTATAATAACACTCTGAGGTATATGTTATTATCATCCTTATTTTATGGATAAGGAGACTAAGGATGAGAATAGCATTAGAGAGAGTATGAAAGGCAGGATTTGAACTTAGTTGCCTAAGTGTTTCTATGCAAGTTGCCCTCAATGTCTGTATGCCATCTAGCCATTGCTATAGCATCTCTTCCTCCCTCTATTCTTGAAAAAAAATTCCAATTACATTTCTGTCTCTCTGTCCTATCTTGGGTGGCATTTGTATGTATAAGCTAAGGGGCAGCTAGGTGGTACAGTGGATAGAGCGCTGGTCCTGAAGTTAGGAGGACCTGAGTTCAAATCCAGCCTCGGACCAAACACTTGACACTTACTAGCTGTGTGACCCTGGGCAAGTCACTTAACCCCAATTGCCTTAAAAAAATAAAAAAATAGAATATACAGCTGAACTGGGAAAAAGTCAATATAGTCAAATCACTTATGTCATTTTCACCTAGGCTGCCTAAGCTATTTGGGAGTACCACTGGTGGTATTTCAAGACTTTATCACACAGTACAGGCTTCTAGGTGGGCCATGGAGGGGTGAGTAACCCCAGCGTTTTGTTTCCCTTTAATTGAGCCATGCTAGAATAGACAGAGTTACAGACAGTTCAACTCAGTTATGTTTAATGGTTTCCAGCTCTTTGCAAAAGCATGCACCAATTTTCTCTCAAGGCAGATAATATCTAAGCATCAAAAACAGAGTATTTTCTCTTTTGGCTAACTTTTCTGAGCTTTTGACAAGCAAATAAAATGAATAGTAAGAAAATAAAATCAGAAAGAAGTCTGCAAACTCTCACTTTCTCCAACCTTCCATAATCAAAATCACCTGTAAACAACAACCCAATTAAACTTAGTAGTTCAAGTGTGCTCACAGGAGAGTAGTTATAATTTACCTAAACAAAGCCAATTTCCTGAAAAGCACTATGGCTTTGACTCACTTTTCTTAAATATTTTTCAGTCAGATTTTTTAGTTCTCAGAATGGTATTTTTAAATAACATCCAAGAAACAGCTCCATTTAAAATCCACAAAAATCTTTTCACAACTTTCAGAGGAAAACAAAGAGTTAACATGTAGACAGAAAAAAGGGCACCCAAAATAAATTAACTGCATTCCGCTTTCAATTTCTCTGTTGCTACCTTTTGATCTTGGCTAACTTTCCGAAGAGATTTAATCACTTTTGCAGTATCAATCACAATCAGAATCTCTCTCCAGTGGCTAACACTTTGCTATTCACTGTACTCTGAATACCCAGCAAGATAGCAAGCACTTTGCCAACTTATCAGGCAACAGAGCCAGCTCAATCCCATTGGCATTCTTCAGAACTGTTATGCAGGGACTAGTAAAAATGCATTTGGTGAACGGAAGTTAAGTTTAAAAAAATAACCATGGAAATTAATGAGTACAAGACCTGAATTTCCATCAAAGGAATTTTGGTTGTTTTTTACATACTCTTTAGCCCTTGAAAAGGTATGAATTTCTGAAATAATTAAAAAAACCCTTTTTTTTCTATAATGTCATAGCATCCTGGTTGCTAGACATTTCTATTCATAGACATTTGTATGTGGAATGTCTAGCAATGTGCTAGACACTGGGGAAACAAAGCAAAACAAACAACAAAAATGGAAAAAAAATTGGTTCATAGGACTTGAAGTTGGAAGGGACATTTGAGCTCACTTAGTTTAATCCTCTTATCATATAGATGAGGAAAATAAAATCCAAAGAAGTTAAGTGATTTGCCAAAAGTCAAATAAGTAACACCATTCAATAAAGCATTTCACAATACATGCATGAAAAGTCATTGTTGACAACATTCAGATTTCTGCTTGTTATACTGGTTTTCCATATTTCCACTATTCTTTGGATTATTTGTCATTTTAATCCTTTAAAGATTATGGTGTTCCACGATTTGTGGCCACTCGGAGAATATGGGTGTTGAAAAGTAGCCCCTTTGTAGCAATGAGTAATTTTTGCTCATTGAAATTGCAGTTCCCACCAGGCACAGTGGTACATTCAATCTCTGTAATTGGGGAGACTGAGGATGATATCTTGTGCTCAGGAATTCTGCAGCAGGCCTTGTTGATTAGGTGTCCACACTAAATTAAGCATCAATATGGTGAGTCTGCAGGAGTGGGAAGGGACATGATATTCTGTAAAGTAAAGTGAACTGACCCAGGCTGGAAACAGAACAGGTCAAAGCTCTGGTACCCATCAGTACTGAGAATGTCTGTGAATGGCCACTGAACTTCCCAGCGTGGGCAATATGGGGAAGGCCAATCTCAATAAAAAAAAGAATAATAGAATAACTGGATGGGTTACCCATTTGGCTGGGCATTTTTTCCTTTTAATCTATTTAGTTTTTCTAGGTATGTCATTTTCAAAATGCTATGAATTTCATTATGGAGTTTAATGTGCTTTATGAATAAGAACATTTAGAGAACCTTATCAACAATGGAAATCCTTTTCTTATGAAGGACATCCTCCATTACATTACTTAATACCTTTGATGAATATCTATCTTCCTAAAAAACAGTCTACTTGGTGTCCATTCAACAACTCATTTCAACCCAACAAATATTTTAAGTGTATGCAAGGTACTCTGCTAAGAACACTAGGACAAATTGAAAATACTTTCTGTTCTCAAGGAACTTACATTCTAATGAAATTACTGTATGTTCTTGACACCTTGTAATAAATTGTCCTAGCTTAGAGAAAACGTCCTTCAAAAGTCTGCTTCTTTAATTCTCTCATCTTTAGCAAGTGAACATTTCAACTCAACTCAATTCAATTCAATTCAATTCAGTTCAATTCAACAGGCATGAATTTCATCAAGGATATTCTCAATGTGCATGTAGACCACCAGTATAAAGTCTTTATCCTTGGGATTATTTCTTCTCCAATATATTGCCTTATATTTCCCATACTGAAGCATATTCAGCTACTTTCTGTTTACTCACATAGCCTTGTACTATTTTCCTATGGTAACACGGTATTCTATTACCCAGAAGAGATCTATGTCTTCTAGAAATTTGATAATTTCAACCCATGCTAAATGAGACCAGTTCTATTGTTGACCCCAATGAGAATCCACTGAATCACTTCTCCATCCACAAAAGGGAACATTTATTCCACCTACATTTGAAAGATTAAATATATTTCACACACTTATTCACCGCTATCAACAAACTTCCGTAGATTTGTGAAGGTTGGATTTTCCTTTATAGAAACCATGTCGCCTTTTCCTTCATAGATTGCAGTATTCAAATAAGAAATTGTCTTGTAGCATATGTAAGCAGAAAAGAAGTCGACAGAAAAGAGAAAATCACCATCTCTTTCAACAGAGATAAACTTTAGATTCTGTCTAGTATAGGAATTATTTCACGGGTAAGGACATAGTTAACTCCTGAAGAACATTTGTGCAGAGAGGTTGCCATCTATATCACTGGCCTAATTTTGTCCACTTTGATTTTTAAAAACTACTGATATAGGATAACTTCTTTTAGGAAACAGCTTTTCCAGATCAGCATAAAAAATTACCTTTCCATTAGAAAGAATTAAGCATTAACTCTTGCTGAAAAATTTGCTTTTAACAGTGCTTATTCTCTCTTTAGAAAGGAATTTATGAACTTGAGGGATCTAATAACATTGTAATTTTTCCCTTAAATTTGAAATGCTTAAAAATTTAGAAAATAAGTGGTAATAACATGTAATAAAATTGCCATTGATTAATTAGAGAGATGAAATAGTGCTGACAGAAAAATTTTAGCTGACTTTGCCCTAGAAAATTTGACTGCTACCCAGAAATTTTGGTAAGTTTGGTATAGAAGCTGAAATAAATTATACTCTCCACCTATGGATCGAACTCTTACAATAAGTGAAAAAGTATTTATATTTCATTCTGAATTACTTAAATATACATTGTATGATGGTTTCATCTTTTTAAAATCACCCTAAAGCCATAATTATAAAGTGTAAAGAAACTGAGATATTAACCAATTTCCTTAGTCAAACTGGGTAGCGGGCAAAACTTTTTGGGGCCTAAGTTGTTCCAGTTGGCAATCTTTACTTCATGATTTCATCCTTTTACTTTCTGCTTTGATTACATTACTCCAGCTTTTAAAAAATATAGGCTACCAGGTAGAGTTTTATAGTCTTTGCTCATTTGTTACAGTAATTTTATCCTGAGCCACCTCTGGAGTACATGCTGAAATATTTCAGACTTCTATATCACATTATTAACTATACTTGTTAAGTTTTCATTACTCTTCATATAATGAGGGGGTTAACTAAATGACCTTTGATGTCACCTCCAGCACTAAGTCTAGAATCATATGATCTTTTTGCTAGGCTTCTGTTACTGACATAAAGCATTCTCTCCAAGAAAAAGGGCTGACAGAGGAGTTAAACACATATTCTAAATAAAATCAGTCCCCAACTTAAAAATAAGTTATCTCTCAAAAGTTTCCAAGAAAGGAACAGAATTCCCTATAGAAATAATATAATAAATGGTGGTCAAATTCCCACGCTAGCCCATTCAATTTATATGACCCTAAATGGAGCTGAATTATTATTTACATCTATAAAGTGATTCCCCTTTGTGATTTGGAAAATTTTATTAATAGCAAAGGGTAGAAATAAGATAGAATGCTAAGAAAGCAGTTGTCAGAGAAAAGATTGTCACTCAGAATAAAAATGACTGAACTGTCCTGTTTCTTAGGATCTAATTTCATATGACTGATACGATGAATTCGTGATTGACAGATGGGAAATCCTCATACTTAGAACCACATGGTGATTTTACAGTATAATTGTAGATGGTGTAGTTGTGGACTTGTGGTATAAAAACAAAAGATATCAATAAAAATGGATTTTTAAAAAAAAATAATGGCGTCATCTTGGATAATTTGTTAAATTGGAAGCTCCCAAGTAAGGAATCAGAAGCTGTAGTTGTTAGAAGTTATATCTTTCCACACCAGGGTTATCGCTAGGACACAGAATGCTTTGTCACAGTTTGGCCATTCCCTGGGAACCCCATGACCTGCCCGTGTGAGTACAGAACAAGTGAACAAACCAGCCCAGAAAAGAAAAAGAGAAAAGTCTAGGGGTCAAGTATCACACCATGACATACTGCGTTTTGCAATTAAAAAATAGTAAAAAACAATATATTTGTAATACTAGCAATTAGACAAAACAATAAAGTGGTGACATAAAAAAAGAAATGACTTAATTTGAATTCTTATACTTAAAGAAAAGTAAGTTTAATTAGAATAGGATGAGAAGATGGCTGTAGACTTTTGTGGAGGCTCAGAAGGGGACTTTTGGACATTTTCAAAGGCTTTAAGAGGTTGATGCCACTGGTTTTTTATTGTGCTAATTAAAACCTTAATGATTTCCTTTTTCTTTTCAAAGCATAAAATTCAAACTACCCTTTGCTCCAGTCAAACTAGTTTGGCTCAAGCTGTTGGAAATGCCTATAATGCTGTACTTATGTTTCAAGACCTATCTCAAGCTGGTTTCCAGTCTTATTACACTGCCCAACCTCAAATGTCACAACCTTCTATAGCAATGGTCTGTACGATTCATTTGGCAACTAGTTACAGATACATTCACAATATCTCATTTTGAACTAGTATTGAGATGTTTTATTGTTCTTTAATTGTTTATTGTTTATGTCATATTCTCCAAACTAGATTGCAAGCTTTTGGGGACTTTGTTTTATATTTCTTCATCTCTCCACACATTCCCCCCCAGCTACCAAATAGAGTGCCTTGTGCAAAGTAGTTATTTTGTGTATATTTGTTCATTCAGATTGATTACTTAGATTCTTATGAGGCATGGCTATCTTTTTATGGGGAGGGTTCAGAAATTCAAAAGAGAGAGATATAATCCTTGGGCAAATGGACAATATTCGAAAGGGTAGGGATGGGAGTGGGAAGAGGGAAGGGAATTAAAGAGGGTATGCTGGAATGTGAGCATGAGAATTTCTGTGGAAGAATGAATGGAACTATAATTAGTGCATAACTTAGGGAAGGAGGAAAGCTTGTGATATCCTGAGGACGAAGAAAGGAGCTGGTTGAGAACGAATATTAGGTCAGATGGTTCCCACAGTGATCAGCAGGTGACACCATTAGCATGGGATGGACAAATTGGTTGCTGTGCGAAGCAAGGAGAAATAATGAACAACCAGACAGATGATGTTTGGAAACTGGATGTTGTAATTAAGGGCGTACTTGTATACAACTCACTTATTCAGAGAATATTAGAGGTGGAAAGACCTTCATATCTATCTGTTCCTCCTAATTTTACAGAGGAGAAAAAAAAAGCTTGTATTTATATAGCTCTTCAAGGTTTACAAAGCTCTTTATGTATGTTATTATCTCATTTAATCTTCATAGCAATCCTGTAAGTTAGGAGCTATAATTATAGATGAGAAAACTGAGGCTGAGAGAGATCAAATGACTTGTCCAGGATCACATAGCTCATAGGTATCTGAGGCTAGATTCAAACTGAGGATCTTTTTGAGGATACACTAAAAATTACCTTATTTAAACAGAATTAAAGGATAATAGGATAACAGTGCTAGAAGGGATCTCAGAGGTCATCTAGGAGATCCTGAGAGGTTAAGTGATTAGTCCAAGATCACACAACTAGTAGGAGTCAGAGTCAAAATTTGAACTTGTCTTGTAACTTCAAATTCAATCCTCTTTCTACTACCCCAATATTCCTTCTTAAGAATAACCGTGGTACACTTTTAAAACACAAAAAGCAGTAATATTCCCTTACATTCTCTTGGCTTTTTACTCTATTCTTATTTCCCTTTATAATATTCCCTTAGTTTCAGAAGTGAAATTTCTATGAGCATTTCTTTCAAGTTAAGTAATATTCCCATGATCAGAATACCACATGATGAAACTGAAAATTGTATAAGACCTTGACTTGTTGGTACTTGTCATACTTACATCTTTGGAAACTGAAGTCTATCAGTGACTGGAAAGGAAAAAAAAATAAGATAATAAGATAATAGGATTTAGAACCAGGATGGAGCTTAGATATGTGGTTCAGGGATTCTTAAAATTTTTCTGTCAGTGACCTTTTGGGCAGTATCTGGTGAAGACTATGGATCCCTTCTCAGAATAATATTTTTCGACTCATAAAATAAACTACATGGGAATATAAAGGAAAGCAATTATATTGAAATAAAGGAATGTTTTGCCTATCTCAGTTCATGGAGCCTGTTAAGAACCCCTGATCTAGTCCAATCCCTTTGTTTTATAGAGTTGGAAAACGAAACTCAGAAATGTCAAAATTACACGTCCAACATCATGCATTTATTAAGTAGTACAGCCATGGTTCAAAACCAAGTTTTCTTGACTCCAAATCCATTGCTCTTTAAATCTCAGGTTTTAATTTTTTTAAAAACAAAAAATAGAACCAAAATTAGTAGCTAGAAAAGTTTTTTTCTCTATTCCAACTTCCCTCTCCTAGATACCCTTCATTCCACATTTTCTTTCAATCAAACATGGCAGAATCTACATATGGTTGAAAAGAAGTAAATCATGGCATCACAAGAGTTGGAACAGATCTTAGCAGCCACATAATCCTACTCAGACGTGAAAGGTGTCTTCATTATAACATATCTGACAAGTGGTCATCTGGCTTCTTTCAGAAGCCATCTAATGAGAGGAAATCCACTACTTCCTGAAGCAAGATTCCTCTTTTGGACAACTCTAATTACTCGGAATTTTTTACATCAAGCCTAAATTTGACTCTTTGTAACTTTTACCATCTGCTGGTAGTTGTGCCTTCTGAGGCCAAGCAGAAGAAGTCTAATTCTATCTCCATATGACACCCCCTGAATTCCCTGAAGAAAGCTGTTCTATGTCCCCAAGTCCCATCTTCTCCAGGCTAAACATCTCCAGTTCCTACGACCCCTTCTCATACATGATGGTCTCAAGGTTTTTGATTATATTGGTTGCATTCTTCTGGACATTCTCATCAAGTGGCAGAAAATCTCTGCTTGCTAAAAAGATATCATGGTAAAGGGGAAAGAGGCTATATTGGTACTGGAATATGACCTTTCTCAGCTCTGTTTCTGAGAATTCTTGCTCAAGATGAAAACTGGTAGCCATTTTCCTCATGAGGCCTTTTCTGGTCCCCCTAGCTGCCAGTGCCTTCTTCCACAAGCCACAGCTACCTCGTATGTGTTTGTATATGCCTATTTCTGTGCATGTTGTCTCTTCTGTTAGAATATAAGTCCTTGAAGTCAGGGACTGCATTGCTTCGTCTTTGTAATTCTAGCACTAGCATGCTACCTTGCATACAGTAGACATTTAACAAATGGTTTCTTGAGTGATCCAAACTCTGAAGATTTAAGTTGGAATTCCAGCTCTACGGCAGAAACACAATAACAAGAGTGATGGATTTGGGCAGCCGAGGAACTGGGTTTGAATCTTGGCTCTGGTACTCATTACCCACCAATATGATCTTATACAAGTCACTTTACTTTACTGGAACTCATTTTTTTTTCATCTCTAAAATGAGAGGATTGGACCAAAAGGCCTCCAAGTTCCCTTCCAGTTCAAAATCCAGCTTATTAGCTGTGTAATTTGGGGCAAATTACTAAAACTATTCAGTCTTGTGGTCTTAGAGGTAGTAGGGGAAAGAAGGGATGTTCTTTGGCTTCCACACTCTTCCTGTGCTAGAAGGAACATTTCCAGAATACTGGAGCTAGAAAGAACTTCAGAGGTCATCTCTTCCAACACATATCTAAAGAGGAATCCACTCTGTAACATCTCCATTCAACTTCGGCATAAAGATTTCCTATAATGGGGAAGTGCTATTTTGTTCAGTCATTGCCCTGGTTTTCCTTCTCTACCAGGTTCTTCAGAGGGACATAAAAGCAGAGGATCCTAAAACTTTCCCTCACTTCTTTCCTTCTCTTTCTCCAGAAATGTTCCTCCAATCCTAGTTCCTCTAAAGGCTTAGCCTGAACTCAGTTCCTTTGTTCCCTATCCAGTTCTACCTCATTGAGAGACTGCCCTTACAGGTCTATTTTCTACAGACCTACCTAGGGCCTAGAGGCAGCTAGACAACTCAGTGGATAGAGTACTGGGCCTGAAATCAGAAAGACCTGAGTTCAAATCTGGCCTCAGATACTTATCAGCTATGTGACCTTGCACAAGACAATTAACTTCTGTTTACCTTAACCCACTGGAGAAGAAAATGGCAAACCACTCCAGTATCTTTGCCAAGAAAACATCACAGACAGTATTGGTGTGCTATGGTCTATGGGGTAATGAAGAGTCGGACATGGCTGAATGACTGAAAAACAACAACCTAGGACCTAGACGTGGAAAAGAGAGATCTCTTCTGCCAGCTTTGATTCGGGTGGGGTGCTAATGAATCGCAGGGGGTTTGTATCTTGGGAGGTGGGATGTGATCAGAAGAACTCAGATTTTCATAACAGCTGACTCCACTCCAAGCTACTAACTCAATTTGATTCCTCTATGCCCAGCCTCCATTGTTTGATCATATGACACAGTTATTTGCTCACATTTTCCTTTATGAAATGCAACATCACTCAAACAGTGGTCGGAAATGAGATGATAATGATGTTAATAGGGGAGGTGGTAAAGAGTACAGTGGTTGTTCATTAAATCCTTCTGACATACAGACAAAAGTATAGATACCATGATGTGGAAAAGACAACTTAGAGAAAATAGGTTATTTTTTTCCCAAAGGGGTAATAAAGAAAGCCTTTAGTATACTGTGGTATAGTGTAAAGAGAACTAGGTTCAAGTTTCATTATTGTCACTCAGTCTCTGTGTGACCTCTAAGCCTCAATTTCCTCATCTGTAAAAAGGGAATAATAACCATTTAGACTCCCTGTTTCATGTGGCTATTTAAGAAAAGCACTTTGTAAACTATAAGCTACCCTATAAATGTGGAGTGCTACTATTAATAATAGGAAATATCTGTTATTAAAATATACTAATGTCTCTGTTGTTGAGAAATACACAATTTTATGCTCTACAAAATGACACGTTGTATTCTGCAAAGTGGCAACAGATTTAATTTAATAATTCACCAGGAATTTAAAAAAAATTTCCATCATCTAATGCCATTTACTTAGAGGTCAACTTGACCAAAATAATTTGATCATTGTTGACTATCCATTTATAACAAAGTTATAGTAATCTTTTAAAAATTACTTAGAGAATATTAAAATTTTTAGATTAAGTACAAATTAAATACAAATTGAGTGCTAATAGTTTTCTGGGTTCAAACATTTATTATCTGTCTTTTGGATGTCAGGAGCCTTTGATATAAGCATACTGCAGTTTAATACCTCTTTGGAGATTAAAATATGTATTGTATTAATATGAGTGATGATTTATGTCAGAATATACTGTCATGTCCTCTCATAAAAATGATTACAAAATAGATTGCCATAATGTATTTGGAGGTCTGATTTGCAGTCTTTAAGTTCAATTTTTAGGCAGAAAAGCTATTTATAAGACCTATACATATTAAACAATATCCAATCAGTTTCTACTGACCGTGAGACGACCGTTAAAAGGGAAAAGGGATGAGAAATGGGCCTGGTACTGGGAGCAGAAACCAGGTGTAGAATGTTACATAAACAGATTTGAAACTACAGAATTGATATCTTTTTCTGAAGAAAGCTAATCCTAGGAAAAGTACCATGAAATACCAATGGGGTACAATATGTTTTAAAAGCTATTATGATGTTCTACAAAATGAACATTTTTTTGCTCTGAATCCGGAGACTATTTAAAATGCATTACCCCAAAAGACTATTTGCTATCTTTAGCAGTTTAATGCATTTTAAAGTAACACTCCCCTATTATGAAGAGTGAAATCACAAAGTTCAGCACGAGAAAGACTATAAGCAAGTGCTGCTCTATTATCTAGTGCCATGATTCAAGCAGGAATTCTATTATCAACAGGCAGGTGTCACATTTACATCAATTTTGCCCACATAGGTCATTGGGTGCAAAACAGCTAAGAATCAATTAAGTGAAGAAAATTCACATGCCACCCTTTGGTCACATATTTCAGAAGATACATGAAATATTTTCTTCCTGAAAACCATTCACTAGGTATTAATTTATTAATCTATGATAAAATATATATTTATGAATTTACTATGATGTCAGATTGTCTCAAGGAATTACATCCTGTAGAAGAAGAATACGAATTAAAGATGACCACATCATAGAGTAATTATTTCTCCTCTTCTAGCATCAAGCCAATGTAATTTTAGTCAAAGAAAGCAATGCAAACAGAGTTTTTCTTGTCAATGTCAGCTTTTATTTTTAAGAACCGGACAAGCAAAATAACAGTGTGATCTCCTCTCTCTTCCTCTCTCCCTCTCTCTGCCTGTCTCTGTCTCTCCGTGTCTATTTCTCATACACTCACACACACCCTTGTATTTAACAACACTATATTTATTTGTATGTCTTCTTTTTATTTATATTCTGGATCTACTTAGATATGGACTTGTCTTCCCCGTTAGCATATCCTTGAGAACAAGGTTTCATTTTTTTGTACTACTATCACCAGTGCCCAGTATAAGTCAACAAGCATTTATTAAGCACCTACTATGTGCCAGGCAGCATGCCAAGCCCTGAAGATACAAAGAAGGGCAAAAGCAGTCTCAGATATCAAAGAGCTCATAATCTAATGGGGGTCAACATTTGAACAACTGTGCACAATCAAGATATTTACAGGATAAAATGCAGATGATCTCAGAGGAAAAGAAGCAGCTAGGTGAAGTAGTGGATAGAGCACTGAACCTGAGTTCAAATCTGCCTCATATGCTTACTAGCTGTGTGACCATGGGCAAATCACTTAATCCTGTTTACCTCAGTTTCCTCAACTATAAAATCAGCTAGAGAAGGAAATGGCAAACCATTCTTGTATCTTTGCCAAGAAAACCCCAAAATGGGGTCATGGAGAATCAGATATGACTGAAACAACTAAACAACAACAATAAGCTCAGAGGAAAGCCCTAATATTACTGGAGAAGGGCTCCTTGCAGAAGGGGAAATTTTAACTGAAACTTGAAGGAAGCCAGGAAACAGAGAGATGGGGAAAGAGAAAGTTCCAGGCATGGGGAACAGTCAGTGAAAATGCATAGCTAGGAGATACAGTGTCACGTGAGAGGAGGCCAGCATGTCATAAGATCAGTGGGTATGTAAAGGAGAGTAAGTTGTAAGAAGAGCAGAAAAGTACAAAAATCAGGTACTTGATACAACCAACAAGTCTAGCATAGTATCTGGTACATAGCAGGTACATAAAAACATAAATGGTTTTCGATGGGTTGATTTTAAAGTTTCCAATCACGATAATCCTTTAAGGTATGTAATATAATATTATTATTCCCATTTTACAGATGAGGGGACTGTGGTTTACAGAGGTGAAGCAATTCATCAGTAGCTATTAAATGTTGAAGGCAAAGAGCCGATCAAGCTCTTTGGTCTGACTCCCAGACCATGGCTCTTTCCATTATGCAAGCTGCCTTTGGCCAACCAATGAGGCATTCCTAGGCAGAATAAATAAGAACTCATAATTATAATTCTGAAGAGCAGAAAAGCAGTGGTCCTAGTTCACCTAATATTGCAATCTATTGGAATTTGACTATCATGTTAAGACCTTTAAAAAATAGAAGATAGAACAGTTTGAAATTTAAAAAAAACCCTAAGCTTTAAAACATATCTAAGGAAATAAAATTACTTTTATTTATTTCTCATACAGTATTTACTACCTTCCCTCTCTGTATTCAATTCTTTCAAATTGAGGAATACCCATGTGGACCCAGGCCCCGATCAATGCTGAAGTTATTGAGAATTCTTGATTATATTAGGATTCTTAGAAATTCTACTTTTTTCCTGCTTATCTTATTTATCATTGTATTGGCACTACTAACATTCCAATCTCTTAGTAGAGAACCTTTAGGTCACCTTTCCCTCATATAGCTTTGCCTATTACAAAGCTAGCACCAACATCTTGAAGTCTAATCTGAGTCAGTTCTTCAAGGAGTGCTTCCCTACCTGCCTCTCTGCTTCTGCATGGACGGTCTTTAATGACCATTTCTGACCCAAGGACAAATGCTAAGTAGAGTCATCCAATAAAGATTTTTATATAACAAGTCATCCGAAGCATTTGCAGATTTTTCTCTCTGCATTTGTTCCCACTGAATTTCACTCTACTGTTCTTTAAAAAGAAAAATCACTTTTCAAGTTTATTTTAAATTATACTTGAATCCTTGAAGGGGAGAGCCAGTCATCCTAGCTCAGTGCTACCACATTTTTAATGATCATGTGCTCTCACTACTCCCTAATGTGAAGGTTTGGTTACAAAAAGACCTGTCCCCTACATACCATGGCCATTTTTTCTGACATGATTTTACTAATTTTGTTCTCCACTGCCAGAACTTCAAATCAGTTTATTTTAGCTCAATTTTAATGAACAGTAATATCTACTCAATGCAACACCCTGTGTTGAGTGTTGGAAAATTCTATACTTATTTTTCTTCTAAGAAAAGTTTATATGATGCTCCATAAAACTTTCTGTATTCCACCAAAATATTATTTCCTTTTTCTCAATTCTTATAGCATTAAAGTCCATACTATGCAATTTGTCATTTGATTATATGATTTCTTCTATTATTTTCTATTCATTTCATGTATGTGCATGTTAGTTCTGTCTTCCAAATGAGAATGTAAATTAATGTTTATAGCCCTCAAGCCCCATTTTCTATGGCTTTTGTATCTCTTACAAGATAATTCTTGTTACTAGATATAGAATAATATTAGAGTTTGTAAGGAGAGTGGTGTCTGAATTTAAGCTCACAGCTTCCTGTTCCTAAGAATTATACCCCAGGCTATAAAGTACCATAAGGACATTCTCCTGCCTCTTGGCCAGCCATTGGGTATTTTTAATGTAGGATAAAGCAGTACTCAGAGAGCCTTCAAAGAAAGGGAGCTGAACACTTGGGTAAAAGGGCAAGAGAAGGATTAGTGAGTCATGTGAGTATGTAGCTGATGGGGGGATAATTCAAATGATTCATATTGTCCCATAGGATGGAACTTGATTTAGAGTTTAAAACAATGGGTAAGGGAGATGCCTTGAGCATTGGATCTAGTTGAACCTGAATGCTTACTGAGTGTGAGGGTAAATCCCCACAAAGCAATTACAGCATCTGGGCATGATAATCACACACCTAGAAAGAAGCTATATCTGACTGGCATAGACATAGGCCTCCAGTAGTCTTTTCATGGGAAGAGAAAGTCCTTGAGAGAAGAAGCTAAAGCAGCAAACAGCCTTGCAATAGGAACTTGATATAAGGAGAGTACGAGTGGGTTCAGGCCAAACTGATGCAAACAACTTCTTGATTTACTAAACAGATTCTGCTCCATTCAGATAGTTTTGTAATAATTACATTTGTATTGACCAAGTTTGCATTTAATTCCATCAATATTTCTTGGTTGAGGAAGAAGAGATTGAGAAGAATGATGGACAGATGTCAGGCCAAGGCACATAGTAAATGTATCTTTGGAAGAACCAAGTCACAAAAAAGGCCTCTTCTTTTTGGTTTCCCAGGAGACACCCAAGCACCACATATAACACACTATGAATTACCTGTATTAACACTGTTGAACAAAGAATAGAAAATATGGTACAGTAGTGATAAGACTCTGTGTCCTTGTATGATGAATAGACTAGGTACGTCAAAAAAGCTCATCATCACTAAATAGATGACAGGGGGATGAATTTTCTGGCCTTGGTGATTCATTAAATAGGTACCAATAAAAAATTATCTTCAGTCTTATCTAGCACTTTTCTCCTTGGTAGTGATGGGAGCAGAATGGCAGAAAAGGAAGAAGGGAATACTAAAAATCCTTAAAGATTTTAGACCATCTACAAGCATTAGTTTAGCTGTAAGTTTTTTTTTTTTGGGGGGTGGTCTTTTTTTCAATGAAAAATCCTTGGCCAATAACCAAAGAGTTGATTCACTACAGGGGAAGGGGAACCACATCAATATAAACATTTTCACTATAAATGAAATTAGAAAACATAAGGTATTTTCACCTAAGTAAAAGGGAAGCTTACAGGAAAACTTGGAAAGTTAATAAAGGCTTTAGGAGAGTTGGTTTCATCCTGCATTTAAAGGTAACAAGGTGCACTTTTTCATGGGATATTTGGTCATTTCACTTACAGTGTTAATGATAAGCAGAAGCAAAAAGACTGTGGATGTATGTATGATTGCAAAATGATGTCTGATTATATTGCAAGATCAAGGGATGGACAGTGCCTCACTAATATATATATTAAATACCAAAAGGAAAATCTCCATCATGATAGATGGATGCTCTATGGAAGATTTATAAGTGGTCATAGACAAGAATGGCATATGATGAGAAGGGATGGCAAGCCCCGCTGGTGAACAGAGCCACACCATTGAGATCACATTTCTAGCCAAGCATTAAAAGCACAGAAATATTGAATTCTAGATTTGGGATTCTAACCAGGCACCTCTGACTTTGAACACATTGAGGGATAGAGAGGTAAAAAAACCCTACAATACAATATCATGCACTGAGTTATTACTACAGATAAGAAGTTTGGGGCTCCCACTGACTTGTGCTATGTTAATATGATTAGACAATGCTGTCTACACAATATAGAGTTAAAATCACAATGCTACTATACAATACACAGTTATAATTTTATTCTTATATTTAAACTAGTGTGAATTTGGGTCTTTTTACATCTTTAAGACAGTCAGATTTACCAGATTTTTAATGTTTGCTTTGGTAGTCAAGACAAGTACTTAAAAAAGGGCATTTATTATGAATGCTTGCCAACAATATTAATAATTCTAACACTCCTTAGGTAGTAAAAGCTAACACACAAATGTGTGGACACACACATATAAGTAAACACACATATACATACATATACAAAGAAATACATATATGTCTGTCTGTCTCTATCTATCTATCTATCTATCTATCTATCTATCTATCTATCTATCTATCTATCTACCTATCTATCTACCTACCTACCTGTTAATAGATAACTACAGTTCAACCAGACCCCAAGAAATTAAATCATAAGATTACAAATTTAGATGTAGAGTTGGAATGGATTTTGGAAACCAGCTAGCTCAACTTCTCATTTTACAGATGAGGAAACATAGATAGTCAATAAACATTTGTTTAGCATCTATGTGCTGGGCACTGTTAAGTGCTGAGGATAAAAGTATGAGAAAAGAGAGTCCCTGCCCTTGAGAAGATCAAAGTCTGATGTGGGGACAAAAAGAAGCTGAAAACCTGGAGGGAGGGAAGTAGCTGCGGAAGGTACACAATGTAGGGGCAGGGTGGAGAAGGCAGAAATGTTCCAGAATAGTGCAGCCAAGTGAGAAATGAGAAGTGCTGAACTGAGCTCTTTCCTTAAATGGAGCTTTTGGAGTTCATAGCTCTACTCTTTAATCAGAGGGGCAGAGGGTAGTGATGACATAGAGTGTTAAGGCTGATGGGATTTTGCAGGTAAAGTGATTTGTCCAAGGTCACAGATCAAAAATTTGAATCCAGTCTCTATGACTCTAAATCAGCACTTACCCATTGAGCCATGTCACGTGCTAATAAACATTAAAATACGGCCTCAGTTAAGTCAACACTATAGGAAACTGCAGCTCTTTCAGAGTGAAGTACAAAGGACAACATGCATGTGACTAAAAGATTCTTTAAACACTCTGTCTTCTGGTGGAGAGCAACCAGATAAAGAAATGGCTGCAGCAGAGAAAGACATTGCCTAGGTATCCCCCTCCCCAAGTTTATGCAAAATTTGAAGGATGAATTATCGATACAGTTTTCTCTATAGAACAGTTAGGAAGGCTACAGAATGTCAGGCAGAAGATGTATGAATATTAGTAATTAATAAAAATAACTGAAGGCAAACACCTTAAACGAAGGCCTCAACTGTTGATCAATCAATAAACTGTCACAGTGCCCTAAAGGCACAATTTTCAGGAATTAGCCAATGAGTGGGGCAAGCATTGATCCATATAAAAAAAATCAATATTTTCTAGCAGACAATACTATATGATTCATTACAGAACTCTTCCTCTTGATATATGGGGAGTCAGAGCCTAGGAAGGAAAGAATATCAATGCAGTATCATCTGGGAGTGTTATCTCTTGTAACAGATTTGTCAGAAACAAAATAGTTCCTTGCCAATGCCTAAAATGTAAAATCTATAATTTTTAAGCAGAAAATTAATGTGGTTTAGTTTTGGTTTTTGATTACTGGATTGGTCTTCCCCAAACTGGTCACTTCTAATGTTTCCAGGCTTTTCCCACACTAGTCCCTATCATGAACTCTATGCTCTAGCAAATCGGACTTGTTATTTGACATACCTTACCTATGCCTTGCCAACTCTCTGCTTTTACTCATTCTCTTCTTAATGTCTGGAACCTCCTTCCTGAACCTATTTCCTGGAATGTCTCAATTTCTGCTTGTTGAAATCTCACCACTCCTTTAAAACACAGTTCAAATGTCATTTCTTTTCTAAATAAAAGGAAAAATATTAGTTGATCATTCTTATGCCATGCCAATATAATAAAAATGACAATACTATCTAAATCAATATACCTATTCACTATTGTACCAATTGGACTTCCAAAGGATCATTTTATAGAGTTAGAAAAATAATAATGAAATTCATTTGGAGGAACAAAAGATTAAAAATCTCAAGGGAAATTATATTAAAAAGTTGGAAAGAAAGGACTTAGCAGTGCCAGATCTCAAACTATATTACAAAGCAGTTATCAACAAAACTATTAGACATTGATTAAAGATTAGAGTGGAATAGATTAGGTATATAACATACAGAATCAAACAAACTTCTACCATAGTTTGACAAACTGAAAGAAACCAGTTACTGGGGTTATTCATGGTTATTCAACAAAACTTTGGGGAAGATTAGAAAGCAATCTCAAAAAAAATTATATTTAGGCCATCATGTCACACTGTATTCCAAAATGACTTCTACATGGATTTATAGCTTAGATATAAAAGTTCACATTATAAACAAATTAGAAGATTAGGGAAGGAAATACCTTTTTCTGTCTATGGAGCGGGAAAGAATTCATGAACAACCAAGGAATAGAGAGGATCACAGAAGAGGTAACAGACAATTTTGATTATACAAAATTAAAAAGTTTCTGTATAAACAAAACCAATGCAGCTACAGTTAGAAAAGAAGCAAATAAATGGGGAAAAAATCCTTGCAGCAAGTTTTCTGATAAATGTTTCTTTTCTAAGATACATAGAAAACTGATTCAAATTTATAAGAATAAGAGGCATTCCCCAAGAGGCAAATAGTCTAAGTATATGAACAGGCAGTTCTCAAAGCAAGAAATTTAGGCTATTGAAAATCACATAAAATATGCCAATAGTTAGAGAAATGTAAGTTACAACAACTCTGATGTTATACCTCAGAACCATCAGATTGGCAAAGATGACAAAAATGGTAAATGACAAATTTTGGAATGTCTGTGAGAAAACAAGCACACTAATATATCATTGACAATATTGTGAATGCCAAGCAATTTGGAAATATGCCCCAAAGATCAGTAAACTGCATACACTCTTTTACCCAGTGATACCACTTCTAAACCTACCTTCGAGATATAAAAGAAAGAGGAAAATGGTCTATATGAACAAAACATATTGATGTAGTAAATTATATTTCTATATCTAAATAAGCTGATTTTCTCTGACCAATGGAAATTCCCTTTTTCTTCCCTTTTCTCTCTCCATTTGTTTCCTTTTTTCTGCCTTTTGTTCTTGTTCCTCCTTTACTGTCTAGTGTTCCTAATATTCTCTCCATATCTCTATGCCTTGCTATATCTCATTTTAAAAATGTCTTTCCCTACTCATTATCTACTTTTCCTTGTCCTTCTTTCTACACTTAAATTATGCTTTTTGGAAAGTTAGACTAGAATTTGAATAGTTTCCCTTGAGAATGTTTTTCTAAATTGCTTTTAAATTAGGCATTTTATTTATGAATTTTGTTGTCTTTAAAGGAGTTAATGAAATGTGATCTATCATCTTTTTCTTTAGGAATTATTCCATTTTTAAAAATGCATCATCAAAATATGTACAAGAAAAGGTAATCAACTCAAACTGTAATTGTATCTAATTGACACTCCAGAAATATCCATCTTAATCAATGTTTCAGATTTGGACACTGATTCATAACTGCTATTTCTCTTTCATTTATAAGAGAGAAAAGAGTGCTGTTATTTTTTTTATTACAAGACACAAAATTCTACATAGAGTGTCAAGAAAAAAGGAATAGGGATAAAGGAAAGATCATACAGGTAGCTAGTGCTCTGTCAAATCTTTCCTTTATCCCATTCTGTCCTAGACTAAATATCCCTCATTGTTCTATAGGAGTAGGACTTTCTAATTAATGGACAGCTGGCTGAAAGCAAGATAAGAGTTTAAAAGAGAAGAACAAAGAGTGGCAAATAAATAGAAAGAAGGAAAAGGAGGACCTAAGTATCAAGGGGATGGAGTAGGGGAGAAGAGATAAAGGAGGGAAAAGAAGGGAGGAATGGTCCAATCAGTTGAGATATTACTTTCAACCAGAACAGAACTAAATCTTCCCTTCAAAGAGTAGGAATATTGTACCTCCTTGATCCCTTCATAAACCCTGCTACATTTGGTAGATTTTCATCAGTCAGATCTGTGTGAACATAACAGCATGATTTGAATGTGTTCATATACCTTCTGTGTATATCCATTAGACAAAGACGTATTTAAGTTACAAGGAATTATCTTTCTATATTCTCTGTAAATGGACATTTAATTATCAATTTTGTCCTTAGATTTTTGTGGAGAACTTTGAGTCACAAAAGAACTGCCATGTGAATAGTGTCCCCTATGTGTCATTCTTCTTCCTAATGATGAAAATGGATTCTACTTATCTGAGGATATGAAAGTCTATAGCATATTCTCCTCTCCTAATCTTTCACTAATTAATTAGGACCAAAGACATTCACAAAGAGGTAGCAATGTTAGGTATCTTGCTTAATTTTTGCTTAATTCATTTTGGTTAATTTTTTTTTCTTAATTCTTTTTCTTGCTTTTATAGGAAGGTTCCATCTGCAGGAGAGAGGGGAAGGAAGTATTCTACATCCTCTCTCCCAGAAATGATTATAATATGAAAAGAGTAGACTTTTCAAAAAAATAAAGAAATGTTTAGCATCATATATAGAAGCATTCACAAAAATCATCATTTGTTAGCAAGAAGAGTTATGTTTGTTTCAAGTTCTTTCCACAGATAACATCATCTCTTAGAGTGAATTTATATATGGGTTTGAGTGTGAACAAACACATGTATTAAAATTAGTCTACATACTTACTAGGTATTTAAATCAGAGTACTAATTTATCATATGATGAATTATGGTTTTTCATAATAAAGTGATCAAAATTACAAGTGGATATTTTATTTGCTTGTGTATATATGTAGAAATGAATGTCCTTAAGATACAATGACATTATTAATGGTGTGCATCCTGTGTCTGAATGTGACTGGGGCTGTTTTATTGCCCTCAGTTCTACCCTTGTGTCTTCTAAAAGCATTCCATGTTAGCATTGGGCTTTTTTTTTTTTGCTTTTTGTTGAGGCAATTGGGGTTAAGTGACTTGCCCAGGGTCACACAGCTAGTAAGTGTCATGTGTCTGAGGCTGGACTTGAACTCAGTTTCAAAGCACTTTCCTTGCAATAACCCTGTGACTTAGGTAGTACAAGAAACATTATCCCCTTTGTACAGATGAAAGAACTGAGACCCTAAGAAGTTAAGTAACTTGTTCATGGTTAGAATAACTATTAATCAATAGATCAATTAATAAATCCTGTCATTATGTCTGGGAGGAACTAAATCATTTGGGGAAATTCCCATTCTCTGGCACACTAAGTTCTCAACTTCAACCATTTTCAGAGCTGCTGCCTAATGCCCTTGCCAAACCTCTAGTTCTGAGAGCTGTGATCAAACATTAGCTTTGCCTCTAAAAAGTGTTCATCAATAGATTACCCTATTATTCCAAAAAGACTATAATTCCTTTTACTGGCCACCATGCTGTTATACATATTATCTTTCCAAGGTAAATTCCTCAGGGACAAAGGTCATCCATCCTACTTTTGCGTTTGTAACCCTAGCACTGACTACAGTATTTGGCATATAGTAAAGGCTTAAAAACGTCTACCTCCTTCCCTTCCCTTCCTTCCTTTCTTCCTTCCTTCCATTTTCCAGGAACTGTTGAAAATACTGATTATACAAAGAAAAAACATGAAATAGCTCTTGAGCTCAAGGAGTTTGCAGTCTATGTGGTTGACCAGACACACACCACACACACACACACACACACACACACACACACATATATATACATAGGAAGATTTGGGGGAAGAAGGTACTAACAGCTCAGAAGGTCAGGAAAGGCTTTGTGTTTAAGTTAGTCTCTGGAATTCTAAAAGAAAGTAGTGGTGACACTTCTACATGCTAAAGCTAAGGTGAGAAGAGAAATGAATTCCAGGCATGGGAAGGAGCCTTTGCAAAGGTTACAAAGATGGGAAATGAAATACTGTGGATGAGGAATAGTCAAAAGTCCAGTGTGCCTGGGCCATAAAGTGTGTAAAGGACAGTAATATGTAAAATGGCTGGAAAAGATAGGTTGGGTCCAGGTAGTGAGAGTCTTTCAAAGCCAAAGTTGAGATTTTTCTTTACTCCAAGTCCTGTGTTCTTTCAACCACTGCATGCCACTGCCCCCACTAATTCTTTTATAAGCCAATTAGCACTACACAATTTGCACAATTACTCATTTTCTACATTATAGCAGCTAAATATAAGATTATTAAATTGGTGAAACTGACAACAAAAATTTCTATTCACCTTTCAATTGCTTGGGGATACTTGTGTTTACCTTTTTTAATTCTGGTACATGCAGAATAAGATGAAATGAGGCTATATTGCTCAACTGTCATTAAAGAATGGGGGACAACTTTTGTTTAACATTTCAAAAGAAGTGGAAGGGAACAAACATTTATATAGTACCTACTATGCACCAGGCACTGTTCTAAGTGCCTGTGAGGTAGGTACTATTAAAAATCCCATTTTACAGTTGAGAAAACTGAGGCAAACTAAGGTTAAATGACTTGCTCAGGTCACACAGCTACTAATCCTCTGAGGTCATATTTGAACTCAGATCTTCCTGATTTCCGATCCAGTATTCTATTTACTTACCAGCTGCCTCATAAGAAGAGCATAGATATAAGCAGGTGTGGAAGAGAGCCGCAAAATTTTAAAAGACTAAGGGAATTATTAGAACACGGCACCTAAAAGCACATCCTAAAGCTTGCTACTTTGTATTTTGTTTTTTCTTGCTTATTAATGTCATTTCTTTCTTATTGGATATCTGGAAATAGATACCTCAAATCAAATTCAGTCAATTTGAAAGCCTAACCTTCCTTTCTGATAAGCTGTTAAAAGCTCCTTTTCTCTTCATTCAAATTCCCACTTAAAATTCTGAAACTTTTTGCCAATGACAGTGATGAAAAATTTATGAGAACAAGAATAAATCTACTACTTTCTTAATTTATGTTGTACAGCATAACAGGATATTTAAATAATTTTTTTTCATAACTGATTCAATGAGGCAGGCTATTTTTTAAAAGGTTGGAGAACAGTGTGTCTTCTCTATAAACATCAATATCCATAAAAACACAAGAGATGTCTTTAAAAACTCATGGCCTAGGTAAAATAAACCATTTTAAAATATGCTTGCTAATAATGTACTTTATAATCTTAATATAAATTTACTAGACAGGATAAATATAGTATGTCAATTAATCTTATTTTGCTTGCCTTTAGAGAGCTGAGAGATTTGCCTGACTCTATTATTCCCAGCAGTGGATAGATGAAATAGTACTTGAAGCATTTGGCTAAAAGATACATTAACACATACTTTTATTGTTATTACATGAATATGATTTTAAAATGTCATACTTTGGTATTTTCATATATCCTTACATATGTTAATTCATAATGTTGGTCTACTTTCATAAAAATGATCTATATTTTCAGTTTTGTGTACAGTAGACACTCAAATGTATTCATGATTCAGATTTTTAGATAGCAACATTTAATTAAATCTAACTTAGAATCTTGTCCTACAACGACTATTTAAGAGTGTGTAGATGTCAATCAAGATGATGAACTTTGTTTTTATGGAGAATCAAATGCATTATTCCTTACAAAGTTCTCTACATAGGGATGGATAATCATAATAGGATTTATAGGGAGGAAATTTATAGGTTAGGAAATTACATAGAATATTTCATTTTATCCTCACAACCATTCTGGGAGGTAGGTGCTATTATTATCCCCATTTTACAGTTGAGAAAACAGAAGCAGCAGAAGTTAGATGATATGCCTGGGATCACACAGCTATTAAATGTTTGAGGCTACATTTGAACTCAGGTCCTCCTTACTCCAGGCTTGATGCTCTATTTATTACGTATCATCTTAATTCAACTGGATCACTCTTTATTTATTGATTTATTTATATATCCTTTATTTATTTCCTTGTATCCATGTTGCCTCTCATGATAGAATATAGGTTTCTTGAAGGCAAAGTCTGTTTTATTTTTTAAAAATTTAGCATCCAGCACAGTGCCTGGCACATAGTAAGTACTTAATGAATGCTTATTGATTAAATGTTTGATATCTACCTCCTCTTAATTCATAGGCTTATCATTAATTTTCTAGCATTAATCTCTTGTTCCTTCGCTCCAAGTATTCTCAATGGATTATTCACTAGTTTCCCAAATCATTTTTGTTCTCTCCTGTCTCTATATTTTTGCTCATACTGAAGTGTACTACTCTCAATCTCTGTCTCTTAATGCCATATTCATTCTTCACAGCCCTAGTCAGATGCCATATTCTCCATGATGCCTTTCCTGGTCTCTCTAGCTGGAAGTGATCTCTCAAAACTGAAATTCTTAGAGTAGTTTTGTTTGTGCCTTTCCTAAATATGGATGCCTTAAACTTATAATTATTTATAACTTTTTTCATCTGCCTTTCTAAGTCAGTTCTAGGGAGAAATTGTGTCTTTTTTTATCTTTGTATCCTTGGTACTTAGCATGCTGGCCAGAATACAAGCAAGCAAGTAAGCATTTATTAAGTAACTATAGGTAATAGATGTTAGAGAAAAAATTCAAATGCAAAAATGTTCCTACCCTCAAGGAGTTTATATTCTACCACAGGAGATACATGTCCAGAAATAAGTAAACATAAGATATATACAAAATACATAGACATTCAGTAAATGTTTATTGAATAAAAGAATTTTTGTGCAAATCATTTATCAGTTGCCTTAATTGACCTTCCTTAATCTTTTTGGTGCTGTGGACCCTTTTGAAAGTCTGGGGAAGGCTATTGACCTCTTCTCAGTATAATGTTTTTAAATGCATAAAATAAAATACACAGGATTACAAAGGAATTCAGTTATACTCATCAAGATATTTTAAGAAAACAAGTTCACAAACCCCAGATTAAGAATCTACACACTCTGGCCCCCACTATATCCCTAAAATGACATTGATTAGATTGGGTTCAATTCAATTCTGAGCATTTGGAAAGGAAAAAAAAAGTGCAAGCAAACCCCAACGAGTAGCACCAATTACAGATTGCATACTGGCTTTGTACAAGATAGACTAATGAATGAGTTGAAACCTCCATGGAACCAATATAGAATTTATTTACTAGAAGGAAAGCAAAAAGAAAGGAAGGAAGGAAGGAAGGGAGGGAGGAAGAAAGGAAGGAGAAAAGGAAAGAAAAAAGGAGAGAGGGAGGAAAGGAGAAAGGGAGGTAAAAAGGAAAGGAAAAAGTAGGATACACACACACAACACACACACACACACACATATATATATATATATATATATATATATATCTCCAACTTCTTTTTTCTTTTATTGCTACCAGATTTCACTTACCAAGTACACATAGAATACTTCTACATAGAGAATGTTAAGTATCAGCTATATTTCCTTTCTATTAAGGATATCAGGCTAGTTCTAAAATAATATCTAAGATAAATCCTATGTACCCTTAAGATACCTACTCAAATTCTTTCTCTTCTATGATGTTTTCCTATGCTACTTTTGCCCATAGGGATCTCTTTCTTTCTCCTCTATACTCTAATAACATTTTAAGGATTCATAGACTTAGGTCACTAAGTCCAACCTCCTCATTACACAGATGGAGACACTGAGGCACAGAGCTGTTAAGTGACTTGCCCACAGTTACATAAGTTGATTATATCTGAGGCAAGCTCTAGGCTTCTCGACTCCAAGTCTGATGTCTTAGCCACTACATCATGATGCTTTTCACTTAACTGTCTCTGCTGTCACTTAGAAAGTGAATTACCTTGTGAAGTCTCTTCTATTATTTTCTCCAACCATTATTTAAACCTTTTGTTATTTAATTTTTCACACATATATTAGATTACTGTGATAGGACTTCTATCTACAAATGAGTTAGGGCAATTTTCCCTGAAAAGCAACAAAGCTATTTCTAGAATTTTATTGACCCAAGGAGAGAAATGTTTAGGGACTGTGTCCCCAATTAGTTTGAGTCCTTTTTTGAGGATAGGCATTGGGTCTGGTCCATCTTTTGTATGCTACCTAATACCTATTACGGTGCTATTCACATAGTGGATGCTCAACCTATCCTATATTTGTTGACTAATTCACTGTGCATGTAGGAAATGTCACAACAGCAAATAAATGACCTGAATTAAGTTATATCAGGCACTGTGATAAGCACTTTATAATTATTATCTCATTTGATCCTTACATAACCCTAAGAGGTAAGTGCTATTATTACACCCATTTTACAGATGAAGAAAGTGCGGCAAGTAGGGGTTAAGAGACTTTCCCAGCATCAAACAGCTAGTAAGTGTGTGATGCCACATTTGAATTCAGGTCTTTCTGACTTCAGGTCCAGCATTCTATCTACTGACTGCCTCATACTCAATAAATATAGTCAATCATAAATACTTACTTTTTTTTAGTATACATAAAAACTCAAAGTATGTACAACCACAATGTTGTGCCTCAGTCAGAATTAGCAGCAGAACGTGGAAGGAGAAGCAATAAAGCTAAGCTTGGGGGATGGGAAAAGAGTGACTGACAAACAGACGGTAGGAGGATACCAGCTTCTCTTATGCAGTCTACCCTTTCCGGCATTTGGAAATGAGCCTGCTTAGGACCTCACCATAGCTGGGTAAATGGGATGCAGGGACTGGGCATTTCTGGTCTTTCCCTCTTCATCTACTGGCATCCCCCTGAGGAGACTTGGCTGTCCCTAGAAGATGCTTAAGGCATGCCTGTTGAAGGAATGAATGAATTGAAGAACAAATGGATGGTCATCCTGTTTACCTGCTCCAAGTCTTCAGGTGTGGACAACCCCTAAGGATTTAGTTGGGATGAAGTTATGTTGCAAGGCCTCAAAGAACCTGCTTCCTCACCTGTGTCTTCTGAGCTATTCTCTTTCCTTTAGGTTGTTTGCATCAGAGGTCAGAGAACCTTAACAGTTTACTTTGTGGATGCCCATTTAAGTGAATCCCCTGAAAACATCACTGACTACAACAGTGTTTACCTAGATTGTAACAGGAAGCCAGAAAGATAGGATCTCTGTTTGCTGCTCTGGGACTCTCTGGCTTGTCATTAATCTGCAGAATCTTACTGCCATTCACTCTCAGGGCTTAGCAGAGTTTTCTTGTTGTTCTGATTTTTCAAACAAAAAAATGCCATACAGCTAAAACAACCATTTATGTTTACAACATGGCACCACATTTTGGGCCACTGGGGCCCTTCAAATGCTCGTTGCTGCAGGATCCGACTTGTTATGAGAGCTATGACAAGGATTAGGGGGAGCAAAATACAGAAAAATAGCTTCCAGTGGAGGATCAAGGGGAACAGGTGTAAAAGGTCTTAACATTTTCTCTGCTGTTCAGTTCCTAACAGAAGTCCCTTTTCTACTATAATGAAATGTGATTTCACTAAGTATAGCTCATCTAAATGGTTCAGGCTCCCGAATTCTTTCTGGCTGCCTACCTTCCTTAAAACTCCCCATTTCCTAATACATTCCATTTTCGACGTGATTTTTCTAAGTTAAAGGGAGAAAAAAAGGGGGAGTTGTCATTGAAGTCAGAGTCAGAAGTGAGTCCCTGTTCCAACACTGCCTCTTGATCATGGCAAAATAATAGTTATGGCACTTCATTTCTCAGTGCTTCATTTATCTGAATCTGTGGGGCTTCCATCTGTAAAATGGGAGAACTAATGTTTCCCCAAGGCATCTTATGAGTATTAATGAAATTTCCACCAAGTGCTCTAGTTCCTCAGAAAAGAAGTATTGTAAATGTGAGGAGTTAAAATTGTTTTAGATGACAGAGAAAGAGCAGTGAATCTGGAATCAGACGAACCTAGTTCAAATCCTACGTTTGCCAGTTACTATTTCTGTTCTCAACCTCTCTATGCCCCAGTTTCTTCATCTGTAAAAAGAGAGGTTTGGGCTAGATGTCTTCCAAGAAAATTTCCAGCTCTGAATCTATAATTCTATGAAGCTGGACAAACTGGCCATCATGGCTGAAAGGTGAGGCATTTTGATGTAACTGTCCATTGAGAGTAGAAGATGACAGAATGCTCATTTCTGGAGACAGCCTCTGGAGATGCTTCTCATTAGAATTGTAGTTAGCCTAAAGCATAGAAAGGCTCTGGTTGTATTTCTGGCTTTTTGCTTCTTCAGTCAATCAACAAGCATTTATTAAGTGGCTACTATGCACCGTGCTCTGTGCTAAGCACTGAGGATATAGAGACAGAAGTGATACAGTTTCTGCTTTCAATTAGCTTACATTCTAACACAGAAGACAATACATGTGTATATATAAACATATATTTATATGTATATATGCACACATATACATACCTAGACACATATGCCAGCTGGGAGGACAGTGTGCATGTATGTATGCATATACACATATGCACACAGACATATGTTATCATGTGCAGATATACACACATACATATAGATACGTCTTGTCTTCTCTATATACACCCATACAAATACATATTCTAAAAGGACGTGTATATGTATACATTATATACACATGGTTATATATGTACATCTATGTACATATGCACACACATGCACACCCATATGTATTATACATATATGTACATGTACATATGATGCACACATAAAGACATAGCAAATGTATATACACACATATTCAACAATCTATACATTTATTTATATAATATGTTCATATACCTATACATGCAATGTGCATATATACATGCTTTCCTCTCTTAGTGTATATGTATATGAAGGTAAGTAATACATATATATATATATATATATATATATATATATATATATATATATTGAAGATATGTTAAACAATAAGCATTTGTTAAATGCTTATTATGTTATAACCACTGTACTAAATGCTAAGGATAGAAAGAAAGACTCAAACACAGTCCTTGCCCTCAAGGACCTCACATTCTAATGGGGGAGATAACATATAAACAATGGTGAATGTGCAAAACATATATAAGAGGTAAATATATCTGTACATATATGTGTATACACACACACACTCACATATATTCACACATACACCTATGTGCAGGGTATGGAGGAAGCCAGATTTTGAGAGGTGAAGATGAAGAAGAAATAACACAAGGCATGGTAACAGTCAGTGCAAATAAATATGGGATGTGTCATGTCTTTGGAATAGCAAGGAAGTCAGTATGCCTGGACTTTAGAGTGAGCAGAGGGGAGTGGTGTGGAAGAAGAATGCTACAGGAAGTACTTTAGTTTTGAGGAGCTGAGACTTTGACCACCTAAATTACTACTCACTACCTTGCTCTAGGTAAAACTTAAGCTTCAGAAATTCAGGGGGCATAGGATATTTGAACCAGTTCTACTTTGAAGTTTGAATCTCTGACTAATTTGGTGGGATCTAATCCCATTCAGAAGGAGACAAAGGTACAAATATCAGCCATTATTTTATAGTGATAGTAATAATAATAGCACCTATTCAGATAAGGTATGTGCATTATATAATTTTATCTAATCCTCACAACTCCTTTTATTAAAAAAAACTCATTTTATCATTGAGGAATGGCTGAAAGTTGCAAAAGCCAAATTAGGTATGACGTGAGGAAAAAGTCCAGTAATCAATTAGACATTTGCAAAAGTGGAACAAGCTGCCTGAGGAAGGGGCAGGGTTTCTTTTTTGGGAAGTGCTCATACAGTATCTGGAGGAACAAGTATTGAGTATGTTATGGCGCACACAGGTTGTACTAGTTGGCCTTGAATGCCTCTTCCAGCTCTAAAATCCTCCGATTCTATGGTTTTATTTCCAACTGAGCTAGACTGTGGAAAGAAGGCCTTGACAAAGAATATCCTATAAAGCCTATTTCTACTCTGTGTGTGCAATGAATATGTTCAAATAACTTTTTCAGATAGATTCACCAAATGACCTTCATAGCTTCAATGGAAATAAATATATTATATTCCATGACAAATTTGCAGCTGCAATTGGATTTTGGTCACATTTCTTTTTGATTTGCAAAATAATGCTTTATTGTTCTATTGGATTTATTAACTGAATTTGCTCATTTTATCTCTATAATGTAATGTAACATGTTGCTTTCTATTTGCTATCCCCAAGATACCCTTGTAAACAAGATGTTTCCTGTAATGGGTTTTTCCTCACAAAAATCATTTAATAAGCAAATATCTCCAATACATGGTAATATGTGCTGACAGCCTGCTAACTATATTTGAAATATGAAGGCAGCATTTCTTAGAAGAATCAAGCCAGATCCCTTAACACTTTAATAAAGATAACTGCTCTAGGAAGGTCCAATAGTAAAGGAGCATAACTTCATTCCTGGTCTGTAAAATTTAATTTGGATTTATTTCAGGATAATGATCATTGAAAAAGAATGAATTGAAATGATAGGGAACCTAGGCAAGGACCACTAATCTACAATGAGAGATTGTGAAATTCTGCCACAGTATTTGGTAATTCATATACACATGCCATTAATTATTTGCAAGAATATTTTCTGTGACATTGGTCTCAAGGAGCTTTGCTCAGAGAGCAAGCACCTTTTCATATAAGTTATTATATTGGGTCCAAATTATTCAATTCATCAAGCATTTATTACTCTGTTGGGTTCTGGGGGTATAAACACAAAAAAATAGTCATAGGATCATTCATAGTTGAAAAAGACCTTTGAGGTCATATATAGTGGTGTCAAACCCAAATAGAAAGATATTTCTGTAAGTCTTAAGAGCTTGCCCTGCTGACTTACAAAACCACAAGTTAACATTATCCATGTTGTATTATATTTTTATTTATTTTGTTAAACATTACTCAATTACATTTTAATTTGGTTTGGGATGCACTTCCTGCCCACAAATTCAACATTTCTAATGTCTAGCCAGCCAATTTCATGTAGTTTCTCTGCTCTCAGGGAACAAAGAAGGATTCTGTTAGAGGAAAACAACATGTACATCAAAAATAGAATATAAGCTGATGTGATAGAGCCTTGGCAGATATCCATAATTAATGAGTGTGACATACATGAAGATGCAACAAAGGAGGCAGAAGATTGGTCAAGAGAAAGAAGAAAACCAAGAGACAGTAGAGTAAAAAAAAAAATCCAGAGAGGCAAGAATATTCAGGAAGAAGTGGCTAACAGTGTCAAAAGCTACAGAGAGATTAAAGAGAAGGAAGATTGAGAAAATGTCATTAGATCTGGTAGTTAAAAATTCATCAATAACTTTGGAGATGAATGATTTCAGTTGAATGATGAAATTGGAAATCAGATTACAGAGAGTTCAGAAGAGAATGAGAGGAGAGATAGAGGATTATAGGTGGCAGGGATGGCAACATGGGTGAGGGAAGAACATTAGCAACTGGGAAGATAAGGAAAGGGTTTGTGCAGGAGGAGGCACCTGAACTAAGTCTTGAGCTAGGGATTGTCTTGCATGGCATTTTATCGTAAAAGGTATATCAGAGGATAAGTGAATAATTGCACTATTTATCTGTGATACTGAATTGCCTATGTTAAGACCAGGATTAAAAAAAAAAACTTCTCAGCAAAAACTGACAATGAAAATTACTTGCTAAAAAAAGTATTTGGGATGTAATATTAAATATTACAATCTATTTTCACCCAATAACACTAAAAAGGTCTTTTGTTTGATATATAATATAATGCCACATTTTCCCACACAACTGCTTTTTTAAGCATCAATTTTAATTTATAACCACTTGTATGGGATTTTATAGCTGCAAAGTGTTATATGATATTTTTTAATCATGGGTGACATTTTGCCTACCATGCTGATTTATCACCCTTTATTAGTAACCTTGGCTATGTTGCTGCCTTGCACGTTATTGACAAAATGATTCAGTGAGTATAGCCTGAGGTTGGAAACACATTGTCATCTAGTGACTTGAAAAAGGAGAGTTTTCTGAAAGTTACAGATAATTATTGCAAGGATGGAAGAAGATGGACATTTTGTATTAACCTCAATCCTTTCTTGGCCTCAAATTGGTAAGACAAATTAATAGTAATCACAGAATGCAAGATATTTCCTCAAAGACTTGACTAGGACTGTACTGTATCAGCAATAGTCTTGACTGATCCTGAAGTTGAGTTTGAATGAAGATGTAAATCTGTGTAGGATTTGTGAGCGTCGGACAATTACATTTACACTTAAGCCATGATGTTTACTTTTAGAGGACAGAGAACAGCGTACATGAAGTTAAAGGAAAACTTACTGAGGAAGTTACAGGTAAAGACATTTACATTCAATATCTCAGACAATTAGAGCTGTGCAAAAGTGGAATTGGCTGTCTTGGGAACTGGTTAGTGCTTCATCACTTAGAGTAGTCATGGAGAGTTTTATTGGACTTTTTTTCAGGCATGTGCTGGTGGTGTTTCAGAGAGTGGAACTAGACAGCTTCTAAGGTCTGTGCCAATTCTAGCATTTTGTGATGCTGTAATAGCATTTGGAGAGAAGAGTGTTGTGCAGTGGATAGAATTCCTAAGCCTCTGAGTCAGGTAGACTTGGGTTCAAGTCCAACCTCTGACCCATACTGCCTATGTGAGCATGGCAAGTCACTTAATTATCCCATTGTACCAAGCAGCTCCTTAAGACTGATCTGTACTGGTGGAACAAGTTCTTCACTAAGACGTCCTATACCAATGAAATCACAGGTCTGACTTATTGTTTGTGGTTGTTGTTGTTGGGCAATGGGGGTTAAGTGACTTGTCCAGGGTCACAGCCCACAGGTCTGATTTTAAAAAAATATAATGCTAGTATTTAGACTAATGAGTATAGGAAGTGTTTTCAGCTCATGTAATGGATATTAGATATGACTATGTTGAATGTTTTTTAAATCTAGACCATAGAAATGGTCTATGGGTAAGACCTGAATTCAAATCCTCACTCAAGAAGATACTGGCTTTGGGATCCCCTCCCAATCACTCAATCTGTCTTAGGATCAGTTTCCTCAGCTAATGAAGATAATGGCATTTATCTCACAGAGTTGTTATAAGGTTCAAATAATATAACATGGCAATAACTTTTCAAATTTTCAAGTGATTTAAATTTCAGCAAAGATCATGATGATGATGATGATGATGATGGCTAGACAAAGTGGCATAGAATTATCAGACTATGGCTTTTCAAATATCCAAAGCCTGTAACCATTAGATAAACACAAAAACTTTGGCATTGGGTATCTAATTAATTAAGGCCTAGGCACAGAAGTATGAGGCAGTAAAAAGAATACTAAATTGGAAGTCAGAAAATCTCGGTTTCAGTTTTAGCTCTGCCATGAATTTACTTTATGGCCTTATGCAATTAATTTAACCTATCTTGGCCTCAGTTTCTCTCTTCGTTAAATGAGGGGGTGAGGCAAGGTGATCTTTAAAGTCAGCTTGAAAAAAAACTCAACAACCTATATTTTACAAGGGATAGAAATTACCAGCATGCATGTTTAAAATTTCCAATCATTTTATGATATTTTCTTATTTTGGTTTCTCAGTATATACAGTTGTCCTTTGACATTCATAAGAATTAGGGGTGCAGGACACCAGCAAATGTGAAAAACTGCAAATCACTTTAAGCTTTATCCCAAATCTTTATTTTGAACAATTCTGATCATACTTAACACACAAAACAAGTAAAACAGCACGCTGCACCCATAAAAAAATGTTGCAGTTTCTAGCTGAGATTAATATCTCATATCCATCTCCCACACAGCCGTAGCTGCAGCAAGAGCTCCAAGAATTTCCTTCTGCTATGAAAAGCACAAGACACAATGATCATTGTGGGAGAAAATCCCATGACCTTATCTGGATGGTAGAGGGATAGAGGAGGCATTCCCAAAGAGAGTGCATGCATAGCCCCAGAGTTCTTTAGCACACTGCATCTTTTAATAAAATTTAATTGTCTATAATAAATTTATGTATGTGGACTTATGATAAATAGATAAATGATAAAATAGACTAATAATATATGGTACATATACATTTATGACTTACTAATTTTTTAAAATTTTCTTTACATATGGTATCATCTGTGATTTTCCACAGTAAGCCACAAATCTCCAAAAATTCCCATTTAATTATCAATGGTCAACCAGTGAATAACTAAAACCTTGAATGTGAAACCCATGATTGCTGAGGGATGACTATAATTTATGTGGATTTATTTTAGCCCTTGTTTTTTGTTTCTTACAGTTTATATAGTAGTAGCCTGGTACAATGGTATAAATGTTGTTCCCGGAATTAGGAAAGACCTGGGTTCAGATTCTACATTTAACATTTCCTAAAAGTTTGACCCTAGGCAAGTTATAATATCTCCCAATCTCAGTTTCCTCATCTTTAAATTTGAAGTAATAATACTTGTAGGACTTAGCTACAAGTTGTACATAGTAGAAAGGTATATTCTTTGTGGAAGGTGTAAGGATCTAATAGATAATCAATCAACATGTATTTGTTAAACTTCAGGCTCCATTATAGGAACTGGGGGTACTAGGATAAAAATAAAATGTTTTTGGCCCTCAAGAAGCTTATATTCTGTCAGAAAACAATGTGAATACATATTACCCAAACAGCAAGCACCCACTCTATGCCAGGCTCTGTGGTAGGCTGAATGGGGAAGATCATAAGTATATCATTGATAATACGTCTGTGTTTGTGTTGTATATACAGTATAAATATAAAGTGAATCAATACAAATACCAAGCAATTAAATACAGAGTAATTTGGGAGGGAGGACAATAGTGCTTGGAAGGATCAGGAAAGGCTTCTTATGCAGGTGCTGCATTTTAAAGAAAGAGATGGATTCTTATGAACCAGAGGGAAGAAGTAAGACCATTCCAGGTATGTCAGATGGATATTTCAAAAGTACAGAGGGATGAAAAATGGAATATTTTACGTTAAGGGCAGAGAGGCCCATTCACATTTACTTATGCATCTCCATTGTCCCTTCTATGATTCTTATTTTTAATTCTTTTGAGAATGTAGTGTTATATGACTTATAGCCATGCAACGACAAAAAAATTGGAATGAAAGACATTAGGAAAGTCTCAGCAAAAAAGATAGGCTGGTCTTGTGGTACTAGTGTGGGATAACAAGCATATAGCACATTGCATCCTTGTGATGTCAGGAGAAAGAAAGGAAGGCCCTCAAACATGTTGTGTTGATTCCCTGCGGTTAATTTATAGAAAAGAAATAGTCACATAGGATGGACAGGCACAGAAGGGTTGCAATCTTCATGATTTGAAAGGAATATCTACTTTTTAAAATTTCTTTTTCTTTTAATTTATAGAATAAAATAAGCATTTCTATAACATAGTACAACAAAAAAGATGATTGCACATGGAACTGCAAATCTACTAAGAAGAACTTGCTATTCCTTTCAAATAGACAACAAAGTTATCATGTAAATTTCTTTTTTTTTTCTTCCCTCCCTCCTCTTGAGATGGCTACCATAAGACACAATTAATTAATTAATTAATTAAGTTAACGAGACCAGAGATCCATTTGATTATTTAAACTTTTAAATATTCTGCTAAATGTGTTAGCTTCAGTTACAAGTTGATAGGAAATGTGAAAGAAAAAAATAAGACCTGGAAATGGATTCAGGAGATTGGTTCTAATAATAATAGCTTATATTTTCAGCCTTGTGTTGACCACTAAATATAATGTGACTTGGACAAGTGACAACCTCTCTGAGCCTCAGTTTCCTCATCTATAAAATCTGGATAAAAGAATTTTGAGCTAAAAGAGATGTTAGAGTTGACCTAATTCAAGCACCCTCATTTGGCAGATGAGAAAATTGAGGCCCAGGGATAGTGTGACTTGCTGAAAGTCACAGCAGATTCAAAATTAGAATCAACGTCTTGCAGTGCCAAATCTGGGGTTATTTCGAACCCTAACAAGAACTTCGTGCATAAACTGCCTGGCATGTTAAAGGTCAAGAAAAGATAATATCTATAAAAAAAAACCTCTGAGAATTGTAGAGTACTATATCAATATAATCTCTTATCATAATGGTTAATTTTCTCATCTCAAAGAAAACTTAATTATGTTCAATTAAATTACAAACTTAAGAATTAAAAAAAATAATTTGCCTTTTTTGGGTTAAATCACAGAAAAGAGTATTTCAGAAAACTCAGAAAAATAAGATGCTTAATATTTGGGCAGTGACGAGCTAGAAACAGAAATAAAGCTACCAAAAAAAAACCTCAACAAAGTAAGATGCCTTCCTCCCAAATAACAAATAAGTGAGGAGCTAATTAAAATTACAGTCATTCCCTTCACCCCCCAGGGTTAGCACAAACAACAAACACAGAGAAAATAGATAAAGCACATGGTAAGGAAGAAAACTTCGCACAAAGTCTGTTTATGAAACAGACCCCAGACGGTAAATTGTTTTGGTAAAAAGACTGGAAATAAACACGTAGAGTCTTCAGCATTTCAGTCTGGTTAAATAAACACAGGGATAAATCCCAGTTGTGGTGTTAAACATCCTTACACCCACACTACTCAAAGATTGCTGCTATGCTGCATTAACAGTGGCATAAACAGCCCCTGCTGCACTTTCTTTAGCAGGTGAGCCCACTCAGATGTCTGTCTTTCTTAGCATTTGTAAACAGACTGACATCTCCATTAAAGATAGTATGCAACAGCACATATATACTTTTTTTTTTTAATGATAATGCATTTATATTTTCATTTAGGAAATTTCTTCTTTTCACTCTCAGGGCCAGATTAAAATTTTAACAACATTCCTTCAGTCATAACAAAGCTGTTTCTATAAATTTAGAGCACATTTAAGGGAAACAGGCTATTCAGTTATATTCAGCACATGTTAGGGTTTGGGCTAACTTATGCCCCCTCATTTTCAAACTATTTTGAATCATGCTGGAAAGTAAACCCTAGAATGGAGGTTCCCAATTGGGATTGGCGTTCTGACCTCAAAATGAAAGGTCATTAAAACACACTGTGTGTAAGGATGACTGAGGAGAATCTACATCATGATCCAAAGAGTGACAGGAGATAGAAATCTGAGTGTTGGTTATAGTAATCACTGACTCGGCTTTAAAAAAAGAGTCATGGTCAAAGTTTGAGCTAAAACTAAAATAAAGCCCATTAAAGAAACCGCCCCCTCCACTCAAAGACATTCCCTCACTCAAGCTAGAAGGTTTATAAAAGATGACCTTGCTCACCCCTCTTGTTTTACAAATATTAGGAAGTCTGACAGGAAGAAACATGGTCTGGACCATTATCTTTCAACATAAACAAAGATGAGCTTTTATATATATGGGTGGTAACAGTTGTGCTGATAAACAGGGAAGAACCAATGTGTATTCTCTAAAAGGATCCAACTAGCATAAGAATTGATTATATTTATGCCAAATGACCTGTAGGCAGATTTGAGTGATTTTTTCCCCTTATCTCATTTTAAAAATTATTTTAAAGAAGAGCATCTGTTTCTTGAAAGCTTGGAAGAAAGGCAATAGTGTTTAAAATGAATAAAAAATTTACAAAAAAAAATTTTTAAAGAAAGGCAATGGCTTATAATTTATACTGTATTTTAAATTTGATTAGCTAAAAAATTTTGTGCCTTTTAAATTTGTACTGAAATTCCAAGATTTGAGATATACTACACTGATCAATATTGTAATAACATATATGCTGACAGGTATTCAATAAAATTTTGATTGTCCCTAGGTTTTTTGTGAAGATCAAATGAGATAGAGGGCAGAGCCAAGATGGCGGAGTGAAAGCAGTGACTTGCTTGAGCTATCCTCCAAACATCTCCAAATACTCATAAAAAATGGCTCTAAACAAATTCTAAAGCAGCAGAACCCACAAAAAGATAGAATGAAACAAATTTCCAGCCCAAGACAACCTGGATGATTGATCAGAAAGGTGTATCATGCCGGGCTGGGAGCGCAGTGCAGCACGGCGTGGGTGCACAGGCCGCAGCATGGGCATGCAGGCCGCAGCGAACCTGGAGCAGGCCTCAGAGGACTGAATTGTGGGCAGCTGTGGAGGTTTCCAGACTCCTCAATCCACCAATGCCAAAGACAACTTAGAAGGTCAGTGGGAAAAGTCTGTTTCTGTCGGTGCTGAGACAGGAAGGTGGGGTTTCAGCTCCATTCCCCAAGAGTGTGGCCTTGGGGGGGCAGCTGCTTCCCGAGCTTCCGGCCCACAGACTGAGAGAGGGAATTCAGTGGCTGATCAGAGAGGGATTGCAGGGATCTCTTTGCCAGTGCTGAGGCAGGAATCTCTTGCTTTGCCCCTGTTTGGATCTGGGTCACAGTTCTGGGTGGTGCTGGGGTGAGGAGGACCTGGTGTGGAGCTTGAGTGGCTGTGGAGAGGAACCCTTCCTCACAGTTACAGGACAGAAAGGAATACTTGTGGTCACAGGCCAGGAAAGGAGTAAACACCTTGCCCCTTATCATACCACCTTGGAAGAACTGAAAACTTACAGGTCCCTACAAGTATCTCTGAAAACAGCTATACAAACCCCTGAAGCTTGGGACAGTACATTCTCCACATTGGAAGCAGACTCTTACCTTAACAAAGAGTTTAAAACTCAAGTAATTGGCTGGGATCATGAGCAAGCAGCACAAAAAGAGTCAGACATATTATCTTACTTTGGGGAAAAAGAAGATCAAAATATACAACCAGAAGAAGACAACAAAGTCAAAGCTCCTACATCCAAAGCCTCCAAGAAAAATATGAATCAGTCCCAGGCCTTGGAAGAGCTCAAAAGGGATTTTGAGAAGCAAGTAAGGAAGTAGAGGAAAACTGGGAAGAGAAATGAGAGTGATGCAAGAAAATCATGAAAAACAAGTCAACAGCTTGCTAAAGGAGACCCAAAAAAATACTGAAGAAAATAACACCTTAAAAAATAGCCTAACCCAAATGGCAAAAGAGGTCCAAAAAGCCAATGAGGAGAAGAATGCCCTAAAAAGAAAAATTGGCCAAATGGAAAAGGAAGTCCAAAAGATTACTGAAGAAAATACTTCCTTAAAAATTAGAATAGAGCAATTGGAAGATAGTGACTTTATGAGAAATCAAGACAGTAAACAAATCCAAAAGAATGAAAAATTAGAAAACAATGTGAAATATCTCATTGGAAAAACAACTGACCTGGAAAATAGATCCAGGAGAGAGAATTTAAAAATTATTGGACTATCTGAAAGCCATGATCAAAAAAAGAGCCTAGACATCATCTTTCAAGAAATTATCAAGAAAAACTGCCCTGATATAGTAAAACCAGAGGGCAAAATAGAAATTGAAAGAATCCACAGATCTCCTCCTGAAAGAGATCCCCAAAGGAAAACTCCTAGGAATATTATAGCCAAATTCCAGAGTTCCCAGGTCGAGGAGAAAATATTACAAGCTGCCAGAAAGAAACAGTTCAAGTACTGTGGAAACACAATCAGGATAACACAAGATTTAGCAGCTTCTACATTAAAGGACTGCAGGGAATGGAATATAATATTCTGGAGGGCAAAGGAGATAGGATTACAACCAAGAATCACCTACCCAGCAAAACTGAGTATAATCCTTCAGGGGAAAAAATGGTCATTCAGTGAAATAGAGGACTTGCAAGCATGAAAAGACCAGAGCTGAATAGAAAATTTGACTTTCAAATACAGGACTCAAGTGGAACATGAAGAGGTAAATAGGAAAGAGAAATCATAAGAGACTTATTAAGATTGAACTGTTTACATTCCTGCATGGAAAGATGATATTTATAACTCATGAGACCTTTGTCAGTATTAGGGTAGTTGGAGGGAAAAAATTATGTGTATGTATGTATGTATATATAGGTAGATAGATAGATAGATAGAGGGCACAGGGTGAGTTGAAGATTAAGGGGTCATATCTGGAGAATAAAATTAAGGGATGAGAGAGGATTATACTCGGAGAAGAAGAAAGGGAGAGGTAGAATGGGGTAAATTATCTCACAAAAAAAAACAGAAAAGAAAAGTCTCTTACAGTGGAGGGGAAATGGGGGAAGGTGAGAGGGAATGAGTGAATCTTATTCTCATAGGATTTGGCTTAAGGAGGGAATAACATACACATTCAATTGGGTATGGAAATCTGTCTTACCCTACAGGAAAATAGGGGGAGAAGGGGACAAGAGAGCAGGGGGATGATAGAGAGGAGGGCAGATTGGGAAAGGGGTAATCAGAAGTAAATACTTCTGAGGAGGGACAGGGTCAAAAGAAAGAATAGAATAAATGGGAGGGCAGGATAGGATTAAGGGAAATAGAGTTAGTTTTTCACAACATGTCTACTATGGACGTGTTTTGCATAACTGCACATGTACAACCTATATTGAGTTGCTTGCCTTTTCAATGAGGGTGGGTGGGGAGGGAGGAAGAGAGAAAATTTGAAACCTAAAGTTTTAAAAACATGTGTTTAAAAAAATGTTTTCACATGCTACTGGGAAATAAGAAATACAGGAAATGGGGTACAGAAGTCTATCCTGCTCTATAGGAAAATAGAAGGGGAAGGGGATAAGAGAAGGGGAGAGAGATAGAAGAGAGGACAGACTAGGGGAAGGGATATTCAGAATGCATGCCATCTTGGGGTGGGGGGAGGGGGGAGATGGGGTGAAAATTTGGAATTCAAAAACTTGCAGGAGTGAATGTTGAAAGCTAAAAATAAATAAATTTATATTAAGAAAAAGAAGATCAAATGAGATAATACATGTAAAATGCTTTGGAAAACTTTAAAATACCATATTTGAACAAACACCAGATAACAGTAACAGTAAACAACTCACTTTATATAATAGATACCATCTTGGTCAGTCACATATCAAATGCAGCTCAGAATCCTAAGGTAAACACTTTCAAAGAGACCTAAAATGAATACTTGCATGAGGTCTACTTCTTTAATGGAAATAATTACTCCAATCATCAGTTTTGCAAATGTGGACTTTTTATATTATGTTTTCTTAATGCCAGGCACAAAGCTATCCAATTTGTTTTGATACAGCATCTGGGGAAACCATAACTATTTACAGTCATTACATACTATTGTCCTATGCTCTGTTATTATGTTATAGTAATTTCCTACATGAGAATTTCCATGTCAGCAAAACTTTGTTCTTACATTCCATTCAATTTTACAAACATGTGCCAAGCACATTGCATTGATTCAAGAGGGAGGTACTGAATGAGATAAAGAGGGAGAGAAGATGAATGACTGTTTTAGTAGCTTTCCATTTGCTGAACCATTTGAGATAAGTGTGGCACAGTGGAAAAAAGCCTTGAATTTGGAGTCAAAAGACTTGAGTTTGAATCCCAGATCTGCCACTACCTAGGGAAAAAAATCAGATCTTTGGGCCTCAGTTTCCTAATTTCAAAAATGAGGTGGTTGGACTAGGTAGTTTTTTTTGTTTGATTTTTGCTTTTTTTGTTTGTTTGTTTGTTTTAGGCAATTGGGGTTAAATGACTTGCCCAGGGTCACACAGCTAGTGTTAAGTGTTTGGTCTGAGGTCAGATTTGTACTCATGTCCTCTTGACTTCAGGGCTGATGCTCTATCCACTGTACCACCTAGCTGCCCCTGTTTTTTTTTTTTTTGTAACCTGAATATGTGATCCATTTCTTCTTACCTTGCTCTTCATGAACTGCTCTTTTTTTGGGTTTTTCTCTTAACTTTATACTATGATAGAATAAAATCTGGGGTTTCATGTAGTTTTTTTATACTGAATGTCAGCCTTAAAGGTATATGGATAGAGCATACTGTAAAATCTTGATAGTCACTTAAAAAGTGACTATCACTTAGTTTGGGGTAGGGAGTTAGGGGAGTTTCCTAATACATTTAAGCAGAATCATGTTTCAGTCCTAATGGATGGGATATTCAGAGTGAATTCAAGATGTCTGACCAAGAAAACAATGAATTTGATGATCTGTTTATGGGGAAAAAAAACTTTCTTTGGAATAACATTATTTAAAAGATACAAATGAGGAGACAAATTTAGTTTTCTAATAAGACTTTCTACAATGTTAAGAAAATCCAAGAAATTAAAAAAAATAAGACAGAAAATGATCTTCAGAATGTTGTATGGATCTATGCATGGTTTGTAGGAAGACATGGATAAAAATGATATAGGATAAGAGGGCACAGATAGATTGCAATCTATACCACTGAAGTGAGTACCTACATTGATTAAACCATGGATTCACTTAAGGATTCAATCTTCTAGAGCTAGAGGGAACATTAAATATATTTTGGTCCAAAGTTCTCATTTTACATATGTGAACACTGAGATACAAAAAGGGTAAATGACTTGCCCATGACTGTGGGAAGTACTATAGTACCAGAGCTGAGAATTTAAACCTAAGATCTATGCTCACAAATCCAATGATTTCTTCTCTATGCTATACTTGTCTATCCAAAAAAGTTCATAACCTGTCCTTTTAGAGCTAGGGCCAAGGGTGCCTTCCTCCCTTACCTTATCTTCATTTTCCCCTTTCCCCAGGCTGCTCAGTCTCCATTTGGGTCTACCTGTTGATAAAACCTAAAGACCCTGGGCCTTGACATCAGCCCTGCCTTATGGTTTCTGGACATTTCCACCTGCCCTGCTGCTGAAATTTCTGTGTTGTCTTTCCCAAGAACAAGGACAATGTATTTATTTTTCCATTTGTATCCACTATGCTTAGCAAAGCGTTTGACAGAAAGTGCTTATTAGATACTTCATTCATTTGTTCATTCTTTCATTCACATTTCAAAGACCACTATGCACTATCCTACTGGAGAAAGAAAAAAAAGTTGATTTTTTTCTTTTGCTTAGCTTTGCATTTAGCTGACTTAAACAAAGCTCTCCAAAAACTGGGAACATTTCTTTGTAATTGCTTTAATTTTTCAAGTCACAAAACAAGGGATGGGGATTCTTTTGATTTTTAGTACTATTCTGATAAGTATGGCCATATTTCCTTTAGTGATTTCAGTACTAGCTCCTTTTTTATAAAGATAGTAAAATGGACAAAGGATTAGACTGAGCATATACACCTGGGGTCTAGTTCTGGCTCCGCCACTGACTCCCTGGGTGATGTGGAGCAAGTCTCCTAACTTATTTGTTCCTCAGTTTCCTCCTATGTAAAAGGATAGTTGGATCAGATAAACTCTAAGGGACATTCCAGCTTCAAAATTCTGATTGAAAAATAATCATTGTAGCAGATGGAAATTTGGGGATAAGCTTTTTGGAGACCCAAGTGCATATAGACTAATGGACACTTGCTGCCAGTAGCCTCTTTTTTTGTTTGTTTGTTTGTTTTTGTTTTTCGTTTTCAAATAGGACCAGTGACATCAGAGGTGATGTTTTGACTTGCATGCAAATTGAATTTAAATGAGGCAGAGTTGCTCAAAGTCATTAGCCTTATTCTCTCTTCCAAAGTTATTGAAATCCAATGGGAAGACAAAAGTCAGGATAACTGGTGATAGCCTGGGATGCGATGGATGATCTTGGCATCTTCAATGTCTGGTCAAGTTCTAAGTGCTTCACAGTGCTTGTTTCAGGCACCTTCAAGGTCATCGGAACAATTTGTTCTCATCTGCCCATTCCATGGGGGGTGTGTTCATATACTTGGGGTAGACACTCTCCTAACTCACCAATGGATTTGTGGCCCTAAACCTGCTTTAGTGCATCTGCTGAGATGGTTTTCTGGGTGGGGCTGTGGTGCATGCTACAGCTTTTTGGAGCCACAGGTGAGAGTTGGGTGAAAGATAGACACCAAATGTGGATGAGCAGCCCTGAAAAGGGATTAGCAAGCCCTCACAACAGAGGTGTTAGTCCTCCTTGAACACTCATATAGAGATTATAGTTTGGAAAGCCTAAATATCTGTCTGTTCTTCCTCATCATTATTGGCTTTCAACCTTGAAGAGATTTCCACTGACCCAGTTATTTGAATTTTAACAGTAAAATGTCATGTATCATAGAAAGGTACATTAATGAGGCTTCAACATGGTTTTGGGTCCATATTTGGCTTTGCCTCTTTATTAGCAACATATTTAAGAAACAGCATTTGTAAACATTTTGTTATACAGATCTCTTATGCCAAATGCAAAACAGCAAATTATATTGCAACCTTGTTCACATCTTCTAATTCAAATGAAAAATGAGTACAAATCATTGTAACATTATGTGCTAATGAACAAAGAGAGGAGTTTTCAGTCCCTTAGGTCCTTAGTGAATCTTGGATTCTGTAAATACATTCATTTAAATGATCCTACTATTACAGGTTATCCTAGCATCTGAAGCTAAAAGAGACCTTTAAAATCAGCTAGTTCAACCTTCTTGTTTTTTGGATTAGGAAATAGAGGCCTCAAATGGTCTCAGTCAAAAGTTCATTTACTTGCTCTTTATTTTAGGTTTAATAAAACCTAATAAAATATTCAAAATCCTTTGAAAAATAGAATATAAAATAGAATACAAAATCACAAAGGGCCTTTTCTGAATATATGTACAGAAATCTACAGAACATCCAAGCTAGAAGAGATGTTAGGGATATATAGCCATCTTCCTACAACATGTTTTATTTATTTTATTTTGTTTATTTATTCAAGTGAAGTTACCTACGGCTCTGCAGTAGAATATAAGTTCCTTGAGAGCAGGTAATGTTTCATTTTTACTTCTGCATCCCCAGATACATAGTAAGCACACAATAAATGTTGAATTGAGTTGAATTGAAGGGCAAGCCTAGAGTTAAATCAGGGTCTTTGGTTTCCAGAACTTGTTTTCTGACCATTATATGTCATGTTCTTCCTCACAAAGCATATTTATACTGTAAATCATTGGCTTATCCCAGGGAATGAAGAAGAGGAAAAAATTCCCTCTAATGCTGTGGTTATCCAAAAGGGAAAAAAATCATCTTTTATATATTTTTAGAGATTGGAGGAGGGAGGGCAAGGTGAGAAGTGTTAATGTAGAGAAAAAAATTGCATTAACTAAGTTACACAACAAAGTATCTTGCAAGCACTAAACATTTCCAAGTAGTAATATCAAATGATGACAGAGATAAAAACCTGGAAAATCTCACAAGGCCATGTAAGTGGACAGCAAAGTCAGAGAAGATTCACTGTGAAAAATTATGTCAGCTATACTAATAAGAAGATGGGTCCTGAGATATCAGGGCCAACTCAGAAAGTGGATCTTGGAGTAAACTATCTCCTAGAGACATCAATCAGCTCAACGGTTGGTCATCTTAGACAGATAAATGCCCACCAAAATATTGAGCATAATCAGAATGAGGACCAGAAACAAAATATAAAACATTAGTCAACCCTTGAACAAAATCATAGCACATTTACTTCTGGAATACAGGACATGATTATTGCCATCTTACCTCAATTAAGATATAATAGAACTAGAAAATGTCTTGGGAAGAGCAACTACAATGACTGAAAGGATGAAGAGGCTTCCACATGAGGATAACTTAAATTTGGGACTTAAGTTTTTTTTAAGAAAAAATTTAAGAGAAGACATTAAGGAATTCTTTGAAACCAAGAGCAGTCTATATGATAGCTATGTTAACATTTTATGTTATTTTGGGTGTTCCTCAAAAATCCTCAATACTAGTAGCTAAAAAGAGATAAATCTAGTGCAAACAAAAGGGAATCCTATTCTCTAAGGTAGGTAGTATACTTACAGTTCAAAGGTACAGGTTACAGAGGGAGAAAGGGAAAGAAGAAAAAGAGAGGGAAGAAAGGGGTCAAAATGAGAGACAGAGAGAGACACACACATACAGAGAACAGAAGAGGAGAGGAGAGGAGACAAAAGAGGGAGGAAAGAGGGAGGGAGAGAGAGAGAAAGAAGAGGAAGGGGAGAGGTGAGAAGATAAATAGAATATAGGAGAAGAGGAGGAGAGAGATCAATGAGAGAAATGGTTAATTTTTATCTCTTGTCCTCGGAGTTCCTTAGCAGAGGTTTGCTTGTCTCACTGAAGGGTGACCTTCTCCAATAGAAATTTGACATATATCTAAAACTACCTGGTAAGCCTGTTATAGCTAATAATACAAATTTGTGATCCTCAAACTTGTGTTAAATGAGGTGGACTCACAATGCAATTTCAAGTATTCTATTGAAAAATTTTCATTACCATGAATGTTTCATGCTAGCAAGAATATAATTCCCTTGGCTAGAATAATACTCCAAACCCTTCCATTTTCCATATAGGTATGTAATTGTCATAAATATCAGCAAGAATTGAAGTCTGTGTCAATCATTTTTAGGTAAGCTGTTGGAATTCAAGGAAGGACTTATAAGTCACATTCTCTAGTGTCAGTGTCTCTGTGGAAAGCAGGAAACAATGAGCCAAGTGGTTTATAGGCTTTTTATTTAAATATGTAACTATGAGCATATGTAACAAAACAGAAAATATTAGGATAAAGTTTTCTTTTTTTCAATGAACAGATGCTTTTTTCTTTAAAAATGTTGGGGGCAAGGTTTTCTTGTACTTCTAGGAAAAAAGAAAGTAGACCACAAAGATAAGAAGAATTCCCAAAATGTCAACTTAGAAATTACTTTTTGTGACATGAATTCTTGAACAAAAATGGCCCCTATGTTGCATTTCATGTGAAGAGGAGAAGGCAGCAGTTACTGCTTTGCTAAAATGATAAATACATGTTTTTCTCTAAAGGTTATTTAACTCTTTCCATAATTTTATTATAAATGGCTCAATAAAAAGCACCAATAAGTTACCAGCTATATTAAGAGGACATCTCATTTATGAATAATGTAGTACATTTGTAAAACTAATGGGCATGTTTATGAGTATATAGAATTCTTTGGGATAAATGAGTCATATTAACTTGCAAAACTGAAGTGTTCAGCACCAAGGGACCAGTTTCTACTGGGACAACTAAATTCTAGGGCAGTTACTGAAACTATGGAGATATAAGGGAAATGTATAAGGCTCTCTTAAAAAGAACTATGTCTAGAAAAGTGTCATAGTGCCTAGGACAATGCTTGCTACATTACAGGTTCACAGATTCAGATCTGAAAGGGACTTTAGAAGCCCTCTATTGGATTGACCTTGATTAACAGAAGAGGAGCTGATGGACAGGGGTGGTGGTTGGGGGAACTATATGACTTGTCCAAAGTCACAGAGATAGAAAGAAGCTGAGTCAGAATCTGAACCCAGGACCTCTAACTCCAAATAAAGTATTCTTTCTATTGTGCTATAAACCCACCTCCAGCTTAATACATACTAGCTGAACTGAATTGAATTGAACCAGTGGGAATACTAAGCAGTGTAATATGATAGAAAAGAATAACACTTGACCAGGAGTCAGGAGTCTTGGGTTCTACTTCTGGTTCAGGCACTAGTGAGGTGGGTGAATTGGGATAAGTCCTTTAGTAACTCTAGCCTTCATTTTTCCCATCTTTATAAAAAAGGATTTGAGAGGGAAGCAGCACTGAACTGAATTATTGGATTGAGACCTTTTAGGGATCTCAGAGATCGTCTAATTGGATTTCCTCATTTAATTATCTAAGAAAAAGAGGCTGCAGGTGTTAAATAATTTTTCCAAAGCCACACAGTTACTAAATATTAGAGCCAGAATGTGAACTCTGGTTTCCTAATTCTAAGATAATGTTGCCGGGAGACCCTGGCTCCTCCTAAAATACACTTGAGGGGAAACCTAAGGGGCACCTAGGTGGTGCAGTGGATAGAGCAGCGGCCTTGGAATCAGGAGGAGCTGAATTCAAATCCAGATTCAAACACATAACATTCACTAACTGTGTGACTTTGGATAAGTCACTTAATCCCAACTGCCTCACCAAAAAAACAAAAAACAAAAATCCAACAACAAAAACCCCCAACAAACTAGCTGTGTGTTCTTGGGCAGGTCATTTACTATTCTCTCTGAACCTTGGTGTTCCTTCATTTGTAAAGTGAGAAAAGTTGGGTTGTATTGAGGTTTAAAGCCTTTGTCACCATGGCAGAGTTTTCACCTCTTCCCCCTCCAGTGTTTCTTGAATTTTGATCCTCAAGGTAATTTCACATGGTCTGGCCTTTGTCACCTACAAGGTTGCCAGATGAGATGAATGGAAAGGTATGTGAGTGTTTTTCTCGCCTCAAAAGACTCAGATACAGGTGCTGACCAAAAAGGGAAGCAGATCATGAGTTCTGAGTCAGGGAAGAGCTGAATGGAATTTAGTCACCCAAACTCAGCTAAGAAAATAGACGACCAGCATTTAGTTTAGGCAAATTGGTAAAGGTTTGCTTAACGGTCTGAGTGTTAGGGCAACTGGTTTCAATAACAAAAGAGCTAGGTAGGTTAGCCCGGGCTAGCTTGACCCTAAGATCTTTTACACATTCCTGAGGCAGTGCATAAGTAACAGTGGAGGGTAGATGCCAACTCTGGTGGCAGAGTTGCCGGTAATGGCAATGCAAGAGAACAAAGAACCTCCAGACCTCAACACAAGTGGAAGACTTGGTGACACCATTTGTGCATGGGCCAAAGACAGTAATGTTATGTGGGAACTAGAAAACCTTAAGGCAGCAGAGTGATGGGATAACAAAAGGGAATGAGAGATTGGTACAGTGGGAAGGCCCAAAAGAGGATCAGGAACCAAAGAATCATGAAGCATAGAATTTCACTGAATGAGGAGGAGCAAACTTGACCCTTCTCCTTCAAGGATACTGTGAATCACATGGGTTATAGAGATGCAAAATGGGGCGGGTCATGATCCTGTGTGATTTCTTAGTGATCCTGAGTCATTTCCCAGCTTGGCAGAGGCTGAACTCTAGGATATTGCTACAAATTTGAAGAGGCTCCTGGGAAGAAATTAGAGTCACCAAATGGAAAAATTTTTCCTAGCTGCCTATGGATTCAAGTATGATCCCTTTCTATAGTCTTTTTCCTGAGTCTAATAAACATGTTCTATATTTCATGTCTTGTTAACTTGATTCTTGCAAGGGCATTGGGAGCTAGAGATTAGTCAAAATCCGATATTCCTAGGGGAAATCCTGGTCAAAGGCATAAACCACAGAGTATTAATTATTACAAAGCCTCTGAGATATAAACTTGGGTCTTTGTTGAATCTAGAACTATTTTTTTTTACAGTGATATCAACTGTTGGTCAGAGGTAGATGACCTTTGAGGCTCTTCCCTGTTCTAACGATCTATAGACTTAAGAAATCAACATCCAAAAATGTTGATTAGCATTCAATTATTTCTAATTTCCCATTGTGTCAAGAAAAAAAAAAACAAACCTAGGCTGTTTTCAAACATATTGGGAGCTGGATGAATTTAACAACTGCTTTAGTGTGTGTGGGGAGCTTTGCCAGTTACATCACTGTTACTAATTGTATAGTATATGCTTTGGCATTTTCTACAGGAATGTGGTTTTCAGCTGATGATGAATGGCCTAATAACTAGTTTCTTACTGTGGCTGTCTGAAAAAAAAGATTGCTTATGTTTCTTAATTATGCATACCTGGCTTTGCTAGTTGGTCTAAGACCTAGAATGGAGAGCATTATTTCAAATCTGATGATGTCTACGGTCTCTGTTTGTTCTTGAAGTCTGGCTTTTAGGTTGGAAAAAAAGGTTCTTCATTTCCTTCCCATGAAAATCAAATGTTTTTTGTTTCATTGTTGTTAGTAACTTACCTTTATATAGCACTTTAAGATTTACAATATATCTGTGAGATGAATAGTTACTAAGAATTATTATAAATTATTTTGTTTTATGTATAAGAAAACTTGGAGAAATCAATATTCTCATAGTTTTGTAGATAGTAAGAGTTACTTTTGTACCCAGTAGAGGTATAATTTTAGATAATCTGCATGCATCTTTCCACCTTTCCTAATGAAGCAGCAAAGTGGTACAGTGGATAGAGCACTGAACCTGGAGTCAGGAAAACCTGAGTTCCTGGCTATATGACCCTGGGCAAGTCATTTAACCTCTATCTATCTTAGTTTCCTCAGTTGTAAAATGGGGATAATAATAGCACCTACCTCACAGATTAGATGAGATAATATTTATCATTACAGAAAAATGCATGTTTAAGTCTTACTGTAAGTCCAAAATATCTGGAAATTTTTACTTTATTTATGATTCTTCCTTGCATTACCTAGTGTTCTGTAGGAGGGGAAGAGAAAAGACAAATTGTCTGCCTAACATTTTAAAGAACTCTGAAATTCTTAAAGCATGAATAGCTATGGTATTTAAATTAAAGCAGAATGAGACACTTAAGGGGCATGTTCCTACTTTTCTGTATTATACTTATGATTTTGATTTTCTGGACTGGTTTTCAAATCACTTAGATTTCCATCCTTGTTACAATAGAATATTAGAGTATATCAGGTCATCCTTTGCTTCTTTGCATATATGGAAATGGACATACTATCAGACCCTTCCCTTCATTTCCTTCACAAGGCATTGAAAGGGAAAGTGTTGCCATGCATGCACTAAGATGAGAAACAGAATAAAACATGTTTTTGGATTGACAACATCTTCTATAATGATTTTTCGAAGAACATTGAAATAAAGAGAGACACTAAGAGAAAACGGAATAGAAATAACAGGAAAATTTTAATGACTGTGGTGTGTGTGTGTGTGTGTGTGTGTGTGTAGATTCCAGTGGGCATATCCCTAATTTTGGATATGCTGCTTCCTATTCATAACAGTCTGGAATTCCAACAGAACTCCCAGGCATTGGCTTACCACCCCTGGAAATATATTCATGGGAAGGGCTGCAGCCGCTGAATAGCAGGCCACAGGATGTGTAATAAAAACTTTGCCATTTTTCAACATCTGATAAAGTGATGACTAGCTAATGGGATAAACATTTTGAAGTTGGAATTTCAGAGTTGGAAGGGCCCTGAAAGGACAGCTCAACTAACCCATATTAAAAAGGAACTTCCCTTTTAACATTCTCACAAGTGGTCCTGCGCCCTCAGACTGAAGCCTGCTCCTAACAGGACATCTCATGATAGTTTAGTGTGGTGAAAAGAACCATGGATCTGCTTTTAAAAGGTCTTAGTTCAAGTCTTGGGTCTCCTCCTTATTACTTCTGTGGTTTGGGGCAAGTCATAAACCTCCATGAGCCTAAATTTCTTTAATCTAGAAAAATCTCTAAGGGACAATTAAAACATACCTAATCCTTCTTCTAAATGACAGGTTCTCTGATACTTGAAGAAAGCTATTGAATCCCTTCTGATTTCAGTGTTTCAATGGGAGAGGTTTAACTGTCTTCCTTTCTTAGAGAATCACGTGGTACAGTGCCAAGAGTGCTCCATTTGAAGTCTTAGGATCTGGCTTTGAATCCTGACTCTAACATTTATTACCTGTGTGACTTTGGAAAAACTGTCCAACCTCTGCTTCTCTATCTTCGAAATGAAGAAGTTGGACTATGTAACTTTTGAGGTTCCTACCAACTCTGAATCTAGGATGTTATGATCCTGTGACTAGAACCAAGGTTCCTTTTACCTCTATATCTATGATTATATGTATGTATGCGTGTATGTATGTATTCACATATGTGTATGTGTGAATGTACATGTATACATACACATGTATACACCCACATACACAACACACATATTTCACACTGGTTTTCCACAAAGAAGACTCTTGCTTTCATTGACAACCTTGGTGGATCAAAAGACATAGGGAGGGCAATTCCAGGGACAGCTGGAAGAAGAGGGCATGCAGTTGGATATTTGTAGTATTCTGGTAATGTTCCTCTATTCACATGGGCATTTATGTCTTCTATAGTTACTTCTGACCTTAAGGGAAAAAAAAAGTAGCTGATAATGCTATTATGGCGTGGTGGGGGTGGAGGAGGGAGCTGGCAGAGAAGAAAGACCCGATAGATGCTGAGAATAATGAGAGCTAGAAATTCGAGCTGAGCAAGTCCCCAAAAATGGGGGATGGAAAATAGGAACTGACAAGAAGTGGTGATCAGGTAGTGCCTCCGGAGGAGTAATTAATGGGTACGCTTGTGTGAGGGGAAGAGAAGTGAAAGTTCTGTCACTAAGTCTAATTCTGAAAACGTGAGCTCAGTAAATTGATACATGTACCTATATATATAAAGATAAAATAGATACACACACACACACACACACACACACACATATATATACACACATACATACACACACATACACATAGACTCTAAGGTCATAGGTCAATTAGAAATGAAAAAAATTCCCTAAACATACAACTCCCTTCTTACAGTCATGGAATTGCCTAAAATCACAAAGTTTTACATTTTGTTGTTGTTTATCCTTTGTTCTTAAAAAGGACCATGACATCAGGAAGGTGATGCCATGCCTTGCAAGTGACCTGGATTTAAGCGAGGGAGGGCTGTGCAAAGTTACCAGGCTCACTCTTTCCTCTGGAGCCACCTTGATTCAGCTTCCTATCTGCTGAACACTGTACTAAGTACTGGGAATACAAAGAGAAAAGCAATAATGTCTTTGCTTTCAGAGCTTGCAGTCTAATTTGGAAAGTTCATCCACGTAGGAGAGATGAGTTCAGGTAGAACAGGAAAACCGGTGGCAGGGCTGATGGCAAAAGGCAGCAACTCTAGAAATAGCTATAGGGGAAAAATACGCATGCTTCACTGTAAGGGGATGAGCTTTTTCTTCCTTTAATCACCACTGTCACTAACTGAGTGATCAATCAGCATAGCCATAGAGAGATGGCTTATCTAATGTTGACTGATAGCCCACCAGCCAGTTACAAGGAATCCCAGAAAGCCAGCAGACCATTTTGTTTCTTATGAAAAAAGCTTATGACCATGGTCCTGGCAGCAGTATGAGAATACAAATGATCATTTGCTGCTTAAGAAGTAGTAGAGCAACAATCAACTTAACCAAACTGTCAAAGACTTGCTTAGTGTCTCCATTGAATTGCACCTCTAAAATTCCATAAGTTAAAAATAAAATAAATAAAAATTTTTTAAAGTGCACATGCAAGGGCGGAGGGGGTGAGGAGGAGAAGGATATAGGGCCTTCCAACTGGGCCCTAGGCATCTTCAAATGAGGCACTGGTTCCAAATGTTCCATTGTGAATACAACCTTAGAATCACAGGACCCATAACTGCATGGGACCTCAATCCAACCCCATCATTTTCCAAATGAGGAAACTGAGCCCTCAGAGAAGATACTTTGAAAGGCTAAATGCCATTGAGATAAATAACAGATTTGGAATTTGGACCCAGAGTAGGTAGCTCCTCCCCAACATATCAAAGAATGTGTCCTTGTGGAACGGGCACAAGTCAACCCCTGATCTTCCTGAGTCGTTGAGGAGACAAAGTCCCATTACTTTATCTAATTTATGACTCTGTGGCATTCTGTCCACAGCTTTTAATCCTGTGTGACTGTAATCCTTGTCCTCTCATAATTCCTCCATTGGGGGGATGGGGAGAAGGGAGAGTCTGTTCAATATGTGGGAGGTCTTCTAAGAATTATTGTTCAGTCGTTTCAGTCATGACTTTCAGTGATGACTGACTTTTCATGACCCCATTTAGGGTTTTCTTGGCAGATACTAGAGTGGTTTGCCATTTCCTTCTCCAGCTCATTTTACAGATGGGAAAACTGAAGCAAACAGGGTTAAGTGACTTGCCCATGGTAAGTGTCTAAGGCCACATTTGAACTCAGGAAGATGAGCCCTCCTGACTTCAGGCTCAGCCTGAAGTCTATTCACTGCACCACCTAGCTGCTCTTCTCTGTATTTTAACATTACATACATATTTAGGAAACAGCCATTTGAAGGGCTCTTGCATGACATACTGGAAAACTGGGCCCACACTTTACACCTGACTAGAGGTACCAGGACAGCTCTCGAGCTGTAATTCTATTATGCCTCATTCTTGCTACATCACCTACCCACCTCTTTTCCAGTCATACATGTCCTGGATAATAAATTTTATGGAACCCTTGCATTGGAGCTTGAAACATAGACTGTTATAGCTGTAAATGACCTTGGGAGTCCTCTGGTCCACCTCATTCATTTTACAGATGAAGAAATTAATGCTCAGAAAGGATTAATAACATGCCCAAAGTCACCTAGTTAATGGAGATCTGGATCTAGAATTTAAATCACCTGTCCTTGAAGAGTGCTTCTTCCAGGATGTGTCAGTCAGTTTATAACATTTAAGAGTTATCAGTGTCTGAGTGAAAGTGATTTTATCAGTGAAAAATTAAAGAAGATGCATTACTATCTGCTTTGCTGCTGTATCCTAGGAACGATGGGACCTTTCCATCTGACTTCCATATGTGTAGACTCCACCATTAGAATATAAGAAGAATAAGAGAATTCTTTGAGAAGAAAGACTGCCTTACCTTTCTATTCATATCTCCTGCAGTTAGCATAGTACTTTGCACATAATAAGCACTTAATAAATGTTTTATTCATTCGATGATTCATTTAAGCTTGAACATGGTAGATGTTAACTCAAAGGTAGAGCCATCTTTAGGATACTCTATATTGAAACTGCATTTTGGATTTAATTATGCAGAAGCCTTAAATGTTTTCTCTTTAAGTCAGAAAGTTTTCAGTTAGACTAAACTGGTCTCTCTTGGTCTCTCCATGGTGTAGTGAGCTAGGCTTCTTCCTAGTCTATTCTATCTTAAAATATCATTGAAATGGATGCTATCATCAATCACTTTCATCCCTTCCTTATTGCTTTACAACACTGGTGCTATAAAATGGCTATGGGGTTTCTAATACAGCCTTTCACCCAAATTTTCCTGACTTTCACTACCACTAACAGAGGATTCTTGTCCCACTTCCCAACACGCTTAAGTTACTTTCCATTTAAAATTAACTTCCATCTACTCTGTACGTATCTTTTATGTTAACTGCTTCTATATATGTTTTTCCCCCATTAAAATGTAACATTCTTACCATATGTATAAAAATGTTGATGGTAACTCTTTTTACAGAAAACTAAGGGGGTACCTATCAATTGGAGAATGGCTAAACACGTCATGCTATACAATGGGATGGAATGAAGAGGATGGTTTCAGAGAAACTTGAGAAGACTTGTATGAACTGATGTGAAATGAAGTAAACAGAATCAGTAGGAGAATTTATAACAACCATATTGTAAAGACAAACAAACTTGAGGACTCATGAACACTGACCAACATATTCGCTAACCGCAATTCCAGAAAACTCATGATGAAACGCACCACCAGCCCTAAGCTAGAGAGGTGACGGACTCAGAGTGCAAATTGAGATATAGGCTTTATTATGTTTGTTTTACTTAACTATACATGTCTATAACAGATTTTGGTTTTCTTGCTTTATCAGTTGGTGGGGAGGGAAGAGTTGGGAGGGCAAGAATAGAAAAAAATGAAATTAATGAAGAGTAAAAGGCAAAAAGAAAAAAAAAGTAAGCTTTTTGAGGGCAGGGACTGCTTTCGCCTTTGTATCCCCAGTGGACAATTCCTAGCACAAAGTAAACACTTAATAACCATTTGTTGATTGATTATTATCAGGTCTTATGTCATGATTCAGTGATAATAAGTTTGCATATTTATGTAATACTAAAAGGTTCACAAAATGTTTTACTTATGATAAGGTAAGTGGTATAAGCATTAAGGTCCCCATTTTCCAAATGATGTAACTGAGACTGTGAGAAGGTAAGAGTCTTGCCTAGTCATACAATAAGTAGGTGGTAGAGCTGGGGATCAAAACTCAGGTCTTCTGACTTAAATATTGTGATTCTCTGTATTATTTGAGCTTGAGATATTTAAATAATGACCTTGAGAAATCTAAGAAATTTTCTTATAATTTCAGTCAGAGAGAGAGCTCAAAATCTCTCACCAGAGCCCAGTATGTTGCTGACAGTCCCACAATGATTGTGTGAATCAACATTAAAACTAGAATAAGTATTTGCATTAGGCATTACAGAGCTGCATTCACAAAATGTTCCCAGAATGTGGTTTATTAAATCTGTCATTTTAAATTATTTGTATTTTCACTAGAATGAGTTAGCATTTTTATGTAAAGTGAAATTACTACTCGCAGTCATAGAATAAAAATCTTTATTTTATTTTTTGAATTTTTAAAGCCTCATTATAAATTGCTAGAGGTGAACTGCACAATAATGTCATAAAAATAAAACAGAAAACCTTTAAAGTTGCATTCCAGAAAATATATACTTATCACAGATCATAAATGCAGTCACAGATAATTTTAAACATATGGTAAGTTTCTTCTTAAGTACTTATATTTTAGGGACCATAATTGTGCTCTAAATCTTTTTCTAGTCACAGAATAGCTTTGCCTTGAAAATTTGTGTAGGTAGGTCTGCTACTTCTTTCTCTACAATATTTATGGGAATTGGATTGGCTTACAATTTGAAATTCATTAATTCTGGATATAATTTCCTATAACTAAGGAGTTTCGTGCCTACTTACTCAACACAGTGGTGTTCCATCACATTAAACTATGAGCTGCAAACAATAAACAGATTATTTTGGAATCATTTCTCAGTTCCTAAGTTATGGAAACAACATGTGAAAGTATTGTGTATAGTCAATCATATGAAATACTGCTTAGTATCCACAAAGCGAGTGGTGATTCGATTAGAACTGCATAAGAACCTGGTAGGGTTCTTGATAAAGCAGTGATCTACTTAAAGTCAGAGGCCCCAGATTCAAATTTCACCTCTGACCTTGAAGAGCCATATGACTTTGAGGAGTTTTATTGGCGGTCTCTGAACTAGTTTCTTCATTTGCTACCCAGAGATAATAATATCTGCACTGCTAGTCTCATAGGGCTATTTCGAGATTCCAGTGATCAACTGTGAGCTATTATGACTAGTGCAGTGCTCGGCACACTGTTGGCTCTTAATAATGTTGAATAAAATTAAATCAAATTAAAAACTGAATTCATATTTTATCTTAAAAGGCAAAATTTTGTTTTTTATCTTAAAGGGCAAAAAAATCAGCATGCCAATGTACTTTCAAGATAGTTGAGGGTGTGTTGTTAATAATAACTTTACATTTATATATCGCCTTAAGACATATCAAACAGAACTTTTGCAGCAGTATTAGAGTAATTATATAAGTTAAGATCTGGACCCAGAGTAGGGAAGACCTGAGTTCAAATTCAGCTCAAACACATTTTTTAGCCACGTGACCCTAAGCAAATTATTTAACCATTGCCTGCTTCAGTTTTCCCATCTGTAAAATGGGAATAATAATAGCAGCTGCCTCCCAGGGTTGTTGAGAGGATGAAGTAATATACGTAAACCACTTTGCAAGCCCTGTCTAAATGCTAGCTATTATTGTTGTTGTTGTTTTTACCTTCACAATAAAAATATCTCCTTCTTCTATGTATTAATATAACTTTGCTGGCAACTTTTGGGTGATAAGTAGTTGTGAATTTTGAGTTTTATGCTTGATCTTTTCACCATCTGATCACATGAACACGTCACTTTCTTACCTCATTTTCCCTATTTGAAAATGAGAATAAACAGATTCCTCTGTATTTCATTTTAACAATGTAGTTTATAAACCATAACTGTCTGTGAAGCACTTAGAAAATACAAAGCATTGTGTGAGTCCCAACTATATTATTTAATATCTCGAATGTCACACAAGTTACAGGGTTTTTGAATTAGTGAGAACTTTATACAGGATATCCCAAAAGTCTTAGTGCCATTTTAAGTTTTTATAATTTAAAGCTGCACAAAGATCTTTGGGACACTGTACTATGTGCCAAAAATTGGGACTCATAGTCTGACATTGGATAGTTTTTTGCCAAATCTCATTGAAATTAAATTTTCTTAAGTGGTAGCATGGCATAGTGTGGCCAGAGTCAGGAAGATCTAGATTGAGTTCATGCCTCTGACACATCCTGGCTGTGTCACCTTGGATAAGTCATTTAACTTCTCCATGGCCATGGCAACTCTCAAGGCTAGATGTTCATTCATTGGGTTTCCTGACCTGGAACCTATCTATATCAATGAAACCAGAAGGCTAGACCCCTTCCCCCCCAAAAGAGACTACTTTGTTTTCTGAAAACTAAGACTGTTCCACAAAATCTAAGGGGTGTGTGTGTGTGTGTGTGTACTTAGAGATATGTAGTCTAACTCTCTTATTCTGGAGATGAGGAAACTGAGAGAGGTAGATTGATACTTTTGAGAAATATTTTCTGAGGCTAATACAGACAGTGGTTAAGATTTTTGGATAGATACAGTTTTAGGGGGAGAAAGGATAAAACAGACAATTGGAACACAATACAAAGGATTTTTTCCTTCCCTCACAAAAAAACATATAACTACAAGCACACTTAATCTGCCAAACATAAATTGTAAGCTATAATATCAGTATTTATTCTGCCTTCTATGTAATCACTATTGTCAGTATCTTTGACACTTAAATTTCCTGAATTTATATCCAGCCTTAACCCCTAATTTATATGCTTTCCCACACATACCCTAGTTCTACTGGGGGAACTTAATTATAGGCTGTACGACTAATATAGGCCAAGGAATGTTTTACACAAACAATGCTACTGAAATTGCTATGGAAATGAATCGCCAAAATAATATTTGGCCTCTGGGACAGACCAAACCTAGTAGACATTTCGGAAATGGAATGTGAAAGTAATATTCTGACGACTGAATTCAGATGAACTCATCCAGATGACTAGTACTTGGTGCATTAGTAAATACAGCAAATGTCATATTTGTGTAATATAAATGCATCATAATATATGATATAAATATATAATATATTTAAATACAAATATAACAAATGCCATATTGATATAAATGGTGCATTAGTAAATAAAACAAATGTAACAAAGACCAAACACAGTTTAAGCTACTCAAAAGAAGAGTATGATGATCTCCAGAAGGCAAATTTGCCTTACCATCTATATTGTATCTAATTTTAGCTGGTATTTACTTTGCATGTATTTTGGATTTACATGTGAGTACAAGTTGTTGTTTCCCTAGCTAGAATGTAAGCTCCTTGAGGGCAAGGGCTTTCATTTTTGTCTTTTTATGACAAGTACTGTGCTTTGCTTGATAAATGCTTGATTGATTGAAACTAAAGCTCACAGAGTTAGATGATCCTGGAACAATCAGGATTCTAAACCAGGTCTTCTGACTCTAGGTCAGACTTCTTAGCTATCTTTTCTCAATTTCAAACCATTTTCATGATGCAGAATTGAGACATAAAAGCTCACAGGGCTACTTTCATGCTGCAAATAAATTCTGAGGCTCCTGTGTATTTGCTATAAAGATTAATTAATTTTAGGATTTCTGAAGATAAAATTCAATGAAAATCATGGATCTCAAACTTTACATTGTGATTGATCACAAGTGATTTATGCATGTGATAAAGAATAATTAGTAATTTACATTATTTCCCTTGCATAAGCATTGTATAACATAATATCCCAACAAATAGCTCTGAAATCATGTGCAAAAAAAAGCTTCAAAGTTCCAGGCCCACTTGAAACAATAGGCAATGGAATGAAAATTTCTATTACTGAATACCAGATCTATAACAGACCCTAGTGATCATCTTCTAGTACAAATCACCTCCTTTCACTGATAAGGAAGCAAGACACAATGAGATTAAATGATTTGCCTAAAATTAAAACAACTATAAGGTTTTGCTCAATTATCCATCAGATTGGCAGAGATGGCAAAATAAAAAAAAAGTTATTGGAAGGGAAATTAGTACATTGTTAGTAAATCTCTGAGTTGTCCCTGACATTTTGGCAAACAATTTGGAACTATGCCCCCAAAGTCACTAAACTGTGTATACATATTGACCCAGTGACACAGTTACTGGTCCTCTACCCCAAAGATGTCAAAGAAAGAAAACGACTCATATGTATGGAAATGTGCATAGCAGCTCCTTTTTGTAGTAGCAAAGAATCGGAAACTAAAGGGGTTGGGAAGTTTGTTACAGAATGACTAAACAAATTATGATATACAGATATAATGGAATATCATCGAGCCATAAGAAATAATGACATGGACAGTCTTAGAGAAACTTGGAAAGACCTGTATGAACTGATGAAGAGTGAAGTGAGCTGAACTAGGAGAAAAATCTATACAATAACAATATTATAAAGAAAAATAACTTTGAAAGCCTAAAGAACTCTAGTCAGTTAAATAATCATTTTATAATTTTAGAGGAGTGATGATAAAACATGCTACTCACCTCTTGACAGAGAGATGATGGACTCAAGATGCAGAATAGTTTTCATACATGGCTAATTCAGGAATTAATTTTACTTGACTATGAATATTTGTTACAGGGGATTTCTTTTTCTTTTCTACAGGGAGGGGATAAGAGAGAGAGAGGGAAGATAGAGATATAGGGGAAAAAGGCACATTTTTAAAAATGCAGAGAGGAGAATGGAGGGGTGGTTGGAAAGAAACATGGACATGCAGGAAAACTTCAAAAGTTAAAAGCTGAACTTATCTAGTCTTAAAAGGCTAAGTTGCAGATGTACATCTCATTTTTTCCTATTCTACTATGTATACAGAAATACTAATTTTATTTAATGTTTCTTAAATTCAGAATAAAAGTCAATTTTAAAAAAATTAAAGTGATTTGACTAAAGTCAAACAGCTAACAAGGCATTTGAACCTGAATCTTCTGAATCTAAGCCTAACGTCCTTCTTACTCTGCACTCACTCTTGAGCAACTGATGGGAGTTCATCCTGAGGCTTAGACTAGTGACTCAGAAATGAAACTATCCTTAAGTATTCTTTAAATTGCTTGGATGATTCTTGGATCTGTTAATTCATTGTGTAGCTAGTCCCTGAGGCAGGTAGATGGCACAGTGGATAGAGAATTGGGCCTGAAGTCAGAAGGATTTGAGTTCAAATTCACCCTCAGACACTCACTTACTGTGTGACTCTGGGCAAGTCACTTAACACTGTTTGCCTCAGTTTCCTCATTTGTAAAATAAGCTGAAGAAGGAAATAGCAAACCACTCCTGTATTTTTGCAAAAAAAACCAAACAAACCCAAAAGGGGTCACCAAGAGTTGAACATGACTGAAATGACTAAACAACAAATATATATATATATATATATATATATATATATATATATATATATATATATATATATATATATATTATTACAATAACAGCTTTTTGGATTATTTTAATTTAGTTGTATTTATGAAGACTGGTTCTTTTGTTTCTTTGGAATATAGGAAAAGCAGGAAGAAAAGATGGTTTAAGTAAGCATTTCTGAATACAAATAATATAGAAAATTGGTTTTTAGGAAGCTTTTGACCTGCAATCAGGAAGACTTGAATTCAAATTCAGCCTCAGACACTTATTGGCTACGTAACTCTGGGCAACTCACTCGGCCTCTGCCTGCCTCAGTATCCTCACATGTAAAATAATATAATGATACATTATAATGTATATACTAACTCTTGGGGTTGTTGTAAGGGTGGTGTGAGATCATATTTGGAAAGCATTTTGCAAGCCTTAAAGCACTATGTAATTTCTAGCTATTGTTATTATATATTAATGTTTTTTGTGGCCCTTGATTTTTGTCTTCCTTTTTCCCTACGCCTTCTCTGTTACCATTGAGACTGTAGTGTCGTTATCTGTCGATCCATGGGATTTAGAGCTGGAATGGACCTTAAACATACTCTAATCGAATCTACTTACTTTACAGATGAGAAAAGTGACACCCAGAAAAGCTAACCCAAGGTAATAAGTAGCAGGGTTGAGACTGAAACAAAAGTCATTTGACTTCAAATCCAGGGCTTTTTCCTATGCAACATTTTTCAACTGACAGTTTTATAGCAGTCAGGAAATGCTGAGCAATCAGAATAATTGTAAAACATCCATTATGACAACAGGTAAAAGTGAAACATAAAAAAATACAACCATGAAAAATGGACTATCATCTTAAGGAAAACATAAAGGCATGGAAAGAGGGAAAAAACACCCAATGGAAACCTGAAACTGCACTTGTAAGTAAGAAGAAAACAGATGATTTCAGCAAAAACCAGAAAATGACATCACTGGACTTGGATAATGCAGCCACTTAACCAAGAGAATACTCTTGATTTATGGCTGTAGAAGTGATAGCTTGGAGAAAGGGATCTTTGAACATCTGAGCTGCTCTTTGCCTCATAGAAACTGAAGACTTTCACTTAGCTTTTAAATGTGGTAGAGGTGAAAGCATCTACAGAAGAGAAAATTCTTTATGTGTTTAATTAAGGAGGGTTTCTGAATTCTTTGTCATTTGGTGTTTTTTTGTAAGTCTATGACTTTGAGAATTTTGGTTGTAATGATACTTCTATGTATCCTTTTAAGAACTGGAAGGAAAGGAAATGAGGATTTATTAAGTACCTAGCTATAAAGTACTAAGCAATTTATAAATATTATCATATGCTTATCTTCAAATAAATCTACATATGTAGAGAGAGAGATATCGATTCTCACTATACATATCCTCATAACAACCTTGGGAGGTAGATGCTGTTATTACCCCCATTTTACAGCTGAGAAAAATGAGACAAAAAAATGAGACTTGCCCAGGGTCACAGAGTTAGTAAATGTCTTGATGCTAGATTCCACCTCAGATCTTCCTGACTCCAGGCCCAGAGTTATATTCACTTTCTCACCTAGTAGCTAGTATGATATATAATGCTTGTATTGGTTTTATAAACTGTTCACCAGAAAAAAAAAATTGGTTTCTTAGAAAGAAGAAAAAAGGAAATTGATGTTTCAATTCCATTGAATGAACTGCAGACCGATATGTGAAATACTTCATTTTAATAGCTTTTTCCCTACTGAAGAAAAGTTTTTTCCTTCACTAAAAGTACAGAGGTTGTTAGTGAAGAAAAAAGAGGCAATTTTGACTATATTAAATTGAAAAGCTTTTGCATGAACAAAATCAATGCAGCTAGATTTTTTTTTAACAATTCAAAGATCTATGATTCCATTAGTGGGAATTCTTTGTGTGTAAAGGCCTTCTGTGTATGCAGACCACTAACTTGTTTATAATTTATGTTCTTTTAGAAAGATGCCTAAGGGGTACTGAAAGGTAAAGGGCAGCTAGGTGGCTCAGTGGATAGAATACCTGGCCTGAAGTCAGGAAGATCTGAGTTCAAATGTGGCCTCAGACATTTACTAGTTGTGTGACCCTGGTCAAATCACTTAACCCCATTTGCCTCAGAGTTTTTCATCTGTAAAATGAGATGAAGAAGGAAATGGCAAACCATTCCAGTATCTTTGCCAGGAAAACCCCAAAAGGGGTAATGAAGACTTGGACACACCAGCAACAACTGAAAAGTGAATTGACTTATCATAATTTGTGTTAGAGGAAGGACTTAAATCCAGGCTTCCTGACTAGCCACAGTTACCTCTTAATTTTGAAATTGAAAGAAAAAAGATATATACATGACTTTTTATGCTTTTGAGAACTGTAGCACTCTATTACAATTAGAATGTTAAAAGCCCATCAAGAAGAATACAGACAGGGGCAGCCAGGTGGCACAGTGGATAGAGCTCCAGCCTTGGAGTCAGGAGGACCTCGGTTCAAATCTGGTCTGAGACACTTGACACTTACTAGCTGTGTGACCCTAGGCAAGTCACTTAACCCTGATTGCTTCACTCCTCCCCAAAAAAAGAATATGGATAGCCTGGAAGTAGGAGTTGGGTATAGATGTAGAGGGAGAGTGGTATAGGGGAGAAGAGAGCTGGGGAGCCCATCAAAAAAGGAGTTCTGTGATGCCTGTCTTAGGATCATTTTATCATTAAGAGTTTAATTATTTGTGCTTATAACTTGTGTTCATGATTTTTATAAAATTATATGATTTAAGTTATATAATTATATTTATAATTTATGATTATAACTTGTAGAATTAGAAAAGTAATATCTATGATATGGCATAATGCATGGTATAATGCGAGCATCCTTACATGTGGAATCAAAATACCTGGGTTTTATATAATTTAATTTATATAATTATATTTATAATTTATGATTATAACTTGTATAATTAGAAAAGTAATATCTATGATATGGCATAATGAATGGTATAATGAGCATCCTTACATGTGGAATCAAAATACCTGGGTTTATATATAATTTAATTTATATAATTATATTTATAATTTATGATTATAACTTGTGTAATTAGAAAAGTAATGTCTATGATATGGCATAATGCATGCTATAATATGAGCATCCTTACATGTGGAATCAAAATACCTGGGTTTATATATAATTTAATTTATATAATTATATTTATAATTTATGATTATAACTTGTGTAATTAGAAAAGTAATGTCTATGATATGGCATAATGCATGCTATAATATGAGCATCCTTACATGTGGAATCAAAAGACCTGGGTTTGAATCCTGTCTTTGTTCCTTACTATCACGCGACTTGGGCAAATTATCTTGCCTTTCTATCTCTTATTGTCCTCTTGTGTATAGTGGGTGTATGACATAATCACTTTGCCTTCTTTCTAGCTCTAGATCTGTGGTTTTTTTTGTTAAGTACTATACTGTTTTGTCACAACTGCAATTACAACCCTTAAAGGCTATACATTATAAAACACTCATCCTTCCCCTACTCAGATTTCCTTGCCCAGATTTTCCTATGTCAGTGAAATCAAAGGTCCAGACCAAACCAAAAACATCAACTTTCACAGAGGCCTGTGAGGTCTCCAAAATGCATGTAGGACTCAGAAATGAGCCATTGACACACTTATTGTCACACCATCACATCAGACCTTTCATTTTAAACCCTATCGATTTTAGCTTCTCATCTCTGCTACCAAAGTACCAACAGAATGATAATAAAAAGTGACCTTTGTACTTGGGGTCATTATTCTGTTCATATTTCCTTTCAAATCAAACAGCAAGAATGAACATGAGATAAAACTAGACTGTCAAAATATGTCCCATGTGTATTTTGCCAGGCAATTGGTATGCTGAATTGGAAAATAAAAACCTTAACAACTAGGAAGTTTGAGATAATTTCTTCTAATAGTATTTCCTGCTTCTTTTCCTGGATGCTCTCACATATATGAAATTGAAAGATAGACCATGGAGCAGTGAATTACTTTTGCCACTACCACAGTCTTGGATTTAGCTTTGTTTATCCCTTTAGAAAGATGTAGTTATCTATAATAGGACAAATAAGAGAAACATACACACACCATAATATAATGATTTCGTTCCATGAAGGGTATTTTTTTGTAAAAACAAAAAGAAATCTATAAAAATGTGTTTTAAAAAACTCTTCTAGCATCCAATGTAAAAGGAAACATGGCTGCCAGAATTGTTCGTACAAAATTCAGACATTTGAAGAGTAGGCCTAGCTCATCTCTTGATGGTTTCAAAGATATCAAGTGTTATTTTTATGGACCAGTGCTTCTGTTTAGATCATGATATATCCAATTGACCAAAAAAGCATCCTAGCTATCACAAAAAACTACTGCTTTTAAGCCAAAAAGTTGCATTTATAGAAGATCATTTTGAACAATTCCCTTCTTAAAAGCTCCTATGCCTTCAAATGACTCTCTCTCCAATATAATTTTTAAGCTTCATATAAACCCATAAAAACTGATGTGGGGGTTAGTGGAGTTGAGACTGATAATAGCCTCAGTAGCCAGGGTACCCTGTAATTCTGACATTCATCAGTGTCATCTGATGGACTCTACCTATTCATGAGTAAATTACCAGTGCTTAGCTTCTGTTGGAAGGATGTAGAAAAGCTTTACTTTTGGGTTGTTTTCCTCTCTCCTACCTATTTGTGAAGCTGAAGTGGGAGCTGAAGGAAGGCTGTGTCTAGGCTAGTAGTGTACAAAATGGGAATGGGTTTCCTTAGATGGGGATGTGACATGACACCAAGTATGGTCAACCAATCAGAGAGTGGGAAGACAGGTTGCCTATCACCTTCAACATGACAGCCAACAACAGGACTTGTCTTCAACACTACTTGGCCTACCCTCCCTGGTACTCTCCCAGTCCTATGTAAACTCTAAACTTTCCTCCATCCTAGTGGGTTGTCAACACCTCTGGGCAGTTACAACCTAAATTGATACTTACCAACAGCTGTTATGAAGGTGCCATTGGGAAAATTCTGCCCCACCCAGCCCTCTGCTTTACAAATCACCTTAGTGACTATGGCAAGCATCCTGGAAGGTTGATCTACGTGTTTGAGAACAGAGACCAGTGAATAAAAGGTCCACATAATTCCTTACTCATTCCCCCCTGCCCCCGTATTTTCATCTCAGGTCTAATAGCATCATAAAAGTTAAGCAGACATCAATGGATTATGATCTAGATCACAGATATTACATTATTCTTCTCCCCAATTCCTATTATTGTCTAGAGCACCACAACCTTTCCATTTGCCCAAGGGCTCACAACCTTGATGTCATCTTTGACTTTTCGCCTTCCCTCATTCCACATTGACATACTGACCCAGTTGCCAAATCTTGTTGGTTCCAACTCCACATCTTACTTCTATTCCCTTCTCTCCACTTATTTGGTCCCAAGCCTTCAGGCCTTCATTACCTCTCCCCTAGGCTATTATAGCAGCCTCTTAATTGGCCTCCTTGACAAATCTCTCCCCACTCCAGTCTGTCCTCTACATAGCTGCTAAAGTACAAGTCCTTGTCAAGGGAGATTGAGGAATGTCAGTGCATTGGGTCCACTCCCTGAGGCAAAGGGGAAGACATGGACAAGAGTTGTACAGGATAGGTAGGCATGAGAAACTGAAACATTTATCACTAGAGAGGAAATATGCAATAATCACATAGATTGCAGATTCATTTAAGTATTTGAGTATTTCTAGCTACCACCCATACCTATAATACTACTATGACTTGCATATAGTAGTCAAAAAAAAAAGTTTGTTGAAGTTGATTTTCCATAGATAAAGTACCCAATGTACTTAATGCCTTCCTCTGTTTCTTTTAATATTGTGGTTGTCAATATAGCACTTGAGCTATCCATTGGCTATCCTTCATTCGTAATACAAGTGGCCCAGATGCTTTTCTAGTCATACATGTATATCATTGAAAATGTGTGAAAGGACAGGATGTTGAATTTGGATTGAAGAAGTGAGTTTGAATCTCCTGTCTTACACTTACTAGCAATGTGACTCTGGGCAAATCACTTAAACCTTATGAGCTTTTGCTTTCTCATTGGTAAAAATAGGGGATAATATTATTGCTAAAAAGATGGGATTTTGTGGGATCAAACAGCTTGGTATCATTAATATGCATTTCAGGGGGCAGCTACGTGGTGCAGTGGATAGAGGACTAGCCCTGGAGTCAGGAGGACTTGAGTTCAAATCTGGCCTCAGACACATAATAATTACTAGCTGTGTGACTCTGGGCAAGTCACTTAACCCCATTACCTCCAAAATTTAAACATATATATATATATATATGTACGTATATATATATATATATATATATATGCATTTCCCCAAATATGATTCAGTTCACCCCTAAATGTGAATATATCATAAGGCTCTTTTCTGAGCTCTCTTTTTTTCTCTCTTTACAATGTCTCTATTGGTGATCTTATCAGCTCTCAAGTGTTGCAGATGATTCCAAGATCTACATATCCAGCCATTGTCTGAATACTGAGTTCCAGTCCCATATTACAACTTGCCAACGGACAAGTCAACTTGGATGTCCTGTAGGCAACTTAAACTCGACACGTCCAAAATAGAACTCATTATCTCTAATCTCAATTCCACCTATCTTCCTAACTAACTTACTTTTTATCAAGGATAGTACAATTGTCCGTATTTGAAATCTTATAGTAATCTTCAACTCCTTACTTTTTCTCATATCTCAACCCATGGATGCATGCATCCAGTTGGCTGCCAGTTTTATTGATTCTATCTCCATTACATCTCTTGAATCTGTTCCCTTATCTCCACTCATGTGACCACCACTTTTCTTCAGGCCCTTATTTCATCTGGACTGTTGCACTAGTCTCTTAGCTTGTCTCCTATCCTCCAGTCTCTGTGTTCTTTAGTCTGCCATCCACAAAGTAGCCTAAGGGACATCCTTAAATCAGAATGACTATGTCATTCTCTTGCTAAAAAGTTCCAACAACTTATTATGGCCCATAGGTTAAAATACAAACTCCATTTGTCCTTTAAAACCCATCATAGTGTGCCTCTAGCCTTCCAGACACACATTACTCATCTTAATTCTATGGTCCACTCAAACCAGGCTACTTGTCATTTCTCATACAGAATATTTGATCTCCTACCTTTGCACAAGTAGTCCACCATGCCTAGTCTACACTCTCTCCTCATCTATCCCCATTAGAATCCTTAGTTTCCTCCAGAGTTCAGCTCGTGTTACTTCTTATATGAGGCCTTTCCTGATCTCCCCTCTTACTTTACCCTATCCCCAAGCTGCTAGTGCTTTTCCTCTGACACTCAAAATTACAATGCTTGTGTTAACTTTACATATATTTGATATTTACTTATATTCATATGTGCATGTTGTTTCCTTGATGGCAGGGACTGTTTAGTTTGTCTTTGTATTTTTAGCATTTAGCACAATGCCTGTTGAATCAATGAATAAATATAGAAAACTAGAGATTGGAGAAAGGAAAAAGAGGAAGGACCAAAACCAGTGGGGTGGAAATAAAAAGCAGCATCCTCCAAAAATAAAAGTGTTTGAATTACATCTAAATCATCAAACTTGCAAGTCCAAAGTCATTCCAATGAATTTTCAAAGAAGTGATTTGTTAAGAAGTAAGATTATATTTTGAATGCTATCATATAGTCTCCAATGTTTACTTCCCAATTAATTAAAAAGTAATTTCACTAATAAGAAATAGATTGCAATTTGTATTAGCTGAAATCAAAAGCAACCAAAAGAACAAATGGAAAGGCACATGGTAGGTATCATCATCATCATGACAGTATATTTATATAATTATATGCTGCTATAAGGTTTGCAAAACGCTTCCTCATAGCAATCAGGGAAAGTGGGTAAATGCTATTATCAGTATTCTCATTTTGCATATTGGGAAATTATGACAATGTGTAAATAAATTGCCCATAATCACACTTGAGTACTTTGTAAATGATTGATGACGACTTGCTACTTTAAAGGAGGATGGAAGATATTAAATACATAAATGACTGGAAAAGGAGGCAAGCTAATCACGTACCAGAAATGACATGAAGGCCAATTTTTATGTTGATGTATTAGAGGTACTCAGAGAAAGGCTTCAAGAACTTACTAGCTGTGTGACCCTGGACAAGTCACTTAACCCCAATTGCCTAAAAAAACAAAAAAAAAGAATTTATGGAAGGGGCAGCTAGGTGGCATAGTGGATCGAGCTCTGCCCTTGGTGTCAGGAGAACCTGAGTTCAAGTCTGGCCTCAGATACTTGACACTTACTAGCTGTGTGACCCTGGGCAAGTCACTTAACCCTGACTGCCTCACCAAAAAGCAAAAAAAAAAAATTGCTATAAGAATTTACAGAAAGACATGGACAAGAATTGGGCAGAATGAGAAGGCAATGAGGAATTACATGTGTGACTGTGGAGGGAATACCCACACTGATGAAACTGTGGATCCACCAAAGTATCAAAGTAAGCAAATAAATTACTTTTGCTTTGATCAGTGATATATATCTGGGTAATAAGCTTAATATCTATATAAGGGGGAAAATTTCACTGCAATTTTCTATTTTACATTAGAAGATCAGAATCCAGAGGAGAGTGGGGATCTAATGAGAAAATTCTAAGATCTAATCTAACATTAGTCTGACTTCACCCAGTGAACAAATAAGGCCCATTAGAATCAAACTCACAGAATCTTTGTATCTCACTAGTGTGACTAGTGTAACCTTTGAAATGTGATCTTGTAGTCACAAGATCAGCGGCCAATAAATCATAGCAGGAATTTTAGAGAATACCGCCTCTTTCAAACATTTATATTAGGAAGAAATTGTTTAAGAGGGTGAAGGTTCTTTTCTTTCTGGATCCTATTATGCTTCAGCTTCTATAAAATGCTGCATCATTCCAGGTTAACATTTATATCATTGCATCTCAAGAATCAATACTGGCAATACTTTGAGCAACATGAAGAATAAGAAAAAGAAAAATGCACTTTATGTGTTGTTTTCCCATTAAAAGCCCTTTACATACATATTCTCATTACAAATAAAAGCAGCACATGAAATGATCATACAGTAAAAGCAATATTTTGGTAATTCATTTGATGTATTACCACATTTAATTGTACTTGTTTCAGGAGCATAATGTGAGTATTTCATAAATACTTTCTGTAAGCTAATGGTTTACCTCTTTTTAAAAATAAATAATGTTATTATTTAGCTGAATAGTTCCCATTCTCTTTTCTTTATCATAATGAAAGCAAATGTTAAAGATTTGTAATAGCATAATGTTTCTATAGCTTACCTTCCATCTGTTCTTTCACAATGATATGTATTTTTTAAATGATGCTTTATGTGCTATTAGGAAAGTATTCTTACTATAAATATCTGCTATTTGCATTGTCTATAAAATAGTCTCCAAATGTTCAAGTTCATATAATAGGTGCAGGAAAAATTATAACTTACATTATACTATTTTTCCTATGGTAGGTCATTCAACCATATGCTGTATTATTCTTTTAATATCCTTGAAAGATCTTAGCAAGATCTTACAAAGGACACCCAAAGATAATAGGACAGGAGTTACTAGCCTTTTCATTCATCCTGAACATGAATAAATAGACTCTCCCTGATATCTGCATATCACCAGGTTTTTTTTTCTTCTCTGTGCTTTCTCAGCCTCATATTTAAGAGTATAAATTAATCCATCACAATTCATAACTACTGTGGCACACATTCCCATAGGATCTTCTCTTTCTCAACTTCATAGGCTTATATGATCATAGATTTAGAGTTGGAAAGGACTTAGAGATCATTCTGTTGAATCCTTTCATTTAATAGATGAGCAAACTGGAATCTGGAAAAATTAATTGACTTGCCCATAGTCATGTGGGTAATGTGGAACTGAACTCAGGTCCTCTGATTCCAAATACAATGACCTTTACTTATTCACACGCTTTGAGATTAAAGGACATTTACTGAACAAAGTCAATAGCAAGAGGTACAGAAGTGCAAACTGATCGTAATAAGTAAGACAGACCTGTGTGTACTAGATTGAACTTTGTCCCCTTCTCTTCTTGGATTCTGCCTCTTGTAACTGAGACAAATGCAAGCCAAAGACTTAGAAGTGTTTGGATTCATAGTCCAAGGGGAAGGGGGAGGAAGGAAATATCTATTTCTCTAAAGTCCATTTTTTTCTCATTACTTTATGGCTGGTAGTGAATATCCACTCCCTGTACAGAAATATCCCTGATACTATGCTTTCCAGGGCTGAACAATGTCCTTTTAGCTTTCTTTTCACTGGCATATTCTCCCGAAGTTGCCACCATGAATTGAGGTGGTGGTATCCCCAAATGAATGCATGAGTAATTTCCCTTCAATCACAACCTGTAAGTTTACTATATCCCCCTTCTTCTCTGGTAGTTTTTTTTCCCCATAAAACATGGTGACTTTCTTTTAAATGTATCTCTCATAGCTTGACATTATAATGACCTCAGGCACCCCAATTACGTTAGCTACCCAAATGCCCTGCCAGCACCTAATTTCTTGTATTTTATAGTGCCTAAAAGAGCCAGGAAATTTCAGGGGAACAATCCAAGCTATTTTGGACATGGATTACTGAAGTATTTATTTAGGGTCTACTATATACCTAGAAGTGTGCCAATTCATGCAGTATGTGGTTAGAAACTGTGCTTTAGGAAATGTTCTCTCTATCCAAAAATTATAGTTTGACTTCTAATCTCCGTGAGATATCTACTAACTGAATGGCAGCCTCCCCTTGCTGACACAGTAGTAAAACTGGGCATTGGAATTCACAAATTTTCCATCTGACCAAATGCAGGCGGTCAGATTTTAAATGCCAAAAGTATTCACTTTGAACCCTTACAGCTTATGTTAAATACTTTAGTTCCAAATATTTGTTCCAGTGTATCATCATCTTAATACCTAAAGGCAGTGACAGCTGATTAAATTCTATGTTCTCTTCCTCTAGGATTTGCACACAATATTACAAAGTCCCCTCTCTTTTGTGCTGTGTATTTGCAACATTCTATATTGCCACTGGCAATATCTTAAGTGTGACTGGCACATCTCTTCTACGGACCTAAAGAGTCATAGAAGGGACCTTTTGGAACTGCCACTCTCATTAGAAAAGCTTGACTTTGTTTTTTGTGTTCACAGACATAGATCACAAAGAGCATTGTTTTTCTTTTTTAAAAGTTAAACTACTGCTGCATAATTGTCACTGGAGTACAGATTCTAAAATATCCTTCAAAGCTTTGATAGCTCATCTTGGCCACAGCGATCGGAGCTGGGTATCTTAATGGACTAAACCCTAGATTTTGTTAGACTATTTCTCTTCATTAACCTACTCACCAAAGATTTTGTGAAGTGACATACTTTTTTTTTAATTTAAATTTGTTAAAACTTTTACTTGGATCTTGAAAGTCATACAGTAAGCACAAAGAAAATTCAAAGAATACCATTCTTGAGGGGCTAATTGCCCCTAATTATTATTTATCTCTACCCTAACATATGTTAAACTATGTTGTGAAATACTTTTTGCTGTTAAATGTTATCTATTATGCCATCTCTCTAGATAAAGTATAAGTTTCAATTGGACATTTCAAAATTCACATTTGTAAGGCACGTGTCACCCTATTCATGTTACCATGGCAAGAAGCATTTGATAGCAATAGGCATTTTCACTGAATCCTAAAGGTGAACTAGCTGGTGTTTTAGCAAATATTTGATTGAAGGCAATTTTATGATCTTTATGAAAACATGCCCAATTTCAACCAGTCAGTAAGTATTAAGAACTTAGTTTTGTTACTGACACTTCTAGGTCACCTGGGGGACAAAAATGTACTATAAAATATTAACTTTCCTACCAGGACTGGTGTTGGTATAGGCCATGGCTAATATGATTGATTTCTGAGGTAGAGGAAAAACTGACTTTTGGTCAAGTACT
>NW_027556180.1:145037650-145197650 GCF_003287225.1 Phascolarctos cinereus | reverse complement strand
CTAGAATCCTTTTCTTCTTTCTCTGCAGTTGTCATCACACTGCTTTTTCTCTTTTCTCTAGCCTTCATCAGTTATTATCCTTTATCTTTTATGATGTCCTATAGTATAGAAAAGTTGAATCAACAATTTTTAGTACATGGAAAGGTTTACCTACAAAGTATTGGGTAGCTAGGTGGCACAGTAGATATCATGTTGGGCCTGAAGTCAGAAGGACCTGAGTTCAAATTCAACCCCAGACACTGGACCAAGTCATTTAACCTTGCTTGCCTCTACTTCTTCATCTGTAAAATGAGCTGAAGAAGGAGATGGCAAACCACTCTAGTATCTTCGCCAAGACAAACCCAGCTCGCCTGAATAACAACTAAAGTACTTATTTTGCTGACAAAAGCTCAGAAAATGTTTGTTTTTCAGGTAAATGGGCAACGCAAACAAACCATTTACCAAATTTTTGGTCATAAATGATTCACATCAGTTATTATGGAAAATGTTGTATATTGGGTCTAAGTAAAGAGGTAGTCTCTATAGACAGCAAGTTTCTCTAGATACTCTTTTTAAAAAAATCTTTATCTCAGCAAGGCATTGAGAATTACAGCACATTTTAAAGGACATGCACAACTAATCGAACTAGACTATACTCAGTGGAAGAAAATGGACTAATCATATATACTTCCCAGAGTGTTATATGTAGCTGAATGAGCCAGTTCTTCATTACAAATATCTGCACCTAAGACTAGATGCAGATGGTTGGTGAGCTGGACCCAGAAGGATTAAAGACTAGGATTGCATTTGGGAAATAGTACACCATTTTAATGATCACAAACTACCTACAGAAGTTCATCTTTTTAACACTGATATTCTCATATACTAGATATAGAGCATCATGGGAGACTCATGGTAGATGTAATCAGGCTGTAGTGTTTTTACCAACAATGACATGGTTCAAGAAGGCATATAAAAGATATTTTCAAGGATATGTATGATTAGAGAAGGATGTAGGTTAGTCATAGATAGAGGAGAAAAGAGAGACAGTAGTTGGACAGTCTTGGTGTTGGACTGATATCTACGAAACAGTAAAATTACCTACAGGAAAGCTGGCAAGAATAAAACCAAATAAAATAGCATGGACAGATTTTGATCTTCACCAGTGCTGAGATCACAAAAGTGTTATAATTCAATTGCAGTATCTAAACTGGCCCTGAGTGAAAACACCACCCACAAAGAGAACAAGAGTGAAATTATCTACCAAAGTGTCTCATATAACTTTCAAAAGTTGAATTCAATTTCTGTAAAACAAAAGATGAATAATTTGGCTTAGAAACTGATGATGTGGTGAAGAAGCTCCACTCTGCTACAGCATTACACTACAGTTCTCCAGTTTTACTTTGATTTAATTAAATAAAACTATTAAATGCTTTCTTATAGTCATATGCTTTAATGCAGATGCTGTTAGTTCACATCTTAAAATAGACATCAGGAAGTCAATGAATTTCTGGAAGTTATAAATTTGAAAGAGGCATAAAATTATATGGGACAAATTTCTAATATCGATTTTCTGGTATATTAAAATCTGAACGGAATGAATTCTAGTGCAGATAATGAAAGCAAGATTTTACTCTTTGTTAACCTACCATGAATCAAGATAGCCTAAATTTATTTCTTATGAATGTAATCATTCTTTTTATCATCAGAAGTATACCAAAAGCTTTCACCACACAGAGTAGTCATGGGACGTTTTTGGTAAATAGAGAAAGAAACAATGTACTGAATCTTCTAAACCAGAATTGTTCTAAAATTGTTGGTCAGGTCAGATCGTCAAATTCTAGGCACTTGGTTACTTTTCTGTATGTGATTAGACATCATCTAGGGAAACTGCAGATTCAAATGCAAAAATCTCTACAACTCCATTTCTGACAAGCAGTCATCTGGACTATTTGAATACTTGCTATGAAGGTGGGGTGGGAGGCAGGGTGTTCACTATCTCTGAAAGTAACTTACTCCAACACAAACTCTAGTTATCAGAATGTTCTCCCTTACATTGAGTCTCTAATTTCCTTTGGAGTTAGAGAAAATCCCAGGCTAACTTCTTAATCTGAGGAAGTATGGAATGGTAGACTTGGAGTGAGAACTTGAGTTCAAATCCCACATTATACATTCACTAGCTTTTTTGACCATATAAGTCATTTAACCTGTCTGCGCCTCAGGTTCCTCATCTGTAAAATAAGATGGCAGACTCAATGGCCTCCAATGTCCCAGTACCACATCTACGATCTGTAATTTTTCTGCTTCTGTGTAGTATTCCTCCTGGAGCAACAAAGAACAAATGTACATCTTCTTCCATATGACAGCCCTCAAAAAAATCAAGGACAGATACCACATCTTCTCTTACCTTATTCTTAATAAGTTACCTTGGGCTCTTCTTCTTTAATCCCCATGTCCAAAACTCTGGTAGTTGGTGATGTCATATCATATAATGATGATATATGATGGTGTTATTTCTTTATTTCTATTAATGGCAAACTATTTTCTATGAATCATCTTAAAATCCTCCTTTTCTTTTATTCCCTCATAATTTCATAGGAATAAATCATGGCCCATAGTCACTGAGTCCTATTTATTCTCCCTCGGACAGATTTCTCATCTATGTCCTTTCTTTTTTCCATTCCCACTGTGACAACTATCATTCTGGTTTTCACTACCTCTAGCCAGAACCTATAATATCTTTGTAATTTATTTCTCTAACTTGAGGCCCTTCCTCAGCATTAACTCAAGTCATGCTTCAATTGTTCCAGAGCTTTCAATAACTTTCCACTGCTTAACCAATGAAATCTAAACTCATTAGCATAACATTCAGAGTCCTACCTGATCTCATTTCATTTAATCCACACTTTAGCCAAGAGAGACCATTCAATATTCCACAAACACAGTTTTCTATTTCTGTGCCTTTGCTCACAAGACCACCTACTTTTTGGAATGCTGCCTGTTCCTCTCACCAAATCCATTTGTTAAAACTACCCTTTTTCTAGATTCAATTTAAATACAACTTTCTGTCTAAGCACTTCCCTAATCCCATCCCCACCTCATGGGGAAAAATCTCTCTGCCATCTAAAAACTCTTACACTGCTAGGTTTTTACTCCTCAGAGACACTTTCCACATTTTAATTTTGACCATATTTGTTTTGTTTATGGCCTGTCATCCAACTTGTTGAAAGCTCCTTGATGGGAATGTCATTTTATTTCTGTTTCTCTCTTGGTGATTAGTACAGCGTTCTTTGTTCTAATCTGTGCTCCAATAAATGCCTGTTGAATTGAACAAAGGAATTCTAGATTGTTAGGTAAAAGGATCATTAGAAGTCAGTTGGTCAGACCTCTTATCCAAAAGTTGGAATCTCCTCCAGACCATCTTCAAAAGTTGGAATCTCCTCCAGACCATCTTACAAAGAGATTTATTCAGCATCTCCTTGAAGACTCCCAGTGAAATGGGGCTGACTATCCCTCTAGGAATACTTGAGTGTAAATCCTGCATCAGGTACAGCATCTCCTATGACCAGGGGAATTAATCTTTCTCAGGCTCAGTTTCCTCATTTGTAGAATAAAAGGGTCAGACCCTGAGACCTCTGAAGTCGATTCCGACTCTAAATCTATGATCCTATGGTATTTGAGTTGGAAAGTAGCTGTGACCTAGTTTCCCACCTACACACACACACACACACACACACACACACACACATCCCTACTGTTGCTTATTAATATACATAGTGATGTCTCCTATTTTCCATTATATATTCATCCTTTAAAAAGAAAGGGAAATAAAAGCCTAGAGGAACAAGTTTTAATGTCAAGATTTTCCTTTCAAGTGAGTTAGGGTTTAAATGCACTAAAAAAAAAAATACATGCTTCTGAAGAGACAGCCCTTCCTTTAAAGGTTGGCAGCATTTTTAAAAGTTGTACAGCAGGATTGACATATATCTAGAGACATTAAATAAGTAATGTGTTTAATGAAACTGCTCTTTCTCAGACATATAACATGTACATTCAAACACAATTGTTTGGGGTCTTTATTGATTTCCCAGTGAATAAATAGATGTGTTATGGCTATACATACAAAACTTCCTCTAATGCACTAAGTATGAGCCTCTTTAAAGTATTCTGCATTACTAAATTGGCTCAAGTAAGGTCAATTCATTCTTATAAAAGTTGTGATGATTAGACTTTTCTAATTTTGACCTTAGTTCTAATATTTGTCAAGCCATAAACATAATCTTGAAATGATAAAGCCAATGAACAAGAAATTCATCTTCAGAAAATAAAATCTATCTGGATATGTATACAGAATCCCAAATTATAGCAAACTTATTTAAATACTACAAATATTGCAACAGTATACAGTTAAATAAAAATATTTCATCTTATCTTTCTCTGTCCTAATGCTACCAGATGTATGCTAGAGCAAGTAAAGAAACTGAATCTGATTCTGATGGTGGTTAGCTATAAATATTATTGATAACATCAGCAACTTTATTGGTTAAGGAAGTAAAATACTAATAGCTCCTTTTGACAAACTCATAGTGCTAAAGGCAAATATAGTTTTCAATAGTCACTTCTACTTGCCAAACTTTGGTGTCCAAATGTGAGATAGAAGTTATAGAAATAGCAATAATATTATTAATAATAATAATAATTAGCATTGATATGCCATTTTAAGGTTCACAAAGCAATTTATATTTATTATCTCATTTGTAATAGGAAATTTAGAAGAAAGATTTTATACTCTCTCTTTAAATGTCATCTTGTTCCATCTTTGTTATCACTGCCAATCATCACACCATGAAGGCAAGATGATAGTTCCCTGGTATCTACTGTTCAATATCCTATTTCCCCTCCCTACACCGAAATCCATCTCTGATTTTCCTTTGGTCACAAAATATTTTTATGTGACTTTCAAAACTAGAACTGTGCCAAAGTTAAATAAAATGTGCTCTGATTACATGAAGTTCCTCATGGGCCAAGACTTTCTCTAAACTCAGAATTCCTGTGGAGACGGTAGTGAGTAATCTGAGGTTTCCTTCCAAATTGTGCACTTCCTCCAGCCCAAACTCCCCCACCAAGCCTCAAAAAAGGTCTTAGACTGGGCTGAGAGGCCACACATAAGATCCTAGTGTCACACATCCTGAAATCACTGGGAAAAAAATAGCCATACCAACTTAGCTTCTGGACAATTCCAGCCCTGAGCCAACAGAATTGCCAGTCATATGTCCTCTGGCTTTAATTATAGAAGTCACCATTTAGTTTCTAAAAGTTTTAATAAAAAAACTGTCTATGACAAAGCCAAAAACAATGTTCTTGTTCATCTTTTTTAATCATCTAAATTGAGGTTGAAATGTTATAAATTTCTAAAGTAGATTCACCATTTCTTACCATTTTTTCTCAATGTGGATCCTTGGTTACTAGCATATAAGACAAAAACTAAACAAAACAAAAATGTAGCACTACATTTATGTTAGGTTAAGATACACACACACACACACACACACACACACACACACACACACTAAATCCAAGTGAGCATAAACTAAAGTTTCATTTGTTCTCATTAGCAAAGGAATTTTAAATCTTTCCTATATCAGTATGTCTGGAATGGATATCAAATAGATAATCAATATCATTTGTTAATTTCTGAATTCTAAGTTCTAATAAATTGTATTTCTAATAAATGTTTCTTTAAATGAACTTTTTAGGGATTATTGTGAATGAAAAAGGAAGAGTTACGGTATAACATAGAAAGTATATTGAGCATAGAACTTGGGTTTGAGTTCCAGATCTAATATTAATTTCCTGGGGAAGCTTGGGCAAATCACATAAACTCTTTGAATCTCAATTTTGTCATCTGCAAATTGAGGACAAAAATATTTGAACAGACTAAAGGAAAGTCTTTGGAAATCTTATTGTATTATGTAAATTAGTCTTTATTGTTACTTTATTAAAATAAGCTAATTTTAATCAACACATTCAGGAACTGAAAGAAGTACTGATAAGCTTTCATCTGGAAAAGAAAAATGAGGCCATTCTATAAATGAAATTTCATATAGCAGAGGGTGTAATTAGATATACATGTTTAGTTTATACTTATTCTCAGATAAAACATGCATATTTCAGAAAACATCCTGTGGCAAAGCAACTATTAAGGAAATGGCATTCTTTGCTGCTACATATACACACACACACACACACACACACATACATACACACATACACAACACACATATATATATACACACACACACACACATGCACATACATATATACATATATACACACAAAACCACACATATACATGCATTCATATATATATATATATATATATATATATATATTAGTATAAATAGATTACTTGCAGGATAGAAAAACAGCACAGATTAGTCAATCACTCCAATATGAAATAATGTCCAGTAAACACTTACATGACATAGATAACACACATTTATATCTATGATTTTTAACTGTATTCCTGAGAAGTAGGCAGGGACTGTTTTATTTTTATTTTTAAATGATTTTCAGTCATGTTTTCTACTTCGTCATCATAGTTACGCCCATTATCCTACCCCCATCTGTATCCGGAATGGTTTTATTTTTTTTCCCTATCATTAGTGTCTAGTACAGTACTGGCTCCACAGTAGATACCTTATAAATCCTTGAAAACTCATTGATAGTGTACTTTATTAAGAAGCAAAAGTGCTCATAATCTTGGATTGAGTTAAATGAATTCTAGAAGAAATGAGATGGAATGAATGTCCTATCAAGTCCTCTTTTTGCCATATGTCACATTATACTAAAAAAAAATGACCACTATAAGTCTAATTTTTCTTCCACATAATGAGTCTAATTTTTGAGGTATAAGTGTTATTTCAAATAAACTATCCATAAAATACATCATACTATAAATCTGATATGTAAAAGCAGCAATATTGTGGAAAACATAAACTTTTTGATACAGATATCTCCAAAGAATTCTCCAGTCATCACATAAAGCACACTGAACCACTCTATTAGAGAAAAATGTCACTACAACAATTAGATTCTTTTCAAAATAATATGGTGAGAGAATTTTAACTGTTTTTCCCTTGTTATAACTGTCAAAGACCTATTGCACACCATTATTTAGGGTAACAATTGAAATAAAAATTTCATTTTATATTTAGGAAATAATATAGATAACGCTCAATCCTGTAGTCTTTAATTGACATTTTTTTTCCTGCTGAAGAAAAATCAAGGTCATAATATGGGTTGTTCCAAACCTAATAATGGGTTATTTTGAAAAATGCATTTTAAGTCAGTTATTTGGAGCTCAGAATATATTTCCCATAAATGCAATGTAATAATTTAAGAAGTATTTAAGGTTTCAAGACTAACAATTATTGAACATATAATGTAGAAATATTAAGAGAGACACAGGATGGCCTCCAGTGCGCTGGATCAATCAATTAATCTAGAAACATTTATTAAGTGAGTAAAAGGGAATACTGGGAGTAGGTGCTTGAGAACAGCATTTGAGAAGGCTTTGAGATATAGACTGGGGAATTTAGGCTCTCTTGGGGTAACATCTACATGTTAGAAGCAGAAGAAAAGGGCAGAAACTTATGGGCAGGAGGATGATGGGGAAAGATGGCAGTTATTCCTATAGATGGGTCACTTCCAAGTTGAATGTTTGTATACCTCATTTTCTAGCTAACCCTGGCGAATTGTACACACCTCTCCTAATTGGTGGAGAGAACATGCTAACACACCATAAGAAGACCGAATGTGGTGGAGTTGGTACATGAAATGTGGAGAGGAAAAATATATTCTTAACAGCTTCTTCAAGAGAGCCATATGCATGGGTCCATATATTCCTCAATATTAACTCCAGACACTCTGAGAAAGACAGATTTTTGAAGCAGAAGACATGTAGGGAAACTGACTTTTCAACATGTCTTTGATTTCTAGCTTGCCTTTTCACTGACTTGGAGAATGTCTTCTTGAATAAAAATTGGAAACTCTCTTGGTTTGAGCTATCCCATTCTCAACAGTAGAGTTCATTTACTCTATGTATTTTCTGACACATGTTCTAATTTGTACAAATTCTTAAATTTCTATCTGCTATTTACTTGCATAAATGGGTTTACTCTTCATTAAGTATTTATCATGATCTTTTGTGTAACTAACATTTGGTGAGAGGGAATCAAACCAGCAAGTAAGTTAAAGGTCGCCTTTCCCATTTAAGAGATAATAATATATAAAATAAATTTTATTTATAATAAATAAAACATTTTTTACTTGGCCATATCATACTCTAGATCAGAGCTGTCAAATGTCTGTGGGCTCTTCTATGCATCCAGAATTAGATTAAAATGTAATTGGGAATTTTTTTTTTTGATGAGGCAGTTGGAGTTAAGTGACTTGCCCAAAGTCACCCAGCTAGTGAGTGTTATGTGTCTGAGGCTGGATTTGAACTCAGGTCCTCCTGACTCCAGGGCTGGTGCTCTGTTCACTACACCCCTAGCTACCCCCATATTAGAATCCTTGTGGCAGATTTTTTTCTAAAGCAATCAGGTTAAGTGACTTGCCCAGGGTCACATAGATAAGAAGGGAAATATTTAACAAAATAAATAAAATACAAAATAGATGTTAATTTGTCATTTTCTCAGTTAATTTGTGACTGTAGAGATCTATTCCTATTTTAATTTGGCAACTCTGCTCTATGTGAGCAAGTTTTAGAGGAATATATAGATAGAAATCTAGTTGGATACCCCCTCTCTAAGAGACAGGAGAACAGAATGGCTAACCTTGTAGCTCTGTCCCCTGATCCCCTCAAACCAGAAACTGTAGTCCCTTTTAAAGAGGGGTGGGCAAGATTATCTATCAATATCTTTGCTTTAGTCACATTTAGGTGACTTATGTGGGCAGCATACTGCCTTAATTTAACAGGTAGATTGCTTCTTAACTTAATTGTACACCATGCAAGTCATTGTGTCAGCTTGAGTGCTCATAAATCAAATAACAAGAAACTATATTCTCTTCTCTACTGTATCCAGTGCCTTGGAACCATCACACACTATGCAGATTTTGTAACAATAGCAAGAAATGTTTTCCAGAAAAGGATAAATGGAATCTGAGTACTATAACAGAGAAGCAATTTTAACATAATTCTCATTTAGTTTTTGAAGAATTAAAATGTTAAAAGAAATACATAATATTCCTAATTGAGGTAAAGTTTAAAAACAAAGTTACAGGGTATGTAAACCAAGCCCAATACCACATCTTACAAAAGCTGCCCAAAAACACACATGGAATAATGAGTTTGACAGTCACTATTGATTTGACTTGTACTAATGAGAGAAAAGATAAAGGTATGGGCATATGATTTCTATCTATTTCACTTTTTCTCTTTTCTACTATTAAATATAGGCCACATCTGTAGTTTTGTGGTCTAGGAGATGGCAACAGTCAATTCAAATCCTAGCTTGACCATAAGTTTATATTTATCTTTGGCAAGATAATACTATTCAGTCTCTCTGCATTTTCATTTCTTACAGAATTTCATTATTGTAGGACTTAGAGCTGAAAGGAACCTTGAAGTTCATAAAAAATAATCCTCTCTCATTTTGTAGACAAGGAAACTGAGGCCCAGAAAGGTGAAGAAATTAATCCAATATCATATCACCAATAAGTAACAGAGCCTTGAAAGGTAGTTGATTAACTCTCATTAGAGGTCTTCTTGATGGATATGTTTTAGTACAGAGTCTTATTCAGATATGGATAGGAATTAAATGTCCTCTGAGATCCCTTCTGCTGCGTTTATTCTGGGATCACTTTAGTTTGAGATCACAGCAGGTTAACCATATTCAGAATTAGGAGTCAAAGAATTTGAGGTCTAGTTTCACCTCACCACATTCTAGCCATGTGACCTTGAGCTTCACCTTACCTGCTGAACCTCACTTCCTTATGTAAAATGAGTGAAGGCTGGACTAAATGACCTCCAACTTCCCTTCTTGCTCTAAATCTATGATGCCATGAGAAGTGAAGAAAAAGTAAATAAACTAATGAAGCTTATGGTAAATGATTTTGCTCCCATGTAAGGAAGAATTTCTGATGACAAGTACAACTGCTCAAAAACAGAATGTTATAAAAACAGTGAGTTATAAGTTTGCTGGGCACTGGAGCTCTTCAGCATAACCATTTGGCAAGAAGATGTAGTTAAGTTTCGTATTCGAGGTGTGGGTTGGATTCGATGACCTCTACATGGCCCTTCCAACTCTGCCATGCAATAATTATAGGAAATAGAGAAATAGTTTAAGGAAACAGAAAATTAAGAGCTCAGATTCTGCCTATAGACAAAAACAAACAAAAAGAAGTTATTTGCAAAAATTACATAAATATGAGAATGATACAAATGAAAACAAGTTAAACACAGTTTCAGTTTTAATACCTTTAAGGTTAAGAAAGCATTTTGTTTCCATTGAAATATTAGCATCCACATTTATAAATGTGGAACCTGAGTCCCAGAGGAATGAGTGATTTGTATAAGGTCATACAGCATGCAAGGACAAGAGTCAGGATTCAAAGACAGATTCCAAAGCTGGTACTCTTTTCCAGTACACTGTTCTAGAGAAGTGAAATTTAACTTCCAGTCAAAAAAATCAAAAAAATGACACTGAAATTTTCTCAACTTTGGTGCATAATCAACAGGCATTTATTAAGAGGCCACTTTGTGCCAGATACTCTACTATATGCTGGGGTTACAAAAAAGGGCAATAACAGACTACAAATGAACAGAAAGAAGGACGTTTCCAAAGAAATTGTGAGATATTTAGATAGCTTTGATTAAATTTAGTTCATATATCACCAATATTCATAAACTATGAGACCTGTTTTTTTTTTCTAGAAAGTATTTGTATGCCAAAATACTTGTAAAACCTCTCTTGCAGTCAAATATCAGAGTCCCTCACTTTTTATGTGGGCAACTAGTGGGGAAGGAAAGAGTAAGGTATCACAAATTGTTTACTTCTGACTTTGGCATGTGGCATGAACACAGCTCCATTTCAATCAAAGGAATAGATTAATAAAGACTTCTCAGTTACTGCCTTTAACATCATATAGAAAATCTGAATAGAAGCTTTTATAATGTTTTCAGTTTAGCTTAGCTAAAAATGTATTAATTGGAAATGTTGCAACGGTGTTTCTGTTTGTTCTCAATCTATAAACTGAGTATGAAGGAATAAATTTAAGTAAAATGCAAAAAATAGCAAACTCAAGGATAAAATTCATGAAGTAAAATTTTGATGAATTAAATTCCTTCGGCATTTAGAAACTTAAACACTCTAATGTGGTACCATTCTTTTAATGAATTAAAAACCTAGGATGCAATATTAAACGAAGAAACTAATTTGGAAGGCACTATCAACTGAGCACGTGCTGAGATTATATCACAGAATAATCTCAGGATTTTGATGAACTTCTTAGAAGAGATAAATGAATTTGGGAACCAGACCCCTGAAAAATTAATAGTATGAATATTTACCAGACGTTACATCTGAGTTGTCTCACTTGATGTACAATGACAAGATACTTAAAAACATAAAAAGTATCATACCCAATATTAACATTTGTAAAATGAGAAGATTGGAGTAGATGTCCCCTCTGGTATCTATAGTTAGATGAACCCTTAACTTGGAAGCTTCCTTTGCTTATTACAGAGAATTTGATAGCATAAAATCAGAGCTAGAGAACTTCTCAGCTCAATTAAATTCAGTATTAATTCCACTAAGTACCTGCTATGTGTAAATCACTACTTAAAACACACAGAGAGACAGTGAAATGAATTTTCTGATGAAAAGGTTAGGATTTGGTGAAAGGGTCTCTAGATTCTTTTCTTTCGTCATTAGAAACCTAGCAAAACATGATGATAGGTAATTATATTCACTTTCATCTCGACACTTTTTTTGTTTTTTTAATCCCAGAAACTTTCCTGGCCCAGGAAAGCACGGTGAGTGTCTTTCCCCATCCCAATAGCATTTCAGTGGATGAATCCTTCTACAAAACTGGGTAGTGAATCTAGTAGAAGTATGAAAATAAACTTAAACTCAGCAAATCAACTTGCAATAATTGGGGGTCTCAGACTATTACATTCTGGAATTTCAGACACATGCTGTAGCTAAGACCAACAGCTGCAGCTGAATCCCAAACAGCCGTTGTAGCATCTGGGACAACCATCGCTACTACTACAGCAGTAAGTAAGCTTAAAGTCCCTTTGCAATTTGTTCCTTTGGAATCATGTCCCCGAGTCTTATTTGGGTAGCTTTGAGCCACGAACCCTACTGAGGGCAAATAATTTTTTTAAAAAAGAATTTCAAGAAAGCGATTGCATGACCTTTGCTCTCTATTGGCAGAATGGATGCTAACAGCGGGAAGCTAATGGGGATTTTAATTGAAAAACATACAATTCTTCCAATTTAGAAGAAAAAAAAGTAAGTAAACTGTGGAAATGGCAAAACTGCCATTCTTTCTTCTAAGTTATCTAATGAGCACACAGCGTGTCTTAGCAGTCTGTAAATGACAATTCACTAGCCCACCCTGTTTGGTAAACAAAATCTAAAAAAAGAAACCTCTTAGTTGTTGCAAAACTTGCCACTGTTGTCCATAACTGGCTTATTAGTAAATGAGAGTAGAAATTTCAATTCCAGAAACTGTTTAGTTTTCTTTTTTCTTAGAGAGTTTTAGAAATAGATTTCTGATGAAACACTTAAGTTTTTATGCAAAGATAGGTCATGCTATAATCACCTTTGGATTCTAAAACAGCTTTATAGGGCATTGCTTTCATCATGCCCCTGGGCAAATTTATTCAAAGTGGCACAAACTTATAAAAGTGTCTCATTTTGAAGAGTTGTATTTTCACAGAAGCCCCTTTGACTTACTTAATTCAGTTTCACCTAGACCTTAATATTCCAGTGAAAGAAAAAGAAGTCAATGAAAATATCGGCTTTGATATTTATTTACTGAACTCCCAGGAAAATTGAAGGTCCCCTTAATTCATTTGGAAATGCAGGCTTCTTGGGAATAACACTTAGTCCGTATGCTTTTATTTGTGTAGATAGCCAGAAACTGCTTTGTGAAAAGAAGATATCATTAGTAATCATCGCTTGAGTTAGTTAGATCTGCTAAAGGTCACTAATACTTCATTTTGGCTGCTGTAAGGCTTGGGTTCAGACATAGCAACAATATTTAAATATTCATCTCCTTTAAAACAATGGCAAGTAGAATGCTGCTCATAGAAGCCTGTATATGGAAAGCAGCATTGTGGAGCTGAATTCACACTACTACCTTTGGAGTCATAGAAGTTTCAAAATGTGCTCTGCAAGTTATATCTGTGTGATCTTGAGAAACTCACAACACTCCATTTTGCTCACGTGGGAAAAAAAAAAAAGACTGGATGGCCTCTAAAATCCCTCCCAGATCTAAAACCATTATCTTGTATAGTTCATGGGTATATATGAATTCGTGTTCCTACTAACATGACAGGTAGCATGGCATAGTGGGCAGAGAGCTAGCCTCAGAACCAGGAAGACCTGCATTCAAGTTCTACTTTTGATATTTCCTGCCTGTGTGGTCCTAAGAAGGTCATTTAAACTTTCAGTACTCTAGGCAACTTTCTAAGGCTAGACGTTGCAGAGAAAACAATAACTTTCATTGGCCAAGGGAGTTGTAGTCTTTATCACTTATTACTAATATTGAACTTGGCATTTTTGTTTTGACTCTGTTATGAAACACCATTTTAGAACTGGGCAACCCATATCTGAAAAGAATCTCCACTCTAGTGAAAGGAAAGGAAGGGAATGAACATTTTATATAGTACTTACTATGTACTTTAAGCAATTTAAAAAAAAAATCTCATTTTACAATTCAGGAAACTGAGGCAAACAGATCTGAACACATATCTTCCGGATGCCAGGCCAGCCACTCTAGGTTACCAGCTGTCTTTACTTGAAGACTTCCCAGTTAGTGGATATCTACTGTGTACTAGGGTAGCCAGTTCTAAGTGGAAAACTCTAACTAGTAGGAAGCTTTTTCTGACATCAAGTTTTAATTTGACTCTCTGCAACCTCTGCTCAGTGCTCCTGTTTCTGCCTTCTGGGGCAAACAGAACAAGTCTAACACCTTTTGCATATGACAAAGTCTTTAAGTTTTTGAACTCAGATATCAAGCCCCTTCCCCCTGCAGTTTTCTCTTCTACATGCTAAACATCCCCAGTTTCTCCAACTGATCCTCCTTACATGTACTCAAAGTCTCTCACTGTCCTTGTAGGGATCTCTCCAGCTTCTCAATGTCCTTTTTAAACTGTAACAATTGGTACTGGACACAAATACTTCAGATACGGTCTTGCTTGGGCAGAGTACAATGAGACTGTCAACTAATTTCTAGAAGCTACATTTTTCTTCATACAGCCCAAGAACGCAAGATAACAAACATGTTACCTTTCCTATTTTTAAGGTAATATTTTATATAGGCAATGACAGCAGATAAAAAGATGGCCTTGGAGTCAAGAAGACCTTAGGTTGTATAATCCTGCAAAAATTATTTAACCTGTCAGTATCCCAGGCAACTCTCTAAGACCATAAAGTACACATTATGGTGCTTGTCTACAATGAGAATTTCTCAATGGGCTTTTTTTTCTTTGAAATTACCAGTGGAATCAAAGGTTTTGTCAAAGGTTAACACTGCATGTTTTTGGAAAGCAGCCTGTGAGCTAAGAATGGGTTTCAGATTTTAAAATACAATAAACTTCTATTTAAGAATGTAAATGCCGTTCTCACCTGGGGTCACACAAAAATAGGTAGTGGTAGAAATATTGGCCTGTGGGTAATGTTCTGCCAACCTTTGCTTGGGCTAGTCTCATTCAATATTTGTTAAGTGCTCACTCAATCATCATCATTGGTTGCCTTTACACAGTGCTTTAGGATTTGAAAAGGGCTTTGTACATGATACCTCATTTGATCCTCACAATAACTCCATGAGATAGGTGCTATTATTATTCCCATTTTACAGAAAGGAAACTGAGATTGAGAGAGGTTTAGTGACTTGTGGAGCAAGATTTGAACTCATATCTTCCTGACTCCAAGTCCAACAGTCTAAACACAATGGAATGACACTTAGCTGCTTCTTTCATGGTGTTACACTAGATATTGTAAAAACAACAAAAATACGCTGACATATTGAAGGAAAAAAGAATTATTAAAAATAATCCTTTCTTTTCCTCAACTAAGAATATGGTATGAAAATAATAACCCCTAAACAACATCTTCTACTTGAGATTGTTCAAAAAGATAGTACATGGTGGCTGAGCTGGATTCACTTGAACAAAGGGACCTAATGAATAACTTCAGTCAGTAAGATTGTCGCACTCTCTACAATGAGGTATTTACCCTCTAATGCAGAAATATTGTCATAGTGTCTTTGCAAGAAATGTCTTTTAGGGTTTTCTAAATTGTCAGTTCACACAAGGGACATAATACATCCAAAGAAATCTTAGTTATTTGAAGCTCTTTAAGAACCCTACATAAATTAACCAGTCTACAGGTTAGTCACAACTGTACAGTCTGACCACAGGAAAAAAAAATACCACTGTCTTTTCCATCCAAAATGAACAGCATTTTGATACCATGCCACACTGATCAATAGTTAGCTTTATTCCTGCCAATAGGAGATAACAGTTACATTTAAAATGAAATCTCTCAGATGGGGATTTAATAAGATGATAAAAAGCATCTATTAAAAATCAATAGCTACATAATGAAATATGTATTATGCCTATGTATAGCAAACACATACATACTAAAAACTTCTAGCCCCAAGTCCCAGAGGATTAGTGCTTGTGCTGTTTTTAACATGGTAATAGTCCTAGAGCTCTTGATTCTGTTCTTTCTCTTCCACTTTCACCAAGCCAGACCTGAATCCAAATGTCTTTTCACAGAGTTACATAACAGGCTTATTTTGTGTTTTGCTTCAAGCAGAATTCAATTAAATTCAACACCTCTTTAGAGTACGTTGATTATGTGCTGGTTCTAACTGTCAGGGCATTGGAGATAAAGTATATGTTCTTAACCATTTAGAGTAGACAGTCTTACAGGGGTGGAATTTGTTCAAGAAATGAGGAGAGAATCACACTCACAATGTAACCACATCCCCTAAGTGGTAAGGTGAATACTGTAACTACCCAAGCATATACCCAACCTTAGGGCTCAGGAGGAGGAATAGCACATATCCAGGCAGGTATATTCCAAGCCTATTTGAGTATGGGCTATGCTATTTATACAAGATACGTGCAGGGATGGGGCAATTTCTATTTCCTATTCCTTTTCCTATTCCAATAGGAAACAGAAATAGAAAACAACATTCCCTTTAGTGTTAGTATCACTGAGAAGACTAGTCCTGATAGAATGTACTACCTCCTGACCTCTGCCTCTTAGAATCCATGCATATATTCTTAGCTCAGTTTAAGTGCCACTGTTTATCTGAGGCCTTTGTTAACACCCCTTCCTCTCTGCATCTCCTAGGGGCCTCCCTCAAATGGTTTTATCTTTCATTTAGTAATAGGGTGAGTGTTGTTTTTTTCCAGATAGAATGTAAGCTCCTTAAGGACAGCACATCCTGCTCTTGTCTTTGCAGCCTCCCCAGCCAGGTGTCTCAGTGAATAATTGAGTGCTGGGCTTGAAGTCAGGAAGACTCATCTTTCTGAGTTCAAATCAAGTCTCAGAAACTTACTAGCTGTGTGACCCTGGGCAAGGCACGTAACCCTGTTTGCCTCAGTTTCTTCATCTGTAAAATGAGCTGGAGAAGGAAATGGCAAACCACTCCAGTATCTTTTCCAAGAAAACTCCAAACAGGCTCAGGAAGAGTCAAACAGGACTGAAAAACAACTGAACAATAAACAGCTTGCATCTTCGGGGCCTAGCATAGTACTTTCATCATGAGAATGTAATAATTGCGTAATCGATAAATTGATGTAAAAGACAATTATTTTATTTTTTAAATATAAATTAAATAATTCGCAACACAGGAAAAATAGACTGGAAGTAAAATTTTATTTGAGGCACTTCATACCTACACATATAGGATTTGCAAAAACACTCTTAGAATATGAGCTTTCTGAAGGCAGAGACTGTTTTCTGGCCCCATGTGCCCCCCCCCCACGTTTTACGTGTCTAGCACATAATAAAGGTTAAATGAATGCTTGATCACTGATTGACGTCACAAAGAAAGGACTCAACAACAATCAAATTTGTTTGCATTAAAATGTACAGAAGCACATTCTCTTCAGAAAATAAGGAAATTGAATGCTTCCTAAATCCATTCCTCAAGAACTCACTAGGCAAATGTTTTCATTCATCATTTAGCATCTTTGAAACTATTAAAAAAACATTTCCAATTTCAAAAAGAATTAGGTGGAGAAGTGTTAGCCTTAAAGGAAAAAAAAATCACATGGTCAGTGGAAAAGCTTAAAAAGAAAACAGCTGGGCAGCTAGGTGGAACAGTGGATAGAGCAGCAGCCCTGGATTCAGGAGGACCTGAGTTCAAATCCGGCCTCAGACACATAACACTTATTAACTGTGTGACCCTGGGCAAATCACTTAACTCCATTGCCTAGCCAAAAAAAAAAAAAAAAGAGAAAGAAAGAAAGAAAACAGCATATTAATTTGGATTATATTTCATCCCCCTGACCTCCAATCAGGTCTATATCAGTTAGTAAAGACTTAATAAGATAAAAATCAAGACATGTGGACTTCAAATTTAAAGTTCTAGCTCTTGTACTAGTCTCACCAAAAATAAACTGATTAGTGTTGTTTTAAAGGGTGATTTATTTGAGGTTGTGTGAACCCAACAAGCAGTATGCTAGTTTAAGTAAAAGTGACCTTGAGTTATTGAAGAGAAATGTAAAATATCAACAGAATGTTTAGATGAGAGAGTGCAACTCACATTTGTAAAGGATAACAGGGTAGGCCAACAAAAATCTAGGTGAGAATAAAGAGGGCTTAGATGTTCTTCTAAATGTTTCAGTAATCTTTCCTTACACTTTCTTACATAACGTAAGCTCCATAATAAGAAGCCAGTTATCATGCAGCAGGGTTAAACAACCTTTATTGATTCAGCCTCTGGTAGTAGACTGAGCTCTGGATCTGGAGCTGGAGAACCTAGTTACTTATGAGAATTTGAAAGAGAAATTTTACCTTTCTTGATCCATGATGCCAAAAATATTCCCCAAATTTATTCTGTCTACTTAGTAATTAATTTATTTTTCAGTCCAGGCTGTGCTTTCATTGCTGTAAAGAACTACTGGCATGGAAACTCCCTCCACTGAAGTAGATGAGGAATTCATCTGTAGATTATCATCTTAGAGAATAGTTTGAAACTATGTGGTTGCAGAGGTTAATTGACTCGGCCCATGATCACATACTGGTTTTCACAGGCAGGAATAAAACTCAGATCTTGCTGACTCCACTGCCAGCTCTCTTGGGACTACTAGTACCCTCCCTCTCCTTCAAGGAGTTTCAAGCCTAGTGGCAGTGACACAACCTAAAACCCCATGTCTTTGGGCTCTGTTTAAACATTGATTTTCTAATTCTTGCTGTTTTGTACTCTAGCCCCTAATACTTCTAGTCTCAATATGTGCATGTAGGGTTGTCTGGCATGTAGGGTCTTCTGAGCCTAGACATATATGGCAGAAGGAGGAGGGTATTTCTACCAGGGGTGGGGAAACTTTGGCCTCCAGGTGGTGGATTTGGTCAAAGAAAAGCATGTACTTGAGGACCTAGACGGCCAAACGTAGTCTCCTGGCCACAGATTCCCCACCTCTGTTATACAACTAGGCCCTAATTAGGGTTGCTGTTGTTCTTGTTCAGTTCCAGGTGCTAATTAGTATTGTTTTTAAGCCCTGTCTTACTCTCTATGATCCCATGTGGGGTTTTCTTGGCAAAGATGCTGCCATTTCCTTCTCCAGCTCATTTACAGATGAGGAAAAAGAGGCACACAAGGTTAAATGACTTAACCGGGGTCACAGGGCTAGTAAGTGTCTCAGGCAGGATTTGAGCGCAGGAACAGGAGTCTTCCTGACTTCAAGCCCAGCACTCTATCCACTGTGACACCTAGCTGCTAAACAAATAATGAGTATTTCTAAAATGGTGACATTATCTGAATTCGTATTGGGCTAAACCTAATTATAATACTTTAAATAATTATAACTCCAAATCATGAGAATTCAAATGCGTTTGACCATCTGAGGAAGGGGGAATTGTTCCTCATTTACACTAATTGGGAGCTAGCTGCACTCAGTGAGGCTTCCCCCATCTCAGTAGAATTATGATAATAATTATCTTGAGGTTCAAATAATGCAAGACCATCTTTGTCCACAACGTTAGGTTAACTGGGTGTAAGGCCCTGAGCAAGGTGCTAATTCTTATTGAGTTGATTAGAGTAAAAAAATGGATATGGAAAATCTGATCATTACCCTTGAATAGCTTTCATTCCATCCAGAGTCTTAGTAAGGCATGTATGTAAAAATAAAACAAACAAACAAAAAAGTATAACAACAACAAACACATGCAGTTCTAATAAAGTATCGTTAAAGAAATGTAAATTGATATGTAAGCAATGAGATGACATGAGGCTGGAGAGAATCAAAGTCCTTTTGGATTATATTGTTATTCTTCTGAAAAGTAAAATATGCCACGAACTATGCATTAATAGGAGACACATAAAGGAATTTATTTTCTTCTAACATTCAAAGGCCACAGAGATTTTCTTTCCAGCTAATCTACTTCAAAGTTTACTTTTAATTTTAAAGTTGTGTGGATAAAATTAAAAGTACTAGGTAGGGAGGCAACAATAAAATGATGTTTTATTCCACATGCTCATTCCAGTAATTATATTTACCCATTTAGTGAGTGTCACAAAACTTTAGAAAGTGCAAATGAGAAATAATGAACTTGCAACAGGCAATGTTTTTAATTACGTGCAAAATAGATATTAATTCTACAAAAAGGCTCTCAAATCCAATTTTCCCATACATTGTATGGCACTGAAGGTAATAAAGATTATTTTTGCTTTGTTTTGTTTTTAAAAAGGGCTTCTCCCTCCTCTGGTATGGTTCTGTACTTTGTGCTCATCAAAGCAGTGGTAAAAACATATTCTCTTCTCTTGAAATCTGTGTCAGAAAATGTAGGACGTATGATCAGCATAATTTGCCACATAATCTCTAAGAAGATGTCAAAACACTGGAATGAAGTCAAAACTAAGCCTCTTTGGTCAATATTAAAAATTCTTCCAACTTGCTTTCTATCAAGTAAATCAAAAGTCAAAACTTCCCATTTCCTCCCTTAAGCCCTCCCCCCAAAAAAGAGCCAACAATTTCTGTTCAAGGAAACTCCTATGTTGCACTCTCTATCATTTAATAGTTGTAAAAAAACCAAATAATAGATAGGTACAAGATACTCAACATAATCCCTTGACCAAAGTGACCTCACACTGAAAACATGACAAAGAGTGATGATGTTTTATATCCATATTATTTCAGGTCTTCTTTTTTACTGACTGGTGCTACAGTTTTAAGCAGAAATCTAAATACCGATAACTGTTTCTCAAGTGCCTAACCCATCTGGCAAACTGAAGGCTGAGCACATTGCTTTAATAGAAAAAAAGCTTCAGATCTTATTAAGGCTCTCTATCAGTTAGAGTTCATGAATCTCCTAGTCAGTGGTGGGATAATATTTGCAATAATATTGCATTCAGCTAAATATGTCGGTAACCTATGTAGGACCTCCCACAAGAAATCAGGTGTAAACCAAGATAATGGGGGCAACATAATCACACATGCTTTGTAGGTCTGACTCCATCTACCTTAATGAGTTTTCAGATTATGAGATAATAATGTTTTGACCACATTCTAATTAATACCACAATTAAATGTTTTCTTTCATTTCCAAGAAAATCAGTTTTCTCTCTTTGGTAGCATATCAATTTGCCTTAAATAAAATTCATCCCATAATTTGCCGATATTTACTCAAAGGATTAGTGAGCTACTGCCACTGAACAGATCCTTGTCTGCTCATTAACATTCATGACCAAGAATCCTTCTGGTAGGGTTGGTTTCAGCGGCTGATAGAGCAATACTTAAAAGAAATTGGCTTGTCTGTGAAACAGCTGCTCAGTGAAGCCACCATGCAAGGGAATTGGTGATAATAAGATGATAATATTACAACTACACTGGGAGCATAATATATTCTAAGCTACTTTGAAGTATATGGTAGGGATCTAAGAATTAGAACAAAATTATTGGTTGTCCATCAGAGCAGATATGAAGTCACTGATTAGCTTCTTGCACACACATTTTAAAACAGCTCCATCAAATGCCAGAGCACAGAAATAACTGAACCCTGAAAAAATCTGACTCCACCATGCACTTTGTTTCAAGCACTCTCAAACGTGGACCAGCTTCCCAACACTGATGAATGCCGAAAGGGGGCAGTTTCTAAAACTGCTCAATGACTCTGACAAAGCATATCCCTTGTTGGTATCTGATTCTTATTTTTGGATAAGCTTCCCTTTGGGAAAAATGCCCAGATTCCTTTCCAAGGTTAGTGAGATTGTTTTACTATATAACCACTGTTCATTTCAGCACCTTCTGCTTTCTAAGGGGATGTCCTTTGATTAAAAGCTTGCCAGAGAGGTGGCGGCTGAATAAACTTAGAGTAAGCATTTAGCTCCAGTAGCTTCTTGACAAATTACTTTCCAAGAGGATTATCACAATTATCCTGAATAAATAAATTTAACTCTTGGTCATCTGCGCTAACAGAGGAGTGTAGGTAAAGCTAATCTAAACATTTATTTTTTGGCCTTGAAATACATTACAAGGTTATGCATGTGGAAGGGGTGAGGGTGGAGCAAAGTGGAGATCATCGAGTCCAACCTCATTTTACAGATGAAGAAACTATGGCCAAATTAAGGAAATTACTTATTTTTTTTTCTTCTAGAATAATCTTAGTCACTGAGAAAGGTAATGGGGATACAGTAATCATGGTCCAGTAAATCATGGTCAAGCATCTCCCCATTTGCTTTTCACCTGTACTCAAATTAATTTGTATGTCTAGAGAAGGAAAGATAGCTACTATATGTTCTATGTCTGAGATTTAAAGAGTTCTACAGAAAATCTGCATGCTAGTCAGTAACAGCGTTGTTTTGTATCAGTACAAACAAAGACCCACAGACTCAAAAGGATTATTGAGTCCAACCTACTTCTCCTTTTTCAAACAAGGAAACTCAAGTCTTTCAATTTCCAAATTATTTATGTATATATGCATATGTCCTTCCTATCTACATAAGTATGGAACATATATTACAAAAAAGTGGAAGATTATAGTAATCCATAGGAAACAACTTATATTTCTTTGTTCTAGAATAATCTTATTCACTGTGAAAATTGGGTCATATTTTAAAGAGATCATTCTGTCATCCTCTTCTCTGCCTCATAAGAATGAGAAATGTTATTTAAAAAGGAAACATAAGCAGGCTTTCATAGTACCAAAGCCAGGGTAGTGATATAAATTACTGTTATATTCAGGATGGTGGATATTTTGAGGGTGTTACTACAGAATTTTCATAAGGATGGAAATTACTATTCAACAGGTTTTTTTTATTTTGCTTTTAAAAATGCACTCCCTGCCAAAATCTCTGGACAAATGTATGACATTAAAATACATAAATAAGAACCAGGAAGGAGAATAAAGTCATAAAATAGAGAAGGACATACTAAACAACTTTATGTGATACTTCAAATGTGAATAAGCAAAAACTCCAGCAAATCAGAAGGGAGAGCAATTTCTAAATGAGAAGCGCCCTCACTAAAATGTTTCTCTCTGAGGAATTCAACTTCCATAAATATGCATGGGAGAAAGTTGATAGTGTAGAACACCATGATAACATACGGCTTCATAAGTTAATAAGAATGAATATTCACTAATCACTCATACATTAATAATTTTACACTGAAGCCCATTTTCATTCAAAATATATGCAGTCTTCCATCTTGCAGTATTTTTGCCTTTTTTTCTGATGTCTTAGCTGAATTCATTACCTACTACTTGAGCAAAATATTTGAAATAATGATTTTCAATAAAAGAAATAATACCTTGACTTTAGATATTTGTAAGTCTATATAAAAACTAAGTAAGAAAATTTTGCTGTATATGAATGACTTCAACTATATCATCCCATTCTGAAATATGACATACAATGATCAGCACCCCCTTCATCGCAGGTGCTTATATTGGCTTTCAGTAAATAAATTAAACTCTGTTGGACTCAGTTTCCCCACCTTCATAACAGTTAGACTGGACTCAGGCAGAGGCAATCAACTATTTTGAAGAGGACAGATTTTTTTTTTTTACTTCCATGAAGCCTTTAGATCCCAGTGGCAGATGGGAAGACAGTTGGTCCTGATCAGAAATCTCCTGTGATGAGGTTAGGGAGCATGTTTCCCAGATATACTTCTATCCTTTCAGTGTTTCATAATAAAATCCAGAATATTTGTTGTATTTCGTACAGGAAGAGAGAAACTGCCACCTCCACCACCATCATTTCCTCATAGGAAGATGACTGTAGGAGTCTCAAAGGTTATTAGATAGAAAAAGTCCTGGGGAAGATACTGACCATTCCTACTAGTTTAAGATTCCTAATGAGAAAGTCTGGAGTTCAGATTTGGTGACAGGTTTTTTTTCTTCTTTTTTTTTTTTTACCTAGGCAATGGGGTTAAGTGACTTGCCCAGAGTAACACAGCTACTTAATTGTCAATTGTCTGAGGCTAGATTTGAACTCAGGTCCTCCTGATTCCAGGGCCAGTGCTCTATCCACTGTGCCACCTAACTGCCCCGGTGATAGTTTTTATAGAAGTTTTTCTAGGAATAGTAAAATCATCACTAGATTTACACATGTATCTATTCAGTTATGTGCTGCAGCCAATTCCAAGTGACTCAACAGAGCTACTTGTTAAATTTTTAATGTGAAAATTTATACTATGGAAATTAGCAAAAGCTACAAGTCAGGGCTTGCTTTATTGCTTTGTTGCTATCTAGACTTAAGGAAAGGATGAAGAAAATGTTAATTCAAATTAAACTTTAAAAGTGTCAGGTATACTCTCCACCCCACCCCCCAAACAGCCAGTTGCTAAACATTTACCAGCATGATGCATATATGTAAATATAAACATATGCATATATACACACATATATTTAGAGACAGAGACGAGACAGAGAAAGAAATAAATGGATCTATATCTATCTATATCTGTTGGAGAAGAGAAGCACAAAGATCAGCTATGAGGACACAGTAATTCTTTCATTCATTCATTGAAAAATCATTTATTAAACACCTGCTATTTGTGAGTCGCTATGCTCAGCCCTTGGACAGAATGACAAAATGAAAAAAGATCTCTTTCCCTCAATCAAAGACATGAGTCACCGTGTTAAGCAAATCACAGATCTCCTAAGTATCGAAACAGCTGATGGCCTAGAATGATTGGACAGGATGTGGTAAGGGAAAGGATGCAAGCTTACTCTTGGTTTAATTGTGCTAATTGTTCTAGGTGCAAATGGTTCTGTCCCAACTTACTTTCCCCCTCCCAATCTGCATTCCTGGTTCCCTTCACAGAATTATAGCTAAGAACTCAACTGATGCACTAGTGAGTATATCTTTTAAGTCTTTCAGACAGAAGATGAGGGAGGTGGTCTCCTCTTTTTGGATTGATAAAAGAAGCGTGCTGTTGAATGATGAAAGCCAGAAGTGAAGACTTAGGCAGAATAAAACACTTGGAATTTTGCCATCCCTGAGAATACACATGCTATATTACCTAGACATTAAATAGATACTGCCTCTCAGTAAATTTTTGGTGGAGGGAAGGAGGTGGGAGAGACAGATGAGTAAGGGAAAAAAATTCAAATTATAACATTTTCAGCTTCCTACTACTGCTATTAATCTTTGTTATTTAAAGAGGTACAGCTAAAGCTTGTCAAACTGACAGCAGTTTAAGTACAGTTGGCTATGAAAATTTTAAAAAATATTATTTATTAAAATATTAATCTTATTATGATATTTGGAGCTGTAACAGAAGACACTATAATGAAAAATGAACCTAAACTGATAAGCAACTCAGAATATTACCTAGTATTTGTTGTATAACACTATCCCACTGTGAGGGGAAAAAAGGTGAAATACCCCTTAGGTTTCAAAGATAGTTGGGTATGATTCAGATATGTTATTTTCTTATTTTATTATAAAGTATTAACATTAGTTGTTGTGCTTTTCCTATTTGCTCTGGCATGTCTATTCAGAGAAGGAGAGATGAGTTTCTTTCTCTAGAAAAAGAGAGAATAAGACTAGATTGTCTCTCTAAGGTATTCTGGGTCCAATGAGTCTACACTGACATTGATTCAAAAAACAAACATTCATATATGACTGGAAAGCTAAGAAACTGAAAAAAAAATGTATGCTCCATGCATTAAATATTTCTAAAATACCCCTTTACAGAGCATCTTATCTTTTTTGAGGCTCCTGAGAGAGTGCCATATGTAAAAGTATGATTAATAATAATTAAAAATGATAAATAATTTGAAATAGTAACTTAAAACATAAGCAATAATTAACAATGATGCTATTATTTCCAAATAATCAAAGCCCTTTATAGTGCCATTAGTCACATCCAAGTCAACAAAAAACAGTCAATTCAAGAGTTCTGAAACCGTATCTCGGATCTTAGATAGATTTCCTACACCAGGTACCCCCCTTAACAATCTGATGCTGATTAACAAATTCAATAAGGAAACTGGAAAAACAGAACAAAACATTTGATGAATCAGTAAATGTATTGATGTTTCTGACAATTCTTGACCTAAACCAGTCACCTTGAGAAAAAAAAAATTTGTACCATCAAATGATTGACTTTTAAAATGGTATAAAAAAAAGACAGGTACTAAGATAGTACATATTTCTAATACCACTGCGTTTAGTGACTAGATAGATGAAAACAATTAGAGGAGAAGGCCTCTGTGATAATACATATAAAACTCCTAAATTTCTCTTCCTAATCCCATGGTCTCCCAACAAAATCTAATTACAATGAAAAGATCTCTTAATAGAGAACTTCACCCAATATGTAACTAACCCTATTTTGAAAAGAGGTCCAATCAGTATACTGATAAGTTGATTGACTTAATTCCCCTAAGTACTGAAATACTTAAAACATGGGAAGAGAGAGAGAGAAAGAGAGAGAGAGAGAGAGAGAGAGAGAGAGAGAGAGAGAGAGAGAGAGAGAACTAAGCTAGAGAAAGGGTGTTCTTAAGTAAGACAAAAATGTGACTCCAGGATTACAGATTTCCAGTAGAGAGCAATTAAAAGGCATGGTCATGGTAACAGAAGAGGTTGTTGGTTCACGCTTAATGGATACTTGTATTTGTTAAAGGAAAGAGAAAAAATACTCCCTAAATACCCTTAGTGTCTTCACAATCCATCTTTTATTTATAACAATTTGATATCTTTTCCCCCATGGCTATTTCCCTGACATTATTTCAATATGATTTTTGAAGTTGTACTACACCAAATAAAGGAGAAGTATTTTCCAAAGATACAACTTGGCAGCCAAGAGCTCATCCTGGCTTTGTATAATCACAAACAGGGTATCTCAGGTTGAAGTGACATAACATCTATAACCAGAGCTACAGGGGTATAGGACTTTCTCTCGGTTGAAAGAAGTGTAATCTGTTAAATAATGAATGGGTCACCATAGGCTCATTCAAGGAAATTGCATGAAAATCACCTCCTTTAACATATACAAATGTAAATGTTTTACATATATATATATATATATATGTATATATATGTATATATACACATATATATGTGTGTGTGTATATTTGTATATGTGTATATATGTATATATGTATATATGTATATATGTTATGTGAATGTTCATAGAGAAATTCCTGCAGAGAGAGAGAGAGGAAAAGAGAAGTGGAAGTACAGGAAAATCTAGAGGAGATTTCTATATGAATTATTAGATATAATAAAATCCAACACTTCTATCTCCCAATAGCCAACCCAATCCATGATCACATGGACCTGCCTTTTAATAGAGGGTCAATATGAATGAAATCAGGTTTCCGTAATAAAAGGATGAAATTTTATTAACCCACCCAACAAAGAAAAAGGACCTTTAGCCAGATAATATGTTTGCTGAGAATTGAGAAGAGATGAAAGAAATGAATGGCAGCTCTTTTAACTTTGGGCTTCTTGCCCGTAGCACTGACATTGCTGACACACACCAGGGGTGCCCCTAAAACACGGTAATGGTTATCAAAATTTGCAAGTCTGTTTAGAACAAACATTTACAAAACATTTTTCAAGTTGCTAAAACTCAACATTTTCTGGAAAAAAAAACTCTTAAACAAATATATTTGGTTCCAATAAGTGTTAAAATTAAAAAAAAACCCCTCAGTTTAAATTTCAGAATTTTCTTTGGTAAAGCTATGATGCAAAATGTGATGCAGTTGTCTTAATATTAATTACTTTCTATTCTGATTTTATTAGAGAATATTTATTCTAAAATGAGCATAAAAATGAAAATTGCTCAACTATCAGGAATTCAAAAAAGGGCTCAAACCTGATGCTGTAAATCTTATTGCCGAATCATAACATCCTAATACTGAGGGACATCTTGAAATGTGGGGCATCTCAAGCACATGGTGCTCAAAACCTAAATCAAAAAATGGAACTAGAAGAGAACTTAAGATTCAACATTCGCTATACAGAGACACTAAAGCCATATGAGATGAGACAAGTGGCTGAAGACAGCAGGACAGCCAATGCATGATGACTACAAACACTCCTTCCTGTCACTTTTAGGTGTGTGGTCCTTAAAAAAATTATTATGTTTATATGTTACTTACATTTAGAAGAGACCTCTGAACTCTGTTAGCTTTAGCGAGGCTAGCGCACAGAGAAATGATCCTACTAACTGCTTCCTCTTCTCTCAAACGAAAAATATGTAATTGAGCAATTTACTAAACAAAATGTATCAAACTTACTTGTTTTCTAAGGCCACTTTGAAGTAATAAGCCTTTATTGAGAAAATCATGTAAACAGAGTAGAACTGAACTATGTCATCAACTCTTGATATATCCCAGAAGGAAAATTTTGTCATAGGATATCTATTACATATATACATATAGATGCAATTTTAAATATAATTTTGACAAATGAAATAATGTCTTGATTCCCAAACTTCTTTTACTTGTGACTCAATATCATTTCTTTTGATTACAAATAACTTTCTCCAACCCCTAAAAGGATGTATGTATGTTGAATAATGTTTTAACTGAAATAAATTTTGTTTACAGGAATTTAACACAACTGCCTTTAAGGTAACTTAAGAAAGTCCATTATTTCATAAAACCAATTCTGAGATTCACTGCAATATAATGAATACTCCCTTTTATTCAGAATATATTTTTGAGAGCATGAGTCATTCAAAATCACATACTTTTATGTTATCTTCCTTTTCTCACAATGACACCCTTTTCAAACTCTGCTAAAAAGAAAAATATTGCTTTTCTTATGAAATAACCATGGCTAGCAAATTGTCAAGACTGAACTCAATGTCCTTCCTATTTACTGTCAATCACTGTGTGCAAGATAGGGAAATCCGTACAAGAAAAAAAAAAGAAACCAAAGAACTGAAGAGGCGCAGTAGGAGGAACACAGAACATTTCACCTACCATCGAATTTCTTGTGCCTTGACACAAAGGTGGTGCGCACAAAATGGCTTGTCTCTTCCACGAGATTTTCAAACTCCAGTTTGCTTTGTTGGCTCAATTTGTCCTCCATTTCTGTGGTGCAGCATGTGTATTCCTGAGGGCAGATTCTTAAGTGTTCCCCTAGAATAAGCAGATAAAATGGTGGAATGTAATTAAAAGTACTGCAGCAGACTATTGGGAAGGCATTTCTCCATCACTACCCTGAAGTATCATAGTACCATTCTATCAGAATCTTTCAATCATTGTCACAAATTAAACCCTCACTTTACCAAAGGAAAAAGCCCACTTTTTGTAGTCCAAGTTGCTAGCCATGTAAATGAAGGTGTATTATTAAGAGAACTAAAAAGATTATTGCTCTCTGTTTTCATTTGAAGTGCCCAAAGTAATACTTGGTGACAGCCCTAGTAATAAGGTTTCAGATGTCCTTGTCTTCGAAAGCTCAAGGTAGAGGAAAATATTTCAGTGATATTGCCATAGTCTGTTTAACAAGCAAGGGTAAGAATGGAAGATGATATTTCCCTGCTTTCGTTTTCTGCCTGTCGATTCAAATTCAGACACTTTTCTCTCTGAACAAGTGAGTATATTTCTAATGGCAGGTCTTGGGTCCCACACTTTCCCATGGCTGACATTTCTTGTCAGACACAGAAAAAAAGCTCTCCTGAAAGAAGGAATGCACTGAAGGGTTTAATCAATGCTTATGTTATATGGAAATGCAATGTAAAAGGTAGTGAAAGCCTCTTATTTAATTCAACAGATTTATCTCTTGATGTACCATGCCAGTTCTTTCGACAATATTGCTTTCTTCAGTGCTATTTGCAAGGGGAAGCCAATTCTTTATCTCATGAAATTAAAATGGTCTGTTATTACATAAAATGTGAATTTCCAATTGATGCAGCACTGTTAACGTCAAAAATATTTAGCATGGGCTCTGAGGAAGAAAGAAAACCCACCCAAACTCTAGAGAAATAAAACTGACAAGATCCCCTGTGATTAAAGTCATTCATAAAGCATTGAAAATATTAATAGTAAGTGCTTGACACTGTGATTAAAATTCATTTATAGTATTTAACAGTGCCAATAAAATAACTTGCCGTGCCCCTGGATCAAATATTAAGTATCTTGTATCTCTCCAACTAGTGTTGTGTGTAAACCTCTGAGTATTAACACCACCCAAATTAAAAGTAACTATGTATGGGTATTAAAGTATAGCCCTTGTATAATCCAAAGAAGTGTAAGGGATGGGAAAATTCATCCAAAACAAAATAAAGGCAAAATAAATTCTGCTACATAGAGGATTGCTTAATGTTGCTGCTGGGCTACCAACTACCAGTCTTCAAAATTCATGGGGCAAAGAGGAAGGAAAGAGAAGGAAATTCCTAAGAACCAGAAACAGGGAACTTTAAAGCATGTATTTTTAAATGGCAGACATAAAAAATGCTGAAAATTCTAGTCCATCTTTAACATAGGGAAGATACTAGAGAATCAGTTTATTTAGGATAATATATAACTGACAAGTAACGAATATGGTACCAAAATCACTTCATTTTTTTCTGAAATCAAGTGACTAACTGCTCAGATTAGGAAGAGTCAATATTGGAAATTCAGTGATGTTTTCTATGCCATTACACATGATTTCCTCAAATACGTGTGTGTTTGCATGTGTGTTTGCATGCATACAATTTACTATGTTTGTAAAGAACATAAAGTACCATATTTATACAAGCTACATGTGGACCTGGCTTGTATAAAACTGAAGGTACGAATTATAATCAGTGTTAGTGTTCAGTCTTTCCATATATATATATCTTTTCCTTCTTTTAGAAGAATCAGTAAGTAGACTGTCACAAAGTCATTCACAATCTCTGTCACATCCATCTCCTTCTTTAATTCACAAGGCCACAAACCTGACTCAGAATCTCCTCATCTTACCTACAGTGTGACATTAGCCCCCTTTCTATTCTCCTTGCCTCAAGTCTCTCTCTCTTCTCCAATCTCTTCTCTACACAAAAGCCACATTGATATTCCTAAAATCCAATTCTGACTTCATTCCTTACTCCCCTTGCTCCCATGATTTCCTCTTTTTTCTAGGATAATATAAAAATTCCTTTTAAATTGGCTTTTAAAATCCCTTCTAATTTGACTATAGCCTACCTTTCCAAACTAATTATATATCATTCTCTTTCAAATACCCTACTTTCTAGTCAAAATGGCCTACTTGCTGTTCTCTATACATGAAATTTTCTCTCCCATCTCCATAACTTTGCACAGGTTGTCCCTCATACTTGGAAGGCACTATCTACTCATCACCTTCTTTCAGCATCCCTACCATTCTCTTGGAAGCTCAGGTCAAGCATGACTCTCTAAATGAAGTTTATCTTGTTCCCACCTATATAGTTGCTAATGAGTTCCCTCCACAATTGCTTTGCATTTGATTTTTTAAAAAACGTTTTTGTATTTAAAAAATAAAATTTAAATTTACCTTTATGTCTAAGCTGTTTTCTCCAAATAAAATATAAGGTCCTTGAAGGCAAAGTCTCTAATTTGTTGCCTTTGTATTCCTAGAGGTTAGCACAGTGCTGGAGACATAATAGAATTTTTTTGCTTTTAATAAACATTAATTGAATGAATGAATGGTTCAATATTTTGTGCTGATGATCTGAACTATTTGAACTCTATCTTTGCATTCACCAAGACAGTAGGATATACTATAACTTCAAACCACATAGCAAAAAATTGTTTGGATAGATGTAAGAATGTTTTGATTATAAGATTCAGTTAACACTGAAACTGACAGCTGAAGAGGTTGTAGAAGGAACACCCCAAGAGCAATTTCAAAACAGAACATACCTTGTTCTTTGCTTTCTGTGTTAAGCCACTTAAGAGACAAAAAGGGATACAGAGACAAAATGAATTTCTTGAGATCCCTTGCAATGTTTGAGAAAGTAAATACTGTCTTACATTTACAAGATTTCCACCAACACCTGTGCACACTTTTAAAAAATTAACACCACACATATATTCTTTCTTCAAAAATGTGAATTTCTCAGATTTGTTCATCATTTGGCTTAAAATGTTGTTGTTTTTCCTAAAAGAAGTTTATGTTGAAACAGGGACATTTGCTAAACCTTTAGAATAATGTAGTGACCATATGAATTTATTTGATACTCATGAATTAAATGCACATAACACAGGATTATAAATGAGAAGATTTCCCCCCCTATAGTTTCCAAACTCCAATTATAGAAGTGTAGCCACTTCCCTCAGGTCTTGAGAGGTTTATTTTCTTTCTTGTAAGCTTTTCACTGAGAGCTCTGTGAAGTTTCTTTTAGCAGACTTGCAATTTTACCGAAGTGGAAAGCAGCAATGGTATATTGAATCTGGAAGAATGGTGATTTCATTAGTGGTGTTAAGGATGGTGATATCACTGTTTAGAGCAGGCCAAAAGAAGAAGCAAACTGCAAAGTTGCTGAAACTACAGGCCCATTTATTTGGCTAGGAGCAAAAAAAATGTCCTGACTTACAATGATTAGATAAATAATAGGCTTCAGGATACTCTTTCCAGACCGCAGTAGCCTATATCCTGGAACACTGATTCTCTCTAATGTCACACAATGAAACCAGAAGAAGATGGTTTTTATTAGATCACTTTACCATCTTCTATATATTCCCCTAAAGCTTCTAGGTAATGAGAAGCCAGTTAGATAGACATGGGGCCAGACCTGCAGGAAGATTTTATTGACATCTAGGAATACTTTAAAAATATAAATTAGAACTAGATTCAGGAACCCACTCAAGCCCGTAGTCATTATAGGTTTTAATTATAGCTTGTTAGGGATAGGTGGTAAGTTGCTAGGATACAGAAACTTTTGAACATGTTGGGTATTCCTTGGAAGTCAATTATTAATGCTTGTCTATATCTCATTCTGGTGCTTTGTCACCTAACATTTCCACAGCGATCTTAATTTTTTCCTCCCAATCTTTTTTCTACCTATCAACAAAATTTTGATGGTCGGCATATTAAATATATTTTCTCATCAGATCAGATCACTAATCAGATGAGATTAGTCATCTCATTATCTCCAGTGAGTTCAATTATCATCTTTACTAAATGATTCCTAGATCTATTTATCCAGCCTTAGTCTGTCTCCTAAGCTCTACTACTACATCATCAACTACCTACCTGACATTTCAAAACAGATATCTTGAAGACGCCTCTTCAAAATCAATGTGTCCAAAACAGAATTTATTATCTTTCCTCCGAACTCTCTTTTCTTCTGAACTTCATTATTCCTACCACAGATACTACCAGCTTTCCAATTCCACAGGTTTTCAACCTCAGTGTCATCCACCACTTCTCTCTTGCTTACTTTACATATTTAACGTGTTACCAAATCTTGGGCTTTCTCCTTTGCTTTCAAACTTCTTCTAAGACACAATTCACTGTAGTCTAGTTCAGACCCTAATCATTTCATAACTGGACAATTGCAAAAGGCTACTGGATGGTAAACTTTCTCAGGACTCTCCCCTATCTAAGCCATCCCCTACAAAGCTGGTACCTCTAGGATAAAATATAAAATACTTTGACTTTTAAGGCCTTGAATTCATAGCTGATGTCTTCTTACATTTCTATTCTTCTTATTCTTTATGCCCTTTCAGGAACTCAACAATCTAGTGACGCTGGTCTAGTTTCTCTTCCTCACACATGATATTCCCTTTCCCAGCTCTATATTTTTGTATTGCCTTTCTCAAATGCATCAATTGCTCTTGCTCCTCAGCTTTCACTTTTAGAATCCTTGGCTCCCTTTAAGATTCAGATCAAGTGTAATTTTTTCTAGGCCTTGCCTGGTCTCCACAGATACCACTGCTTTGCCATTTAAGGCTGGCTTCCATCATCTCTACACTGATCTGTTAAGTACAGGTTTATTTATGTTGCCTTCCATCATTAGTATGTAAGTTTCTTGGAGATAAGGGAAATTTTGCTTTTTTCCTTTCATCCCCCAGACACTAGTATAGTCTGTGGCTCACTGCTGTTGTTCAGTCCTTCAGTTGTATCTCACACTTCATGACTGAGTGACATAGCATGCCAATACTGTCCATGGGGTTTTCTTGGCAGAGATAATAGAGTGGTTTACCATTTCCTTCTACAGTGAATTAAGGCAAACAGAGATTGAGTGGCTTGCCAAGAGTTACACAGTCAATAAGTGCCTGAGGCCAAATTTGAACTCAGGTCTTCCTGACTTCAGGCCCAATGCTCTATCCACTGAGACATCTAGCTGCATCTGTGGCACACAGTAGGTGCTTAATAAATGCCTCTTGAATAATTAATTGATTTGAAAGCAGCTACATCAATAGGAGCACTGCCTTTGCTGGCCAACTTGAGGAAAGTTAGCTCAGCTGGTTAGAATATAATGCTAATGATCTGTAGTCCTTATATGTGTCAAAGGCTATGTTTATCTCAGACTACCTCAGGCTTGTTGGAAACACATGCCCACAATTCAGGAACCCAGTGAATAAGTTTGACTAGTGTAAAATAGTCCTTAAGTCCAACACAAAAACAATAAATTGAAATCAAAATGCTATTCCAGATTGGTCAGTAGCATTATATTTTATAGTTGAAAATGTTTGTTTGAGGAAGCCAATCTACACTTATCTGTTGTAGAAAGAATGACAATCATCTTTAATTTGGGAGACCTAAACTCTAATCCAAACTTTACTTAAACAGCTATGTGACCTTAGGTCATTTCCTTACCTTCATTTTTTCAGATTTTCCAATTGTAAAAACAAAAATGAAGGATGAGATATTCTCAGGTCTTTGCTGTAAAATGTTTAAGAACCAGCTCTCCAAAATATAAAAAAAGTGCACACTGCTTAGGTTGAGGGAGAACCAACCTATCATTGATACTTAAAAGTGGGATATACACATGATATACATATGTATTCCTGCATGTAGCAGAAATAGGGAATAGAAGAGAACCTCCTGTAACCATATTTCCTCATCTATAAAATGAGAGTTGGAGTACATGTGGTATGAAATCAACTAGCCCCAAAGCATTTATTAAGTGCCTAATATTTATATTTCAGGACCTCTAGCTCAGATCTGAGGTTCTATGAGAACTGGGAGAAGGATCCCAGCACACTGGCTGTGCCCTCTAAAGGATTTATGGGAGGATAGGAACAAGAATGGGGCAGCTGGATGGCACAGGTCTGGAGTCGGGAAGACACACCTTCCTAAGTTCAAATCTGACCTCAGACACTTACTAGTTATGTGATCCTTGGCAAATAATTTAACCCAATTTACCTCAGTTTCCTCATCTGTAAGATGAACTGGAGAAGGAAATGGGAAATCACTAGAGTATCTTTGCCAAGAAAATCCCAAACTGGTTTATGAAGAGTCTGACATGACTGGATAATGACTGAACAATAAAGGAATAAATTGCACAAGACAAAAAATGAGGGCTTAGGTTGTAATTATCAACACTAAAAAAGATTACCCACATTGATAAGATTATCAGTCCGTTGATGTGTTGGAGTGTGTGTATTTGCATGTGTGTGTGCATGTGTATACATGAGACTGTATGTGTGAGCACACGTGTGTGCATGCATAATTCCACATTCTATGACTTTATAGTCTCTTCTTAGTAAGTTTTGAAATGGCAGATCTGAGGGAAAAAAAATAAAAAAACCTTTGAAGGAATTAGGCACAAGAAGTGATGCAACTTCTCTTTCTCTAAAAAGGCAAAAGGTCAGTGCGGTTGTGGTTAAACCACAAAGGGAAGGCCCCATGGCTATTTACCATCAACACAGTTCCATGATGCAACTTAAACCACAAGCCAGAATCTCATTTACAAAAATTGCTTAATGAAGGCATTTATGCAAAGTCAATGTAAAAGACAGACCACAATTTAAAAGCTAACTAGTGAAAACATGTTAGGCAGACTGATTTTATTGCAAAGATAAGAAGTTAGGTACTTTATAATAGCCAATAACATTAGACAAAGGAAAAGAGAGGAATAAAGAAAAAAAAAGGTAAGAAGAGAGAAAAAAGGGCTTATTGACTTGCTGATTTTTAAATTTATTTTTCCTATTTCCTTGGTTCTGTGAAAAATGATTCTCAGAGCTTCCCCCTCCCCAGCCAGTCTTCTTCCGAAAATTTCTTCACAAGGACATTATTGATAATAAGCTTATCCTGGCCAAACTCCAACTTAGGCATGAATTGATTCAGTCTGCTCAGCTTTGGGTAAGGACAGATTCCCAAGTCTGGGAGTGATATTTCCTCTGTCAGGATGGTGATGATATCAGCCCCTGTTGAGGAAGATTAAGTGACCTAACTCAAGTACTCAAGAACTCATTTTAATATAGCCAGCCTCCCAGATTTTTTGACCAAATTAGTAGCCCTTGGAAACACCTACTCTTCAAAGGGCATATAACCCTATCCCCAAATCCCAAATTGAGCCAGTTCTGAACTGACCCCCTTAGGGGGGCCCAGTTTTGGACTGAACTCCCATGCAAAGCATGTCAAGCCATCTTGAGAGATATTAAACTGTGGACACATGCACCTAATTTCATTTGTCTCTTTCTTAGAACAGATTCTGTAATTTATTGGGGTTCAACAGTTTACATCTTCAGATTTTATTTATTGATTAAATATAACATTGACTCAATTTAAAAGGAACTGGAGGTCTCATCTACTGGTAACCTACAGAAGTAACTTTCACAAAGTAAGAACAATTTGGAAGGAGTCAAATTCTCCAAAGTTATCACCCGGGAAGAACTCCATTCCATCCAATTCAACTAAAATTTATTGAACATCTATTATGTTCTAGGGCACCTGGCCCTAGTTCAATCATTCACTAATGCAACTGTGTGACCTTGATTATGTTATTTAATTTCTTTAAGCCATAGTTTCTTTGTCTGCAAAGCAAAGAGACAGGATTCTAATTGATTTTTTAAGTCCTTTCCTGCTCTAATAAACTCTATATGTAAACTGCCCTTTTCTTAGGAATATCCTTCAAAAAATCTTTCCTTCTGTGGCCCATTAGGCAAACATCTGAGCACCTTGAGGGCTATTCTGTGATTAGGACAGACAACTTTTTTTTTTTAAACATTTTGAAGAGGAAATAGAAAGAATTGGAATTGAAGTGCTAGTGTGTGGGAGTAGTGAGTTTGCTTGTAATAAAGACCAAAGAACAAAGTTGTCATTAATTATGAACAGAACAGTTCTGAAGGTAGGTACTCAGTTTTGTTCCTGAAACAATAAAGTTGGTAATGTTTAAGTTCTTGTTTCTGAAATAAGATCTTTTGAAAGCATGCTTATGTTGACTTGTTAACACAACTTCATACCTAAGATCAGCCCATAGTTCTACTCATCCACTGTTATTAAGGAAACATAGTGAAAAGGTACTTCTGGCCACCCAACTTCCTCTTGCTTTCCCCTACCATTCCCAAAGATTACATTTCTCTTTAGTGACTGAGGTTCCCCTTCAAGGCTCTCAGTGATGTTCATTTTGATCTAAATTCACCTATTTAAAATTCAATATGCATTATTTGTTTGGTGTGTGTGTGAGAGTGGGGGGGGGTTGTGGGTGGTGGATGGGGAGGAGCAGAGAATGAGATAACCTTATTTTGTGTTGTGTTTCAGGCCCTGCAAACCCTTAGAGATTATATTTATTTACAGATCATGATTGATGGTCTTTTTTTTTTCAACCAAGAATTCAAATGGACAAGCTCACAAACTCAAGGGGGTTATCTCTCTTCTTCTTTTCCTTAGCATTACTTTGTTCTCTTATTGAATACCTCAACAAGATTCAATAATACTCAGGAACACCTGAATTACATAGCTCCTTATCTGTGTCTTTCACTTCATCCTCTATCTTCCATAGCAGAGTCACAGAGACTGGAATAATTGCATTTTAGAAATGAAAGAAACCTTAGAGATCTTCTAGTTTAGTCCAATACCCTCATTTTATAGATGCTGAAGCCATAGAGTCACTAAACTGCTTGCTCATCTGTGCTTGGGAAACTCTGAATATTCAGAGCTTGTTAAATTTAATTCTGCTAAGTTTATGGCCAATTGATACTCCCATCCCCCTCACTCCCCTTCCCCAGAACAACAAGCATGCCCAGACAAGCCCTGACTGAATGGAGTCCTATATTTTTTTAAAAAAAAAAATGCTTCTCATAATTCCTTACACAATTCATTTTCCAATAGAGTTTCATAAATGTATTGTCTTTATACTCTGAAGAGAATTCTAATTTCTGATCTGGGCCATGGAGAATACGTATTCTTAGAGAATTTAAGTATGTTCTGGGAAACAAATATACTTATAGTTCATGTGCCTTGCCTTGGGTACCTACAGGTATTTCAGATTTGTATGTTCACAGCAGTCTCAACTTTTTCTGAGTGACATCTTTCCTAAATAACTTGTTTTTTCCTTTTTTCCAAATGGCATTTTCATGGATATACTTGACTGCCCCAGCATTAAGAGCCAGATACAGGCAAACATTAATTTGGCAGTTCCCAGTAACCTTCTACAATTCATCTAACCACTACGTCTTTGACCATAGATGCTGACTTACATCTTTCTCCTTCTGTGGTCTGGATTGCATAAATCAAACCAATTGCCTTCTACAAAATCAGCTACAAAGAGTGTTCAATTTCAAGTTTATTATAGCTGTAATCTCACACTTGTCTTCACTTGCTCCAAATTGGCAAATTTTACAGTGGTGCTTGGTCCTCTTGCACGTCCAGTGCACAGAAATACAATAAAACAATTGACAAGGTGATTGCTTTAGACCCTGACAACAGTAGTTCACTATCCCCACTAAATTATATGAAAAAGTAGAGAATTTACTAGCACGTTTGGGACTTGCTATTCATAACCCAGTAACTGTAAAGCAGTTTTCTACCAATATAGCGCAGTGATTACTAGCCAGTTGAGTGTTATTAACTGAAGGGTCAGAATAGATTGCCTATAAACCATTTTCTAAAACTAAGTCCCAGATCATACTTCTGGTCTTTGCAATACTACAAGTCTTCATCCTGTGCCCCTTAGTTGGAGTAAACAACATTGACCATAGACAAGAAAGGAAGATTTAGTAATTGGTGACAAGGTATATTATATCCAATAGGCACGTAGTCCTTGACATTTGATACCTGTCCTATGTAAGAGTCCCTAAATATGTCTATCTTTTACAGTTCATTAAGCCATTCATCCATCTATCCATCTATCTGGGAAAAGGCACTGGGAATAGAAAGGCTAAAGTGGAAGTCCTTGCCCTCAAGAAAATATATTCTATTAGGGCAGAACACATATGCATGTGTAAGTAGACATGAAATATATTAAAGACAGTTAATGAAGTAGGGAACTATCATTTGTGTAATGAGGAAAGGCTTCACGTTGAAGGGGATACTTCTTTGCTGCATCTTGAATAATGTAAGGAATTCTATAAGACAGAGGGAAAGAAGCATTGCATTCTAGGAATGGAGGATAGCCATTGCAAAGGTTAGGTGACAAAAGATTGAATTTTATGTACGAGGACCTAAGCAAAGGCTAGCCTTTTTGTAGCCTTTCTCTAATAGGAGATGGTGGTATTCAAGAAACCCCAACTAACCCTAAGTTTTCTGACTCTGTTTACTATTATTTATTCCTTTTTTTAAGGAATTCAATAGGCCCTACCTTCAAAATTCAAAAATGGAAGTTTTTGCAGTTGGATGGCATAGTAGATAGACTACTGGATCTGTAATCAAGAACATCTGAGTTCGAATCCCTTCTTTTTTTAAAAATTCACTGGATATTTGCTGCTTCTGTGACTGTAAGCAAGACAAAACTCATGAGTCTCAGCTGTGTCATGTGTAACAAGGGGGGGGTATAATAATAGCATCTAACTCACTAGTTGTCATACAAATAACATCTATGAAACACTTAGTAAACTTAAAGCACATTATGCTAGGCACATGTATGAAAATGACTACTTTTGATTCCTTCTACTCTTTTTTTAAATCATCTCTTAATACAAGTCACACTTCTCTCAACTATTTACCCAAGAAATCTTTCTACAGTTTGGTGACCATTTTCTGTTCTGGCCAAGGCTGAGCCAAAAAGCTTGCTTTATGTTTTCCAGTTTCTGATGAACTAAAACTATTTTTTTCATTTTTTACCCTTTACCACCCACACATGTGTGGGTTTGATTGTTCTCACAGTACCAAAGACATGTGGCCTCTTTGAGAGGAGCTGGAGAAATATCTCTTATTTATTCAACATTATTAACCATTCATAATAAACACAGAAGGTACGGCTATGATTAAGTCAAAATATGGATTTCACATTCAGATTCATGCAAAATGGGTGATTCATAATATGGGGCAGAAGGGGAAAAAACCATTTGGAGCATAAGAGTGAGAAGGGATCCTGAGTACAGGATTCCATTTGAAGGACTCAAGGAAAAGCAGACAGACATAGGGAATATGAAAGAGGAAGAAAATAAGGTACAAAACTAACAAAATAATGATAGTACCATTAGATTACATCATGGAGTATTCTGTTAAGTTTTAGATATCACATTATATAAAAGACATTGATGTAGTCACAGTGCTCCCAAAAGAGGATAAGCAAGGTGGCAAAAGGTGTGGAAACTATCACCCATGCCTCAAAGATAAAGCAGGGAAGAAGTTGATGCACCAGCTTCAGAAGAATTGGGCAAGTACTGATAAAAATTGGCCTAGAAGGGTATAAGCAAAGAAATCCCATATGTCCCTGAGAATAAATTCTCTCAAACCTTCTTTGATTTCCACATATACAGGACATAGTCTTTGTTGACTTCAACATATATTAACCTCTTCTTACTTTCTCACTAAGGAAGATTAGGTATTAATAATGTTTCTAAGAACTAAAACTGTTTAAACACTAAACAGGTTGCTTTACAACATACTGAAATCCTTGTTGCTAAATGAATGTATAGGATCTTTAAAGGACTATTTACTGGCAATTAATTTCTTTAAATTTCTGGGAAGAAGGAATAAAATGATTACTAAACTTCCTTCTAACTCTAAAGATCCATGAATTCTCCTTTAAGACTTCATGAATTTAAAAATTATCTTTTGGTACTCTGCCAGAATACTATCCATGGGGTTTATGACCTGTAACTGTCTTAGATTTGAGGCTGGAGACCACCCTTTACACTTACAGTGATAAAACCTTAGTGACCTTTATAATAAACATCACCCTGTAGAAGATAATAATAATAGATAATAAAAGCTTAAGTATTGGGGCATTTTTTTCATTTTTTCTTCAATTTAGTCAATATAATTGTTGACAAGAAAAAGTAGTACTTAGTTAAAAAGGAGTATTTTTTAATCAACAGCCCTGAAGCTGCCTGTCTTGGTAGCTATTCTCTCCATATCTTTCAATCAACCTCAGTCTCATTGATTCTCACAGTCACATGGTAGAGCTGAATTTTCCCACCTAGAATAAAACTTGTACACACAATCATAAAATCATAGTATAAAAGATTTAGAGCTGGAAAAAATCCTTTTTTCAAATCCTCAGCTAATTATGTTCCTCAACAAAGCAAGAAATTGTATGTAGAAAACAGTCTTGGAGGTAGGAAACAAAGCTCAATAATATTTGAGGGAATGTGAACCTTGATCCTTCTAACATCTAAGTAGATAAGTTTCAAAACTCTTTATCCATCTTATCCTGATCATTAAGTCTCATATGGAATTGAAAAGGCCCATCTTTCTAAGGTTCTTTTTGATCCTCAAGTGCTTTGAGGTAGATTAAGAAAACTAATGTCTTATAAACAGTCTACTAATTAACTAATAATTGTTCTTTAAATTATCCCACACAGCCTTTTCTTTAATAGCTTACATTGCTCCAATTTTCCTAAAAATGTTTTAAAAAATAAAAGTCACTGAGGCAAAGATGGGTGAGCCCACATGAATCCAATGGAAGGGGTGAGTATAAAGAGAACATCTCAAGAATTCTTTTTCAAATAAACTCTAAGAATGTCATTCACTTTTTAGAATACTCAGGGTCATTCTTACTTTTCAGGTGCACACTATTAAAACAATTGGTTTCGGATATCTCTGTGAGAAGCAGCTTTAGTTGCCTCTTTGGGAATTCATTAGTGATGGTTTGCATGACTTGGGGAAAATAAACTCTGAGGCTTTGTTTCATTGTTGTGTCATTTAATAATCTAGAAAGATACACAGCTATAGTTTTCAGATCTGGAAGCATGCTTTCCCTTGAGAATCACACAATTTTTTTTTATTGGAAAGAATTCTTGCTTATTTCTTTTTTTTAATTAATTAATTAATTTTTAGTTGTCAACATTCACTCCCATAAGTTTTGGAGTTTTAAATTTTCTACCCCTCCCTACCTCCCTCCCCAAGATGGTATGAAATCTGATACAGGCTCTACATATACATTCCTATTAAACATGTTTTTGCATTAGTCATGTTGTAAAGAAGAATTTGAACTAATAGGTGGAATCACAAGAAGGAAGAAACAAAACAAAACAGAAGAAAAAAAGAGCAAATAGTATGCTTCGATCTGCATTCAGACTCCATACTTCTTTCTCTGGATGTGGATAGCATTTTCCATCTTGGAAATGTCTTAGAACCTTGCATTGCTGAAAAGAGCTAAGTCTATCAAAGTTAGTCATCACACATCATGGCTGTTATTGTGTACAACTTTCTTCAGGTTCTGCTCAAACTTCAAACTGCAAAAACTTCAATTTAATGTAATCAAAATAATCCATTTTACATTTCATAATGTTCTCTATCTCTTGTTTAGTCATAAATTCTTCTGTTCTCCACAATCTGATAGGTAAACTATTCCCTGTTCTCCTAATTTGCTTCAGCCTTTATGTCTAAATCAAACCACAGCAAATTTTGCTTTCATCCCTCCTCCTCTCAAATCAGTTTTGCTTTTTATGATATGCCTTGCCATAAGAAAGAGACACTATATGTACAATGAATAACAGAATCTATCCAGAAATGCTAAAGACAGGTTTTGTAGGATATTTTTTTCTAAATGAATCCTAGCAAAGGTATGAAGCTCCACCAACTAGATCTATTTAGAGGGTTCTAGGTCATTTAAAAACAAAGTTGCCTTTGCTGCATATCACTGGTCATTTTAAGTAGAGTCTATAGTGTTACACAGTGTATGACTTCAGAATCAACAAATAAAATCATAGCATTGAATTCTAAAATGTGATATAATGTATCAAGGTACACTTTTAGCTCAGGTATGAATTATACACAATCACTTGGTGGAGAAAAAAAAATTCAGAAATGTTCAGCTCCCTAGGTGATTGAGAAGCTTGGTCTGCTCTGACTCCCTACTGTCTTGCTTTTATGGCTAAGTCATATATATCTTGGTTCCATTATATTAATTGATATAAGACTGGATTTCTGAAGTAGCAGCATGCCTCAAAATTACAACTTTTGCTGGTTAGGCTGCAAAAGAAATGACAAGCTTGTAAGAAGCTGACATTCAAGTTCTCCTATTGGGATTAGGGCTGGGTTAATAAAATTCTGTTGGTGTAGGCAATAGGGAAAGAGGGAATGTTGAAAGAAGGCACCCTCCTTTCACTAAGGTTTTCAAATGAAAATTTTGCCACCTCACTTTACTCAAGCATCCCCTCATTAACTGTAACATGAAACAGCACCAGGTGGGAGGACGATGGGACATTCTCCCATCTTAACAGCAGTGGTCCCTGCCCTGACTTTTCTAATTTATTATCCTAGAACAAGAAATGTAGCCACAGACTTGCAGGTAGAGAGGGATTTTCTTCAATTGCTGAGAATAATCCCTATAGCCCAAGGTGAAGATCAGTATGAACAATTCCTGCAGGTTGAAAGATTTGTGAAACTTTAGGGGACCATAAGATGAACTTATGAGTGGCAAGTCTAAAGGACAGGCAGATATTTATAAAAACTTGAAGGAATCATTGTCTATACCTTTGTAATTACCTGAAAGTTAGCATTAAGTCAAATAGCTAGAATAATACGAAACCAAAAGAAAATGATGAATGTAAAGATTTATGTCCCTTGAGACATCTTCAGGCTATTTTTTAATTAACTTTCAGAGAAGTAACTGAAAACTAAAACAAAAGCCATCATTCGATACCAGGTTATTTCCTTAACCAAAAGGTCTACTGTACTGGAAGAAAGATTGGATTACACAGAATAGCTCACAAAATGTCACATCATCCCTTCTCTACACTGGAGTAATTTTCCTACTTATCTTCCTAGTAACATCTCAAGGATGTACAATTATAAATGCTTCACTTCTTTCCTGTAACATTTCAAGAAAGGAAGAAATGGAGACTACCAACAAGTTCATCCACTACCCACCCCTTTTAAAAGCTTTACCTATTAAAAATACATCAGTTAACACAGTACCAATCCCTCATAGAGTTGACAATGGAGCTGTTAAAATTTCTTTGCTAGATTTTGCATGTTAGGAGACTTCTGCTTTAAGTGATAATGGATGGACTAGCTTTTGCATTCTGGAATCTGCAAACAGATTCTTCCTCAATGGAAATAGACAAAAAAGGAGGTAAGTAGAATAGGTGATTGCCAAATATTTCTGATTTTCTTGGTGAAGTAGAAGGTAGGAATATTTGGAAAACCATAGTAAAAAGTGAAAGAGAAAGAAATTCTAAGGTGTAATAAAAGTCACATGTGTTCAAAGCTCTGAGTCATCTAACCAATGTTTTACTTCTGTAAATGTGTCCAAGGGATATTTTTACCCACCACAGGGCATTACTGTTCTCCATGAGGCAATATCAGGGTATTTAGTATATATATAAACAAAGTGTCTTGGATTCCTCTAATTTCCTGCTAGAGATATTGCCTTGAAACATTCAAAACTTTTACAAGTGCTAGAGTAATATCAAAGTTGGCCTCTATTGCTAATTCTAAAATGGAGTTGTTTCTTTCAAAGTTTCCATCATTTTCCCCTCAACACACCTTGTTTCTTACAAGGAAATTTTCAATGCAGAATACAATTTCCCTTTATTACTTTCTATAAAATTTTGAAAGATAAAATTATCACTAATACAAATTAAGGTATTATTAAAACATTCATTTTTATCAGAAAGAATTCAAGAAAATGTTTGTATTTCTGAAGTCACCATCAGGACAATAGAACTGGGTCATGATAATTATCTATGACTTAACCAAAATAATTTTTAAACAGATTTATCATTTTGGCCTATACTATCTCCTGGAGTAGAAGTCTGAACAAGTTAATAAGTTTTATTTATAGTAGTATAGTAGTTATTTACAGCACTTCTTTTGGCCTGTCCTAAACTACTTTGATTTAGAATGTGGAGGGATTCTAAGACTATCATTATTAAATTAAGCTAGTCCTAAGTCTTCCTAACTACACTCAAAATTTTACTACATTTGATCCTATCTCTAAGAAATCACTTCAAAATTTTAGTGTGTAAGTATAAATATTTATGTCATTCCCTTTATCACTTTAATTGCCCTAGTTTGTACCACTTCAATTATGTCATTTGCAACATCTAGCAAATCTCCTGGAGAGTGTTCTTTGCTTTTACAGATCAGAGTGGAGATGCTCAAGGGCTCAAATGCAAGAGCACTTATTCAGTCCACAGCAGCCTCTGCCCATTCCAAAAGGTTTTGGATCAGCCACCAGCACTTCCAGTATTTGGTAAGCATGTGTGACTACAAGGGCATAATAAAATATCCAGACATTTCGGAAAAGTCTCAGGATTCTGTGGAATGTACTACTCAACCTATGGAAAAGTATATCATAGAGAACAACACAGCAGCCCATATCAAGAAACTTGACAAGAAGTACCACCCCATCTTACACTGCATTATAAGGAAGAACTTTCACATTTGTGTGAAGTATGAGACTCAGCCCTCCATCTATTTCTACCAGGGACAAGTTATCATTCTTCCATCAAAGTCTGATTAGAACATGGACTGTATTGACTACCCATCCATCTAAATAACAAGGACTTCAGTCTAGATTCCAGATGTTAGAGATTGACATTTTTAGTCTTGACATATGGAATACCTCTATCTTTAAGCTTTAATTGTACTGTTGTTGTACAGGTCATCCTATGTTATGCTCATAAAACACTTAGCAAAATAGCTTAAATTTGTTTTTATTTTCTGTTCCACACTCTATCCCATTATCCATACCATTCTAGTTGCCCTTAAAAAACTATTGGAGATGTGTTAAAAAAAAAAGATAGATAAGTGTGGAACCTTATAACACTCTAATTTTCCCAAAAATCTAAAGAAAAGTCTAACAACTAATTCTCACGGATTCACAAATGCCTGAGCTCTCATAAATATATTAATCATTGTAGATTTCTTTGAAGAAAACATCCTGAAGTTGGGATAAGGTGGGAGTAAATACAAGCCAAGGTTAGATAATGTCAAAGATAACCAAATAATGAGGTGAACAAATTTGCTGAGTTTTACAGGTATTAATTGATTTGCCTTTCCTTTGCCACCCCCAGTAGAAATTACAACCACTGCAGCATAAAGACAGTTTATTCATCATCTAGTACAAATACTAACACTATTGTAGTCTGCTATTTCAGGACCACGGTCAGCAACATGACCATAGCCCCTGACCTCTTTTTTGAGATCTAGTGACAAAAATGCATATTGTAATAGATGAAGCATAGATTTTTTTTCAGCACAAGATGCTTACTGCTTTATCCATCAACCATTTATAATGAAGTTCAGATATATACAAAGCAATAAAAACTAGATCTGACATTATAAAAAATGGGCTGAAATCCTAGGTCCACCACATAATGCTTGTCTGAGGTTGTTCAAATCATTGCACTGGAAAATATGAAGCTGGACTAGATGATCTATAAACTCTCTTTTAGCTTTAAATCTAATTAGTCTATGATAATCTATATTGATGCCTTTTCCTGGTTTGTGGCTCATTGGTTCACTTTTTTTAAAATACCATTTTATTTTTTTCCCCTACATGCAACACCTTACTCTCTGTCAGTATGAATAGAAAAAAAATGAAACTAAGTCCTCAAAACTCTTCTAAACTTTAAGATTTTAAGTGGGGGTCAGGTGAGAGGAGACAACGCAAAAGTTTTTGATTTGTTTCATACTTGTGATTTCATCAGTTTTGAGAACTTCCAGTGTATAAACTTTATCCACTAATGCAGATGAGCAATTTGTCTGAAAATTTTAGTCTTAAGAAGCTTGCTTAAATCCTGTGCTAGGTTAAGTGACTTACAGTCATAATTTAGCATATGACATAGATGGAGTATGAACCTGAATATTACTGATATCAAGGCTTGATATTGAGTATATCACATTGACTCTCAAAGTTCACAGAAAGTACATTCATAATTTTATCACATATATTACCCACAATTTCATTTTCTATGGCAGAATTTATATTTGCCCATTTTGAGGATCTGCAAATACCTTTGCCTAATTATATAATCCTACCCATTTCCCCTACCCACCAAAACCAAGGGAAAAATAGAACAGGAAGATAAGACTGGAGCTCTGAGGTAAAAGTTAAATTCTACTTAGTTAACCCGGCCAGAAATCACAGAATTGAAATGGAATGTGGCCCTCATGTAGTCAATCTCCCACAATCTAAAGGTGAGGAAACAGGTCAAGATTGGTGAAGCACCTTATTTTAGGCTAGCAAATGTCAGTGTAGGGACTTGAACTGAGGCCTCTCAATTTAAATTCAGTGTTCTGCTATCTCTGTGACCACCAAGGTCATAAAGACTGATGCTCTATCCTTCATAGAAATATCTGAGATATCATTTAAAATTATTCACACCATGAATCTATTTTGCTACAGAGTCAGCATTGTGCAGTAAAAAGAGACCTGTCTTTGAAGCCAGGAACACCTGGATTTAAGTCCTGCAACTTACATATGTTAGTAATGTCAACCTAGGTATATCACTTAACTTCTCAGGGCTCTCTGCAGCTTTCTGACACTAAGGTGAAGAGAAGAAGCTAACCAGCATTAGTAGAGGGAATTTCTATATCCGGTATGCCCTATACTAATAAAATCAAAGGTCTAGACCCCATCCTTATCCTAAATCTATTTTGCTAATAATTAATTACATGAGTTTATCACAAGGTTTTTAAAACTCTGACTAATAATTATCTGATTTCCATTTCCTTTTTTCCCCGTCCAAGCTCCACAATTACAGTACCACACAGAGAGCTTAGATTTTACTCAATTATAGAACTTGATAGACCATTTCCAATCTGGATTTCAAGGCAGTCAGTCCTCTGGGAACATCTCATTTAAGGTGTTTAACAGTCTGCTAGTGGCCAAGGAAAATAGATCTTTGCTGTCTTGATTTGGCAGGATTAGGTTGTCCTGAACCACCAATAAGTGTATTTTGTCAACTAGTTTTACTTTGTGCATTTTTGTCATTCAAAATTAGAAACAAAGCACTACAGAATATTAGCAAGGAAAGGGCACTAAAAGATTGTTCTTTTCATTTTCCATTCATTTAAGAATAAAGATTTTACTTGGGAATGAGGCTTTTTTTATTTGAAGCTTTAAGTAGTTACATAGGTACAGTTTTTTAAAATGATACATGTTTATAATTTCTCATTACTCTTGGGTGGGTGAGTAGGGGTGAAGAGTAGGAAACTATTAGCAAGGAAGAGTAAACTGATGGAGGAGGGAGGATAAGCCAAAGAGAGAAGACACTTATTTAAAAACCTTACCAAGGGGAAAATGATACTTGGGGTTATCCCTGATTATAAGTGTCACAATCCTGTGGCATAAAACAACAGCCAAAATTGATCAAAGTTTTCTGTTTTCAACTTCTTAAATTATGTATATTTTATTAGTTAAAGAAAAACTCCTTCAATTTAAATAAAATTGGCAAAACACATTGTCTGATGTTAACAAGAAAAGAGGAAAAAAAAATCCACCAACAATTCTTTTCCAAAACTAGGTTGGCATGTTATCTTAGGTAGGAGGAACCAGCCATCTGTGGAACGCTTGGCAGACATTTTTGTCCTGGTGCCCCAGCTCTAGCCATATGGATCTGCTTTAGCCTCACTACAGCTATAATATCTACTTTATATTCATGGATATTTATGTGTGTGTGGATATTTATTTGTACATACACCCACTTATATGTATATGGATATGTATACACATGTATATTTATATGTATGAATGTGTGTTATGCCTGTATGTACATATATATACACACACATACACACATATACATATAAACATAGATGTATATATATATATGTGTGTAAATGTGTGTATGAATTTATACATGTATGTGTGTGTGTGTATGCACACACACACACACCACACACACATTCCAACAAAGGGGTAGAAAATTCCTTTCCCTCTAAGTTCACTGGGAGAAAGTTGGAATTTAAAAAACAATTAGAAACAAAAAAAAAGCCCTATAGTACACTAATAACAGAAAAACAAAAACAACTCATGTCATAAATATGAATATATATGTAGTATATAAATGGATACAGTAAATTTAAGGGAATCTGAATTTAAACAAACTTTTGATGATGTAAGTTGGCATGTCTTACAGAGTAGGTGGGCATAGCACTAGTCCTTTTCTACCATCTTAATTCCATATCAGCTAGATGCTAAAAAAAAAAAAGCCCATAGCTGAGGGGTGGAGGTAGAAAGTTATTCTAATTCTTAATCCAAGGTGGATTTGTGATTGCATTACTTCTGATCTGGCACAATACTCAATTTCTTCTAGAATCTGATTCCCAAGTTTATATCTAGTTATGAGTTCCCCAGGTTAGCTCCTCTGAACTCAAACACTCAAGTTGCAATTTACTAATAGCTGTATCTTCTTGATGTTGGCTACCATTTTATCTTGGAATCCTTCTGAATCAGAGTTATAGCAAAGTTGAAAAAGTGTTGCACGTGTAACTGGATCTGAATTTGAGTCACATTTTTTAGACTTACTAGCTGTATGACCATGGGCAAATGACTTCATGTCTCTGAACCTTAGCTTCTTCATCAGTAAAATGGGAATAATGATACTTACTCTACATAGACTTCACTGTGTTATTCTGAAATTCAGTTATAATAATATATGTGAAATGTTATGTAAAGTCATCATTTTCACCCAACACATTCTAATCCCTCTAACTTAAAGAAATTCCTCTTTAAAGCCCTTGCTCTTAGGATGTCTATTAAATTTACATTTTACTTCAAAGGGATCCTTACAGAGCTTAGATCAATTGTAGGTTGAATGAAAGTTCCTGAGCTCATTAACTGATCATGTCTTCTCTACTTTAGGACATAATTTCCAATCAGTGTATCCATTCCTTCTGTGTATGTGTGTGTGTGTGTGTGTGTGTGTGTGTGTGTGTGTGTGTGTGTGTGTGTGATCCATTACTAAGGATCCCTCAGTGAATACTTGCCCAGCATCATATTTTGCAGTACCAAGAAGTGATGTGATATAGTGCAAAAAATACTTGGCTAAAAGCTAGAACATTTGAGTTTGACTTGTGTGCCTGCAAGATAAAAGCCATGTAGAGTTGGACAGGATGCTTCAGTCAGAGTCTCTGTTTATTCATCTATAAAATGAAGATGGTAATACCTGTCCTTTCTCTACTTACATCATACAGTTGTTGAAGATCAAATGAGTCAACATATGTAAAAGCTTTTTAGAATGTTAAAAGAGCCACATAGGGTATAATGAAAGGTTTAGGGCAATGTTAAGTGTATTGAAGTTGACATAAAGTTTTATTTAAGTTTCTTAAAGCATAAGGCATATAAGAATTTTGGACTACCCTGTATAAATATAAGTTATTATTTGCATGTAGATGGAACTGGATCTGCGATTTCATCTGAATAAAGAATTCTAAGTTCTCCTGTCAATACTAGTCAGCACCTTCTCTCCAACTTCTCTTCTGAGTTGCCTGGAGTACTGAGAAGTTAATGACTTGCCTAGGATCATAAAACCACTATATCTCAAAGGTAGGACTTGAACTCTTCCTCAGTCTAAGGCCATGTCTCTATCTACTCCCTCATGTTGCCTCTCTGTTTGATATGAATATTAAATATGTATTTCAAAGAACATAATTTCCATCATGGGAAAAGGTACCATTCCCTCATAAGAGTTCCTTGATTCTGTGATATAAAATTTGGGTCAGGACAGAGTACATTTAAGATATATTTAACAATTCATGTTCAAAGTATATATAAGTGAGCCAAATGAAACCTTGCCTCAATATGGATCATAGGACCATAAGACTGAATACTGTAATGGACCACTGAGATATGAGCCAAAGTCCAACCTATTAACTCGAGGATTATATTTAGTATTCTTGTTGTGACATTTTAGAAAGGACAATCATAAGCTTGGGAAAATTTAGAGGAAGGTATCCAGGAAAATGAAGTATCCTGAGTTTGAGTTATGTGATAATTTTTTGAAGACACTGGGTATGTTTAGCTGGAAAAAGAGAAGACTAGGGGTACATAATAACTGTTCAAGTCTTCAAAGTAATGTCTCATGAAAGAGTTTCTATCTAGTTCTATTTGGCTCAGTAACGGATAACCAGGAGTTCTGAGTTAAAGTTGAAAAGAAACAAACTTAAGCTGGATATAAGAAAAAAAAACACAACTTCCTGATATCTGAATCTCTCTATAAGCAGAATAGGGGCAGCTAAGTGGCACAGTAGGTAGAGTGCTGGATGCGAAGTCAGGAAGACTACTCTTCCTAGGTTCAAATCTGGCCTCAGATACCTACTAGCTGTATGAACCTGGGCAAGTCACATAACCCAGTTGCCTCAGTTTCCTCATTTGTAAAATGAGCTAGAGAAGGAAATGGCAAACCACTCCAGTATCTTTGCAAAGAAAGCCCCAAATGCAGTCACCAAAAGTTAGGTGCACCCAAAAATCAACTGAACAACTGAATGTAAGCAGGGTAGCCTGCCCCAAGAGATAATGAGTTAACCTTATAGAGAGAATTTGTATGACTTCCTACCAGATGTGCTATAATCTGGATTCCTTTTGAGGTATGAATTAGCATAGAGGTCTACTGACATATCCCTTGCAATTTAAAATTAACTTTATTTTGTGGTTTGAGAAACATTGAACACAAAAACAGCAAAGGGCATGGTCTGAGAATTGCATCTAATCAGCTATAAGATCTTGGACAAATCAGTATCACTGAACTGGGCCTGTCACATTCTATTACTGTAAGATGAGATTCTTCAACTAGATTTATGTGGTGTTAAACTTGTAAGGGACCTTGGAAGTTATTTTATCCAATTCTCTAATTTTATAAATGATAAAAATGAGTCACAGAGAAGTTAATTTGTTTGCCTAAGATCATTTAGATACTTAGTGGAAGAGCTAGAACACAAACCCAGGTGTCCTAATATCTAGTCCTGAATTTTATTCTGAATTTAGATTATTTTCTTCAAAATAGCATTATCTACAGTAATAATTTCAAAATTCAAGGAGTTAAAAAAAAGAAAGAAAATCATACGGAGAAGTAGACAGAATGATAAAATAAGTTACATTTTTCTTCCTCTTCCCAAAACCTGAAGCTATCCCGGCATTATCGGGTCCCTGAAACATGTCCTGGCATATTTCATTATTCTTTTTAATGCACTGCTGGGCAACAAGCCCAGGACCATTGGAGAGCAAAATGAGTACCACATTAAATACTGCAATGGCATGTATCGCTCCATATAGCTGTATAGCCATGTATTATGTTAGTACTTGTTACAAGCTGCTCAAATGTTTTAGAAATTACGTAGAAGACTCTCAAAGCCAAGAAAGACCAGGGGAACTCACACCTTTAAAAATACAGTAGCCATAGTACTCAAGGAAAAGTAGAAATGATGACTATAAATGTAGTGATTAATTAGCAAGTGACATAGTCCATAGGTGCAGTCAAATACCTGCCTGCTTAAGGGAGGTGAGGCCTGCAGGCATTAAAAGGCCAGAAACAGAAGTACTGCTAGATCATTAAATGTCCACCTCATTTAGATGTAGCAAAACTGTACAGTTGCTGAGCTTTACTAATTATCCTTGTCTTCTGGAATCAAGTGAATTCTACTGAGCACGATAGTTCTTGGCATTGCTTTATCTTCCCCTGGAGCTATGCTATGGACTTCCTTCTTAGTTTTAGCAATGAAATACAACTCATAAGAACTCACGGAAGAGATGTGTTCACTGAATTCTAAAACTTGCTACCTGTGGTCAGATGTCAAATTCCTTGCAATTGGTTTTCTAGGAAAAAAATATTTTCTGAGATATTAATATAATATAATATAATATAATATAATATAATATAATATAATATAATATAATACAATACAATACAATACAATACAATACAATATAATATAATATAATATAATATAATATATTATATTATATTATATTATATTATATATTATAAATATATATAATATATGTACATTTGCACATAAGTAAGTACATGTGTGTATCTATCTATATGCATACATATTCAATACATGCACATATCTAGGAGCACCTTGTTCTAAATTTGTTGTAAATACCATCATTTCATAAGGAAAAAAATCACACTTCTAAAATTATATGTGTGTGTGTGTGTGTGTGTGTGTGTAAATATATACGGATCACTTTCATATTATTCATAAAATGGAATTATGTATATGCATTGTGTTTTAGAGTTGGAAGGGACTTCAGAAATCATTTGATTCAACTTCCTAAATTTATAGACAAAGAAATGAGACCCAACAGTTTGCTCAAGATGACTGGGTTTCCTAGTGGCATAGATTAGAGTAGAACCTATGGTAGCTATTCTCTTTTCACTATATCATGCTGATTTCTATTTCTTTCATTATGGAAGGTCAACCAATAAAAGGCAGTTTTTCTGCTTACAAGTGCTTCTTATTCCAAGATTATACTTTTCTTATGTTTTCTTTTTTTAAAGTACCAGAAAAGCCCAATTTCTATTTACTCTATCTATCTATCTATCTATCTATCTATCTATCTATCTATCTATCTATCTATCTATCTATCTATCATCTATCTATCTATCTATCTACCTACCTATCTACCTAATCTATCCATCCATCTATCTACCTATCCATCTACCCATGTAACCTGTATATGTATGTAAAAAAAAGGTAGTTTGTACCTTAGATGAAAATGAAAAAACATCTAAAAATCATATGAAATGAAATTAGAGTATTTTTCTAATTTCTCCAAATTTGACACAAGAGAACATATATTTTTTTTCCCAAGAAAGCATGGAAACATCCTAGAAAAAGATTATTTATCTAAAATCAGTTGTTGGCTTCAAAGAAATTTAATGATTAATAACAGAAAGCTTTACAGTAACCAGGTCAGTTTGCATTATACGATTAAATATCACAAAACCGCAACTCAAATGATTAAGATGAAAACATGTTTAGAAGAAGGTAAATGTAAAGGCAAGCAACCGTTTTCAAGTCAAACAAGGTGGACCATCTGGATTCTAGATTGGACAATACTACAGTCTTACATAGTCACAAGTAAAGTTTTAATTGTATACTGATAATTGGTGGCTTCTCTGATATTATAATTCACGTCTAACAGCTGCGGATCTAAGCTTTTTATGGATCTTGAAAATGAAATCTGGAGTTCTCCCAGTTGGCCTGGTGTGTCATCATCATTCATCAACAACCTATCCACTGAAGTCTGGTAAAAGCTTTATGCTCGTCTATCCACTGTTGACTGAACATCAGATATCCAAGACCACAGAAGAGAAAACAAGGGAATTATGATGTCAAATATGTCTTGTAAGGAGTAATGCCATTTCTTTCCCATTAGGAATCTTACTTTTAATAAACATCACTATTAGTTCACTGCAGATATTGCTTAGGAACATATTTGAATTACAAAATATAGATAACATTATCTTTCTTTAAGTTATTTCTAATAGAATTTGAATTTGTCTAGCTATGAAAAATACTGGATAACCATAAAACATAACCTTTTAAAAAACAAAACTGAAATGATTAATACTTTCCATCTCTCTAATCTTAAAATACATGTATATATGTATATGTATTTATGTGCATATACACATGCATATATACATACGCATGTTTAACTTTCTCAACTTCAAGAATTCATGTGATTTTACTAAAAATGTCATTTTCACTTTCGTGCAGGCAACCTTGCCTATTCATAGCTATGAGCAGTAGAGGGAAAAAAAAGAGAGAAGCAGAATGCATGCGATTTAATATCTGCTAAAAGGAGTAAGTATTCATAAAACTATTCAGGAATCTGCTCCGGAAAGTGCTTAATTAACTTCTCAAATGAAGTCACCCCAAATGAAGTTCCTGGGTCCAGTTAGCTTCCCTTCTGCCTGTGACACCAGAGTCCTGAGGGTAAGCCATGGCCCAGGCAGGAGGTCTGAGCTCAGACCCAGGGGCTGAGACTTATCACAAAATATGTGCTTTTCATCAGAGAACACTTCAACCATGGACCCCAAAGGGAGATTAGGGATGGTAGGATGCCCCTTTCCATTATAAACCTTGGGTTTTTTCTGATAATGCTGCCACTGCTCCTGTCACTCCCCATCCCAACAACCTTGATTCTCCTCTCTCCTGCATTTTATGGGTTCTTTCATGGTTACTATTTTAAGAAAAGTACGTATTATCAGAATTAATGTTTTTGTATAAAGAACTGTATGCAGAAAAAATATATTTTCAGCAATCTCTAGCAAAAGATTGGAATTTTTGGTGGTTGCAGGAAAATAACCCCTTATTTCCCATAGGTTCAATATATTGACATTCAAATATTTTACTTTCACACAGTTTTCTTATAACATTATTACCATAAAAGTTGAGAATTGACTGTATGATTGTGTATATTCTCTCTCTCTCTTTTTTTCTCTCTCTATACCTATATATTCACACATACACATACATACCATATATACATCTGTATCATGTATGTATATGAGTAAACACAAAAATACGCAGACTATTACAATAGTCCAGGTGTGAGATGATGAAGGTCTGCACTAGAATAGTGGCAGTGTCAGAGGAAAGAAGAGGGACTTTTTGAGTGTGGCATGATGAGAACTGTGCTTCAGGAAAAATGTAATTCACTGGAGCTGGAATCATGGAAACATCTATTTCAATACCGTCTCTATGCTCGTTAGCTGTGTGACCTGTGGCAAATCATTTAACTTCCCTGTGCCAGTTTCCTCATCCATAAATTGAGAATGCAGGACATAATGGCTTCGAAGGTCACTTTCAGCTCTAAATCTATCAATCTAAGCTAAGATTTATTTGGCATCAGAGTACAGGAAGGATTACAGGTGGGAGGAAGAAGCTACTAACTACATTAAGGTAGGTGAGACACACCTGGTTCATTTAGTACTTAATCAATAAGTCTTAGTGACTAATGCGTATGGGTTACTAAAGAGAAGAAGGAATCCAAGGCAACCCTGAAAATCACTAATAATTTGAGAAATAAAAATTAAAACATATCTGAACTTGCACTTTGCACTCATCAGATCAGCATATTTGTCAAAAATTTAAAAAATAAAATGACAAATACTAGAAAGGCAATGAAAAACCAGGTACATTAATGCACTATTGACTGGACCAGACATCCTAGAAAGCAATTGGGAATTATGAACTTGAAGTTATTAATTTTTTCATACCCTTTGACCCCAGAAAACCCATTTTAGGCTTATACCTCAACTCCATAGAAAAAATGTTTACATCAGTCCTGAAGGGCTCATTGACTGAGGAATAATTAAAAAGTTATGTAATGTAATAAATGTAATGTAAAATATTACCAAGAAAGTCCAGCAGCAAGAGATAGAAAGAAATTCTATTTAAAATAACTGTAGACAATATAAAATACTTGGGAGTCTACCTGACAAACCCAGGAACTATATGAACACAATTGCAAAACAGTTTTCTTTCAAATAAAGTCAGATCTAAACAGATAGTGATATATTAATTGCTCTTGGGTAGGCCACACCAATAAAATGAAAATGACAATTTACCTAAATTAGTCTACTTATTCAGTGCCATACCAAACAAATTACCAAAGAATTATTTTGTAGAGCTATGAAAAATAATAACAAAATGCATCTGGAAGAACAAAAGATTAAGAATATCAAGGTTATCAATTTCAAAAATTATGTGAAGTAAGCTAATCTATCCCTACCAGAACTCGAACTGTATTACAAAGTGGCAATTATCATAATAATCTCGTACTTGCTAAGAAATAAAGTGGTGGATCAGTAGAATAGGTTAAGTATACAACACATTGTAGTAAATGACCATAGGAATTTAGTGTTTTATAAACCCCTAAATCCAAGCTTTTAGGACAAAAACTCACTATTTGACAAAAGCTGCTATAAAAAGTGGAAAACATTTTGGCAGAAAGTGTGCATATGCCAACATGTCACACTGTATACCAAGATAAGGTCAAAATGGGCACATGATTTAGACATAAAAGATGATACCATAAGCAAATTAGGGAAGTAGGGAATGGTTTAGCTGTCATATCTCCATAGGTAAGGGATCAAATTTAGGATCCAACAAGAGACAAAGAGCATTAATAGATGAAAAATGGATAATTTTAACTATAGTAAATAAAAAAGGTTTGCACGAACAAAACCAATGCAACCAAAATTAGAAAGAAAGAAAGAAGAAAACTGGGGGGAAATGTTTACTGTAAGCATAGCTGATAAAAGCCTCATTTGTCAAATATATAGAGAACTGAGTCAAGTTTATAACAACACAAGTCATTTAACAATCAATAAATAGTCAAAGGATATGAACAGGCAGTTTTCAGATGAAAAAATAAAAAACTATCTATACTCTTCAAAGAGCTCTACATCACTATTGATAAGAGAAATGCAAATTAAAACAACCCTGAGGTACCACCTCAACCTATCAAATTGGATAATATGCCAGAATAGAAAAAAATGATAACTGTTGGAGGGGATGTGGGAAAACTGGGACACTAAGTTACTGTTGGTGGAGTTGTGAATTCTGGAGAGTGTGCATATCCTTTGGAATCATTAGGTTTGTATCCCAAAGAGATTTAAACATAGGGGGAAAGGACCTATTTGTATAAAAATATATCTAGCAGCTCTTTTTGCAGTGGTTAATAATTGGACTTTGAAGGGATGCCCATCAATTAAGGAATGGCTGAACAAGTTGTAGTACGTAGTTGTAATGGAATATTACTGTGTTGTAAGAAATGATGAGCAAGATGATTTCACAAAAAATTTGGATTTACATGAACTGATACAGAGTGAAGTGAGCAGAACCTGGAGAATAATGTGCATTGTAACTTAGCCATTCTCAGCAATACAATGATCAAATACAATTCTAAAGGACTCATGATAAAAAATGCTATCAGCCTCCAGAGAAAGAACTGATGTCATTGGAATATAGACTGAAGCACGCTATATTCCCTTCCTTCTTTCCTCCCTTCCACAAAATGACTAATATGAAAATATGTTTTACATAATTGCACATTTATAACCTATTCCAGATTGCTTACCATCTTAGGGAGGGTGTAGGGGAGGAAAGAAGAGATAGAATTTGGAACCCAAAACAAACAAAACAATATGAATGTTAAAATTATTTTTACATGTATTCAGGGAAAATAAAATATTTTAAAAAGAGAAATATCCTACTTAATTCTTGACTTAGAGGTGACGTATTCAGACTACAGATTGAGACTTTTTAAAAACATGGTCAGTGGGGGAAATTGTAATTGTTTTGCTTAATGACATGTTTATAAAAAGTTTTTCCCCTGCAAGGGGGTTGCTGGGAGGTAGATATGACAGATTTTTCATGGATTGAAAAAAAAATCATTATTGATTTAAAATTTAATTATATAAATTTTAATTAAAACAAAACCCAAGATAATCTTGAGTTTTTCAGACTGGGTAACTGGGTTAATCTGTATTGCCATTAAGAAAGGTAGAATTGTCAGGAAGTAGAAAAGCTTTGTGTGTCATGATATGATAAGCTTGATTTTATGTATCCTGAGTTTGAAATAATGGCAGGTGGAGCTGTTTAATGGCAAAAGAAAAGAAGTTGGACTGGAGCTGTAGATCTGACAGCTAATAAGCTCATCAAAGGAAAGCACATATAGACAGAAATTAGCATAGGGCTAGGTTCTATTTTAGGGTACATGAAGATGTGAGGCAGAAGAGCAGAAATTATTTGTACTTCAACACCAAGATAATCTCTTATAGTTGAATTTTTTAAAAAATCTTAATGTTTTATGTAGAATAAACATGAAATGTTGCTTGTATTACTATATAATTTTATCTTATTTTATGTTATTTTATTAGATCCAAAACATTGCTTATGTCCTATGAATTTTTTTATTATACAAACTTATAGAATAAAACATCATAAAATACAAATATTTGTATACTTACCCCTTCTACCTTCTAAAGTATTTCATTCATTTACTACAGAACAAGATTATGATGTGATAATTTCACTCGTCAAACTTGAAAATTGTTATAATGCTTTTAACAAGTAAAAGCTAATTCTAAATGTAAACTTCCAAGGTAAATAGAAAAAATAATTTTATTAGCTCAGAAATAGACCCCCTTGATCGCTTGAAACATTTGGTTGTACCATTTGAAGTTTAAGTTGGGTTTTTTTTTCCTTTTACCAAATAAGCATTAATTAAGTGCTTATTATATGCCAGATAAGGTGGTAATCACTGGAATACAAAGGGAAGCAAAAGACCCTCCCCTTAAGAATATTTTCATGATGTAGATGAATATAAATGATTATATAAAGCTGATAAAGTGTGAAATATAATAAAAGCTTAGGAATAAATGGAAAGAACTGATTGTCATTTTACAGTTCAATCTTAAAGTTATCTTTTAATTCTTAAATATCTTAACATTTAATTCACTGAGGTAGAGAATTTGCTTTATTTTTTTTTCTTATTCAGTTCAATTTTCTCCCCTAAATTCTGAATATGTGATCATACTGAATGGAAAATTTTGACTTGATTAGATCAAATAAGTGAATTAGAATAGTGTGAATTCTCCAAGGACAGTCTTCTTATTTTGCATGTGTTAAATGGCAGGTGCTACCAACGGCTGCTGCAATTGACGAGTTTTGAAGGGATCACAGCCATGTTCCCCACAAGACATGTGAAATTAGACACACTGGAAAATGATGACACAATTTGGACTCTACAATCTGTGGTCATCTTTTATTGCCTAACACCTAAAACAACAATAAAGTCACTAAAAACCCATACTACCTCAGAATTTAAATTCTCTCCATTGAGGAATGAAGAACTCTATGGAAGCTTCATCTCAATATGCTAATGAAAACTGAAAATGAATGTTCCTGTTAAAATCTATTAGAATCCCTTTCTGGTATAAGCAGGCAGCATGGTTTTAAGGTAAATTATCCATTAGTACCAAGCAATCTTCCAAAATTCTTACTCAGCTTTCCCAATTGGTAGGCACGGAGTGTAAAACAGATGCAAATATGAGAAGCAGATAATGAGATAAGTGAACAAACAGGAGTACAAACAGCAAGTGAAACGCTCCTCAGGGAGATGAGCACCGTATGCCATGCAGAAATTTGGAGTTATCAATGGTACTACAGATGACTGGACCAAGAATTGATCTTTGAAGCCCTGAAGCATTACATCCCATTCATTCTGTCTAATTATATGCTTTTCATGGTAATTCTGCATAAGCATGAATTCTTGGTTTTAGCAAAGAATTTGTATGCTGGTGAGGAGAAGAAATGTGTGATGCAGAAGAATATGCAGCTGCTTATTATCTCACAAACTAGTTTCTCAAATTGTTAAGTAACCTTGAATAAGTCACCTGTATTCATCTGCTTTTGTATCCATTTTTAAAACAACTTACAGGCCTCCACAAAGGCAGTCTTGAAAAGTGTGCTGGGCTAGTAGAAATGCTGGAGTCTGGGCTTTGGCACCTATGGCAATGTAATCTCTAGTGTGGTAGCCACAGAAAGCTGTGAATTGACCTCTCTCTTTAGTTTCAGGAGAGAGAGGGAGAGAGAGAGTGGTGGAAAGACTCTAGAGACGAAAGTCCTCCCCTAAGTCATTCCAGGAGTGGAACTGGGACAATCTATGATTTTTTTCCTCTGTTTCTGACTGGCTAAATCAAAATATCATAAGGTTTGGAGATGGAAGAAAACTTAAAAATATCTAGTACAACCCCCTCATTTTACTGCTCAGGAAACCTGTTTACGTAATTGTTCAGTATTATATGAGTAGTAAGAAGTTGGAATGACAACACAGTTCCTCCAACTTCAAATCCTATGTTCATTCCACTAACTACACTTAACCTTTCTGTGACACAATTCCTTCCCTTATGTTTCCCCTTCCCTGAACCCAAAACTTCCCTTTTTTGAGTGAAAACACCACTATACCTTTAGTCACCTAATTTTGCACTCTAGGAGTATGTCCAAATCAGTTGCCAAGTCTTATCAATTTCATGTCCTTAACATCTCTAGCATCTGTCACCTTCTCTCTGTATTCAGTACAACCAGCCAAGTTCAGTCCCCTCTTTAAGTCTCCTCTGGATTACAATAATAGCTGCTTCGTTTGTCGCACTGCCTTTCAAGGATCTTCTCTCCTCTCCAATAATCCTCTGCCCACCTGCCAAATTAATATACCTTAAGCAAAGGTCTTACTAAATGCATTTCCCTGCCCAAGAATGGGTTCGGTAGCTCTCAGTTGTCCTTGGGATTAAAGTAACATTTTGCTGTGTGACACTTGCTGTTCTACATCATATTATTTCATCTGTCTTCTTTCTACTCTTGTACAGGCTGACACCTATGCCTAGAATGTTCTATCTCCACCTGTTGCAACCTCCTTGTTCCCTTTAAGGGTCAGCTTAGTACCATCTCCTTTAACTTCAACTTCAAAAATCCTTTATTCTCTCAATTGTTAGTATCATCCTACTCACTGCATATTTATCTAATAATATAGATGTATGTTATCATGTAAAATATGTACTTATATATACATATACAAGTTAAAATATATTATACATACATATAAAAAGTAAAAAATATATTTGTATATACATATTCAAAAGCAAAAAATATATGTACATATAAAAAAACCATATACTTATTTGTATGCATACAAAAGTTTAAAAAAGTGTACTTATCAAACAACAAGGTGTGTCACCTTAATACAATATAAACTCACCGAGAAGTTCTTTCTCTCTGTATCCTCAACACTTGGTGGTGACTTGAACATAATAGGTATTTAATAAATGTTTGTTGATTGACTAATTGAACTTGGTGACATTAAAAAAACCCCTGACCATTATAAGTGTTTCTGCCATAGATCAAATGAAATAACAAATGGCACTCTTTATCAGACCAAAAGTACTATTGAAATGCAGCTTTTAACATTATTATTTCTGTTCCCTCCACTTGGACCTTACTCAAATGCACATGGAAATATAACTTGCCTATGGGTCAGTCCTGTCTTTCTCTCCTCAAGCCAGAATGAAGAGGTCAATTCTTAGCTAAATTCTCTGGGAACTGATATTTTTGCTGAGGTTCATAGATGAGTGAATTATAGAAGGGGACTTGAGGAGAAAGTCTGGCACTGATCTATCCCACAAGTGGAATCAAAGCAGCTTGTGATGTTTCTGACTCCATTCATTTCTGGTTGGGAGGGTGGGAGTGGAGAGGACAGACAGCTGAGTGCTGCAGCAACATGCATCCCAATGCATCAGTATCAAGATAACTGTTGGTTCATGAATGTTATGCCAGCAGACTACCAGCTTGGGTAATGCATGCTGGAAAGACTGAGAACCACTTGGGTAATGAACTTAAACATCTTTTTTAGGACAACCATCACAAAGTGTAGAGAAACTCAAATCAGGTTGAGTTTAGGTATGGTAAGTATTGAGGACCATTAAGTCATCGTGGGACTGTGTTTTCTATCAGCATGAACAAATCATATATCTTTAAAGTATTGAAATACAAAATAAGTATTTCTGGCTGCTTCACAAAGCTGGATGTGGAGAAAGGGTCCAATTGTACATGCAATCAGGGAAAGGATTTTTCCTTTCTTTTTCCAGAGGCTAAATTTGAAGAAATAAAAAGATTCTTGTATAGACATCAGTAAATACAATAAACAAAAATCACACATATGTAAATGATATAAATGTAAACATATCCAGAGTCCTCTTAGAATCTTGCCATTTATGCCTATTAGCCCTCTCATTTATCTCCCTCCAAGCTTCCACATCTTACTTTTTTGGCTTCCCAACATATTGTGTGATTTGTGGTTATTCCAGTTAGACGTATTTTTCATGATCTCAATATAAAAAAGTGGGTCAAACAGCGTAGGCTGAGCTCTAGTTCAAAGCAGAGCTCTATAAGTAATATGAAATGTGCATTACGCAAAAAACCCTCCTTCGTAAAATATCATTTTACATAGTACTCAAGATACCAAGTCTAGTAAGTTCTCCCTTTTCCTCCCCAAATAGGGAGAAACGCAACATATGAATAGACCCACTTTAAATATTGAAGAGAAATATCTTTATGAACAATGTGAGTAGGTCATTTATACACACTTATAGGAACATAATTTTAGATCTGGAAGAGAATATAAGGAAAATCTGTTCTAATCTTCTCCTCCCAAATAAACCCCAATCACTATAGTACAGATGAGCAATCTGAGACTTACCATTATCACATTGAACATTCTTTTTTTTTCTTTTTTCTTTTCTTTTTTTTTTTTTTTGGTTGGGCAGTGGGTTAAGTGACTTGCCAAGGGTCACACAGCTAGTAAGTGTTATGTGTCTGAGGCCACATTTGAACTCAGGTCCTCCTAAATCCAAGGCCGATGCTCTATCCACTGCGCCACCTAGCTGCCCCAAACATTATTTTTAAAAAAAAACTGGAAACAAATTTTATAAAATTCCAAATTCAGGGAATCTGTTGAACACCATAAAATTCAATGAAGATGAAAATTAATCCTACTTATCATCACAATCAATATTTTCTGGGTGCCCTTTTGTTAACTATGGATTATAAGCATGACTGGAAAAAATTAGATACAGTAGGAGACCTCATGACAAACAAGAATCTGTTAGTAAAAAAATAGAAATAATCATTCACAGCACTGGCATTATAAATAAAGCTAGGAAAGGGAAAACAACAGGAAAAGAGTTGGCTTGCAGGCAGATGGGAAAATATGGACCTATTTACGCTAAGCATTCAGCAATTAAGGAGATGATGTTTAAAACCAATTTGTAATTGGATGGAAAAGTACCGTAGCTAACTCAAACAAAATTTTTAAAAATTAACTTAAATATCTTTTAAAAATATTTCATTCTATTTAAAGCCCTATTTCTCTGCCTCTAAAGAAAAGTTGCCTGATCTGAAGTCCTTGGAGATATTGAACAAATAAGCCTTTCAGTAACCTATGAGTGATGGCTATGCTTAGATCAAAACAAATGATAATTCTTTTTAAAATGGTATTCTAGGCCAGCACAATTACAGCAAGTTTTGTGATAACAGCCTCACAACAACTACCTCAGAAAAAATCTTAGGAATAGTCAAAATATGCTTAAGCAACACAGAACCTAACAGTTGATATGTCACAATGAATTAAAAAAAAAAGAGAACGCACTCCAAACTCCTGGGCACGGAACAACTTCCACCAAAAAGGATGTGAACAAACTGATGACAACAAAAAAAAAGAGATCCATAGAAATTCATGCCATCTTTGTGTCACACAAGACATGAGCCTCAAGATGGCATTAAAAACAACTGCAGAGTAAGAAAAATATTTCCTCTTCTCTACTCTGGTCATGGAAATTCTATCATATCATCCTCCAGCTAATCAGAAAGCTAAGTTATCAAAAAAAAAATACCACCACATTAAGAGTACCAAGAAGATTAAATGCAGGGTAGTGAACAATATTATCTCTACACACTACAGCAAATCAAGTTACAGTAGATATATTTGGCGCCTCCAAAGCACATAGGTTGTCTTTATTATGCACTTTATTTTTTTCCTGTTGGAAGAAGGCATTTTAAAGCCACAATACAGTAGAAAACAGAACAGATGATTTTTACTATTTTTGCCATAATTAACTTTGCCTTTTATATTTGATGATAATGCTACACTCAGTTCTTGTGTATATAAATGCAGCCTAAAACAGTAATTTGTAAGCTCCAGGTATTATTTATTTAAGATACATAAACTAATAAATAAATGCATGTGTGTGTATACATATATACATAAATACACATACATACATATGTATCAACCCTTTGTTTTATTGCTCAGAGTGAGTTTTGCACTGTCTAATCTAGTCTCCCAGGTAGAAAGGCTATTGGAAAGAATTCTTTTTCCAACATGAGTTTCCTGATGACATCACGTGGCCAGTTCTGATTTACTGAAGACAATGGTTATGTTCGTAGGGATGCAGCAGCTAGAATATAGCACAGCAGGACCATCAATTTCTCTTCGATAGTCATTTCTTTTAATCTATCCAGATACACTGCAGCTGAACTAATGATGGAATGATTCAGCTGAGTCATTAACCTCTCTAAAATTTCCCAAGACATGCCATGGATGAGTTATTTCAAACTGGTGCTGTCTAGAAAAAATAAATAAATGGAAATAGAAATTGAAACCAGAGTGCTATCATTGTTTCTTTTATAGAAAGAAGTTTAAAGTAATTTTAAATTGTAACTTGTAAGAGGAAGGACTGTGCTTTTTACACCTAATATCTACCCTCAGCAGATTTCTATTGTTGTCATTTCCTTTCTTGTTACAGGATTTTTGTGGGCTACAGGTTCAGTATGAGTTGGCTGTGTGATATGATAGTCAAAAAATCTAAGGTGATCTCGGGCACCTTAGATTGAAAGATGGCATACCTTCTAGGAACAAGGGGATAACACTTACTCTGCGATATGAGTCAAAATACATCTGATATACCGTGTTCATTTCTGGTTACCATATTGATAAGCTACAGACCACCTAGAGAATAATGAAGGTCCTTGATTCCACATCATATGAGGATTATGTGAAGGTATTTGGAATGTTTAGCTTGGATTGGTTAAGACTCAGGGGTGACAGGATAGTAGGAGTGTGCTAGAGCAAGCTCAAACTGGCTCATGAGTCTACTGTCAAATTTCAGCGTGGGCATTTACACCTCAGAAATTAGCAGAATGTAGAAATCTGGACTGGAGTGTGTTGTTGATTGTCTAAACTTAAGAAAATGATGGAGAATATTTTAATAATGAAGATTAAGCATCAAAGCATGCCAATTACATGTATTTTCTCTAGAGAATCCATTGTTATTTCCCAGCCCAACCCTGCTTGACGGTCTTTTTTTTTTTTTTGGTGAGGCAATTGGGGTTAAGTGACTTGCCCAGGGTCACACAGCTAGTAAGTGTCAAGTATTTGGTCTGAGCCACATTTGAACTCAGGTCCTCCTGACTTCAGGGCTGGTGCTCTATCCACTGCGCCACCTAGCTGCCCCTTGACAGTCTTTTTCTCCCAAGTACTTATAGGCCTTTGTTAGAAGAGGGATTAGAAATATTGTTTGTCCCAGAAGGCTGAACCAGGAGCCCTAGGTGAAAGTTGCAAAGTAGCAAATTTAGGCTTGAAATGAGGAAAAAAACTTCCTATGAATTAGAGCTATATAAGAGTGAGATGGGCTGCCTTAAGAGGTAGAAGGTTTCCCTTCATTAGTAGATTTTCCCTCATCTTCAAGTAAAGTCTGAATGGTCTCTTGTCAGGGATGCCATAGAGGAGATTTTGGGGAGGTAGGAATTGAACTACATGGTTACTGAGTTTCCTTCCTACTGTATAAAATTCTGTGATACTGTGATTCTTTTGTTCACTTAGAATATCCTGTGAAATACTATTAACCATACACCTGGCATTCCAAATTCCTTATACCTTCATTCTCTCCACAAACCTACACAATGATTTGGCACCATGGGGATTTTTCTACACTGTGGCAAGAAGCTTATCTCTGGAGCACCGGAGCACTAAACTCAGCAGCTGATCACATTAATAAGCAAAAATGACATACCCTAGGATTGGATGCATTTGAGTCATCTGTGTTCAAAGGCAGAATGTGAATCCCCTCTTTTATGAATGATGATACTGACGGCTAGTGAGATCAAGTGATTTGACTGACATCATATGGCTAGTAAGTGTTAGAGTCAGTTCTTTTTCCTCCAACACCCTTGCTCATTTTGCTATAACACATAGACTCCTACAATCAATCAGTAAGCATGTACTATGTACCAGGCACCGTGCAAGATACTGGGGATGTAAAGAAAAAGGAAAAACAGTTTCTGCCTTCAGGCATTCTAAATAGAGAGACAATAAATAAACAAGCAAGTATGCACAAGATACACCCAGAGTAGACTGAAGGCAATCTTAGAGGGAAAGTTTTTAACAGTGGAGGGAGATGTATTAGAGGGGAACCAGGAAAGGCCTTTAGCAGAAGACGGAATGGGAGTGGTGTCTTTAAGAACTTTATTACTAGATTTTTAAAAAAAATTTTTGTTGCTCTTGCCAGCATGGTTATGTATATCACAGAAGGTTTTGTGAATCAGAAATGCCTAAGAGGATGTGGATAGCCATGGAACTCACCAAGTGGAAAATATAACTACTTTTAAGATGTTTACTCTGATGTGGAACCTGAAGTCCTCATCATATGAGTAAATGTTGACCATCCCTTAAAAAAAACCAACAAATAAAACTCAAGAGATTTTGCAACAATATTTTGTATTTTCCCCTTGTGAATTTTTAGACAGCCAGCTGAAATAATAGAAAAGTTCTGAGACAGCTTTCTACAACATTTTATGAGAAAATTTTGATCTTTGTGTAAGTTTTGGTTAAAATAGGCATCCTAAGCAAAATAAAAGACTATTGGCTATCTTCTAGTCATACTTGTAATCTTCAGATAAGTATCAAGTTTCGTATCTTCCTATATACATGCTTCTGACCTGCTATGAACCCATGAAAGATTTATATAGGGCCCCATAATTTAGGCAAATATTTCTTCACAAATTGTTTCTTAGCATAATTATTTACTCATGTTTCATATCATCTATTCACACAAAAGTCAGTATGGGAGAAAATAACCTACATTAAATGTTCTGATTGTGTTTCTACTTAAAATCCTGAAGTGACACTGTATCACATCACTTTTTGTTGCACCTAAGTCATCCCCCTACTATTCATAACAGTTGAAGGACAGAATAAAAGCTTCTTGAGGACATGGACTGTATTGTTTTTGTACCTGTTTCTCTAGCACCTAGCACAATGCCTGGCACAGAGTAGGCACTTAATATAGGCCTGTTGATTGACCACATGTGTTCTTGGGTGAAATGATCATGATGATTAATGTCAAGAAGGGTTGTGGACTTTTCAGTTGAATCTTTAATAACAGCTATGGTAACACTTTTTAAAATAAATTTTATTTGAATCCTATGGAAGGAAAACATTTTGTCTAGGTTTCTAAACAGCCTGTGACTTTACTTTTGGTCCACTAATAGTTATCTGTTAGACACCTCAAAATAAATAATAAATAAATAATAAATCCAAAAGAAGGACAATAAGTCCTTATTATCATATCGTCAAAGGCAATATGCAGCAAATATGAGCAGCATTAAAGAACTAATCTATAGCAAAGTATTCCTTCTCATATTTCACACTTAAGAAGTCATGACTATCTGGTAGAGAACCAGTGCCTGTCAAGGAATAAAAACAAAGAACTTTGACTAAGGTCCTTATTGAATTGTTGAGGAAAAACTGGTGGGAGGCAAATTAAACAAGCACAGTATTACATAAATGAAGGTACAGTGAATAGAAGTTTGGTTAACATTTCATAATTTCATTGCCAAAACAGAGAACTTTATCCTATTCACTCTAAATAAAGCACTGGCACATTAACCGAGTAAAAGGGAAATGCATTAAGCTTTTCTAAATGCGTTTATTAATTATCAAAACAAGGGTAACAGCAGAAAGCAGAAAGCTAGCCTGTGTGATGATGAGCAAATAAACACCTTCTTGGGACTAGGTTTCTTCCTCTATAAAATGGGAAGATATAAAAGATCGGAAGGATGAAACTCAGAAATAGAGGGGCCTTTAATCCATGCCAGCCTCATACAGAATTTTATTCTTTTTAGTTTTTTTATTTTTAGTTTTCGACATTCATTTCTACTAGATTTTGAGTTTTTACTTTCTTCCCCCACCCCAGAGGGCGTACAATTCGATACAGGCTCTACACACACATTCATGCTAAGGATATTTTCCTATTAGTCATGATGTAAAGAACAATTAGAATCAATGGGAGAAACCACGAGAATGAAGCAATAAAACAAAATAACAAAGAAAAAAGAGAGCAAATAGTATGCTTCCATCTGCAGTCAGACTCCATATCTCTTTCTCTGGGTGTAGACTCATACAGAATTTTAAAATGTAATGTTATCTATTGTGTGTACACACACAGAGAGACACACAGAATTATCTATTATATATTGTAATATAATGTTATCTTACTGCATTTTTATTTATTATGCTTAATATTCCCTAATTATGTTTCTTTTTTTTTTTTTGGGTTAAGCAATAGGGTTAAGTGCCCTAATTATGTTTCAATCTGGTTAGGGCTGCACTTAGGAGTATTTGTGGGCTAGGCCATGTGTTTGATACCTCTGGTCTTTGTTGTTCAGTTGTTTTAGTAGTATCTAACTATTCCTATCCCATTTAGGGCTTTCTTGACAAAAATACTGGAGTGGTTTGTCTTTTCCTTCTCCAGATCATGTGATAGATGAGGAAACTGAGACTTGCCCAGGGTCACACAGCTAGTAAGTGTCTGAAGCTGGATTTGAATTCAGGTCTTCCTGATTCCAGGCCCAGTGTTCTACCTACTGTGCCACCTAAATGCCCTCAACTCTGGTTGAGATGTTTTTAAATTTTGGGATCTTGTGATGCTAACCATCCTAAGATATCACTGGGAAAATTAAACATTCTTGAGCAGAGCCAAGAATTCTAATTTGGTTGCTTGTATATACTTTGTAAGAGATGCATCCTAGATTAGTCAAGAAGACCTACGTAAAGGTGGTGCTTTTGACATATGCTAATTGTGTGAATTAAGTTACTTGGGCTCTCAGTGACAACTCTGGAAGCAGCTGGTAGATAATGGATAGAGTATGAGGAAGCTCTGAGTTCAAATCCAGCCTCAGACACTTACTGTGTGACCTAGAGAAGTCACCTAAACTCTCTTTACCCTAGTTTTTTCAAATGTAAAATGGGATAATAAAGGCACCCACTGCAGAAGGTTATTGGGAGTGTAAAATATTTATAAAATGTGCCTGGCACATAGTAGGGCTATATAAATGCTTATTCCCTTCCTCATTTTTGAAAACTATAGGCTATGGACTTCCTGTTTATTTGCATCAGTAGAAAGAGTTTCTGCCTTATTAGCTCTCCACATTGATAGCAACCTACATCTGAACGTCTTATTCCTCCAAGAAGAGAGAAAGACAGACAGACAAAGACGGGGGGGGGGAGACAGAGAGAGAGACAGAGACAGAGAGAAAGAGAGAAAGACAGACAGACACACGGAGAGACAGACAGAGAGAAAGAGAGAGGGGTAGAGACAGAGAGAGAGAGACAGAGAGAGAGAGAGAGAGAGACACAGCGAGAGAGACAGAGAGAGACAGAGAGAGTGAGACAGAGACACAGAGAGAGAGACAGAGAGAGAGAGACAGAGAGAGAGAGACAGAGAGAGAGAGAGACAGAGAGACAGAGAGAGAGACAGAGAGAGAGAGAGAGAGAGACTGAGACTTAGCTAACTCAATATATACAGAGGGAGCTTAGGGGAAAAAGGAAAGGAAATTGACAAAGTAAATAAGGATTGATTTATATTCCCAAATTTACCACTGTTTTCAGGTCCAAAATGGAGTCATTCCAGTGAAAGAAAACAACTTTCAATTTTATAGAAAGAAGAATATAGAATAAAACTTATAAGAGCAGTAAGGAAGGGGTTAGATATACCAAGGTCCAAAACTGATCCCCAACATTGTATGCACATATGTATGTATATACAAAAGGATACATTAAAGAGAATCATGAAAACATTCCCCCATTTCCTCGGGGAATGGGGAATCAAAATTTTAGTCTAGAGTTATATAGCTCAGTTTTACCAAAGATAGTAGCTAACGATGACAAGTTCTCCTGGCATCAAAAGTGGGAGATCAGTCATGAACACTGAATATAGCTAATTTACTCAAACTAAATGGTTTCCTTGCATGGTAATTGCTATTTAAAATTTGATTTTAAAATATGCATTTAAGAAAGGAAACTCTGAGTTCTTAGATTTGTAATATATCTCTGATAACAGAAAGACCTATATAGGTGCGCGTACAAATGTGCTTGAGTGCATTTGTACCAGCATGTTGTTATCTGACTCTGTATACTGTCAAATTTTGGAACAACCCACCATTTTACTGCAAATTTAATTTCCTCTCAGAATCGATTCATTTAAAGTAACCATATAACCTCAAAAATGAGGTTTTTCTTTCCTTCTGCTTCCCTAATAAAAATTATGCAGAAGTAAATTTAGAGGATGTATGGGCATATATATATATATGTACAGAAATATAATACACATATACACACCCACACAAGTTATATCTAACTGTATGTGTATAATTGTACATGTATGTGCTGTACACACACCTTCAGATATTTAGTTCACATGAAGATATATACATACGATATGCGTATGTGCACATATGTACACATGCAGGTATATATTCTGCATAATCAAATATAGGTGTATATTTATACATAATATATGTATGTTTCTTAGACACATGTATACACCATTTTGATGATTTGCAGTTTCAGAAGTGAAGAAAGCTACTTTCAATGAAATCTAGTTTATTAGCAAAAAATGTGCTTCAAAGTATAAATTACCTTTTCATGAAAAGCATCCAATTTATGATTCAACACCGAAATCCATGTGTAGCTGTGTAATCTGAAAATTCTGCATCTGCAGAAGCTCCTTAGAATCAGAAGCCAATCTGAGCTGCCCTAAGTATTATGCATAGCAAAAAATGAATAACAAAGTAGGCAATTTCCGAAAGCAAATTAAAATGCAATAGCAGGCATTTCATGAAGGTTTGAGGGCTCTTGTTTTCTCAATGACAAGCACCTGCACATCTTTCGCTTGCTTGGCTTTTCAAAAACACACTGAATCATACTGTCTCTAAACCTTTCCTCCCAAAGTGCCTATGAAACATAAAGGGGGCATTCATGTTTGAATAAAGTTGCCATGGTGTTTCAACAGATCTTAGGTCGAGGCTTCAAAAAAAATAATAATCTTTATGAATAAGCACAGATTCTTTCCAGGATATTCCATTAACATCTCTGAAAGACATTTTGTTTACTCACCACATTGTTCTACTAGGAAAAGTAAGTTTCTCAATGGATTTGCTGTATGGCAAGCTACTAAGTTAAATAAAGGTAGAAAGTTTCTACTATGTTGAATAGCAGTTTGTGTCAGGGATGGAACATGAGTTTGGAGAGCACCTGGGCGGATCTATATTAATGATAGCATCAAACAATGTGCTTATCTTCTAGATAGGTAAATATACTTCAGAGAAAATCCAGTCACTGCACCCAGCTGTTGATGACCATAGCATACCATACATACCATTGCGTGAGCTCCCTCTATTCTTGAAATAAAGAGGGTTTTCCTGCTTCAGAAAAAGAAGCATTATGGCAATTGTTTGATATATAATGTTATCAATATTATGTACCTTTTATGAATTTTACTGCAAATTTAATTTCCTCTCAGAATTGATTCATTTAAAGTAACCATACAACCTCAAAAGTGAGGTTTTTTTTTTACTTCTGCTTCCCTAATAAAAATTATGCAGAAGCAAATTTAGAGGATATATGGGCATATATATGTATATGTACACAAATATAATACACATATACCCACCCACACAAGTTATATCCAACTGTATGTGTATATTTGTACATAAAATTCCATAGGAACCATGTTAAAACATGTTTTCCACCTCCTCATAGAGAAGTGTTCAACTCAGAGTGTAGATTCAGGGGTGTGTGTGTGGGTGTGTGTATGATATGGCTCGATGGTATTACACCCTAAAATTCTACTTTATAGAATCTAGAAGACGTAGGAAACATTCTAACTTGGTCTTCATTGAATAAGGGAAAAAAAAAGATAAATGAATGACCTTCCACTCACATCCAAATAGAAAACCATCTTAGGTTTTAAAACAAAGAATAGCAATTATTTGCAATTTAAATATAGGGGGCATTATAAATAGATGTGTAAATGTTTAGTTGCAGATAAAATTTTTATTGTCCAGACATCATCATCATTGACTAACTCAACTGGTCAAGACAAAATCAGACTATATTTTATATTTGCCAGTCATTGCTTATAACATTTAAGCTTCACTAACAAATACTTATTTCAAAGTGACATTTTTGAGTAAAATTGGAACCTCTGAGGCAATGCCATGTAAATTGAAGAAAAGCCATTATCAAAGGGACCAAACTAATTAGCAAAATGTTAGCCATTTCCAGTATAGTCCTACTCACATACCTCATCTTGATGTGGAATTCTGTCTGGATTCTCAAAGGCTATGCCAGTGGAATAGGTCTTACAGATTGGTAAAACTGTCATTGTGGTTTTACTGATGGGTTGTATGTCTGACTTTTTTTTATTCTACTTTATTTTCTGGCACATATTTCAGGTCAATTTCAAGGGGAAAAACTGTAATGGGTTTACTGATGGATTATATGTCTGTTTTTTTTTTTATTAATTCCATTTTATTTTATTTTGGGATCCATATTTTCTTCTGCTTTCCCCTTCCCAAACACCCACCTCCAGTTGAGACAGCAAGAAAAAGAAAAACCATAATAAACATGCATGGTTAAGCAAAAACAACTCTGTTAATTGGTCACAACGTGTCAGTCAATTCATAAACATTTTTAAGCACCTATATTCCAGGCATTGTGTTGTTAAGCACTGGAGATACAAAGAAAGAAAGACAAAAGGCAATCCCTGCCATCGAGGAGCTCACTATCTGAAGACACACATGCACGTGGACACACACACACACATACACACACCCACACACACACCCCTGAATCTACACTCTGAGTTGAACACTTCTCTATGCGGAGGTGGAAAACATGTTTTAACATGGTTCCTATGGAATTTTATATATGCCTTTTTTCAAAAGAGCACTCTGCCTAATTTCTGAGAGACCCATTGTCAGATTTCCTACATGGTGATGGGCTTTTCAACTACTGAAACTCTGGAATAGTAATAATAAATAATTGATATTTAGATATTGCCCTGCATACCTTAAAACATTATATGAACATTAGATATTCTTACATATATTATCAAATTCAGCCCTCACAATAATTCTATTATAATTTTTATCCCCATTTTATAAAGGGAGAAACTGAGGCAGACAGTGGTTAAGTGATTTGACTAGGGTCACATAGCTAGTTAATGTCTGAGGAGGGATTCAAAATCAGGTTTTTCTGAATCCAAATTCAGTGATCAATCCACTATAACCCACACTAGTCAAATTACAGATTCTTGAAGCACATTTCAAATAAAGTCATTTTAAAATAAGTTCATTTTGCAAGCTTAATTATATATGTGGGAGTGGGGAATTGGTAAAGACACATTACATTTTATTTCCTCTTAACAAGACTTCCTACATATATTTTTTGGCACCTTTCAAGTTCTCTTGGGAAGATGGGGGGTTAGGAGAGGAGAGGTATAAAAATAGGGCCCGAATTAAGGTGACATTAACATGTTAGTTATAAAAAGAAGAGAATTTTGAGTCTTGAGGTCAGGCACTGCAGGATGCTATCCTAAAGAGAAGTTGGCACCTTGCATGAGGGTGGTCAGCTCTCCTTCTAGTTAAATAAATTCTCTCTGCTGTCTCCTGTCTAGCATTCTTCTTTATAAAAGAGGAAGAGTTCCAGAATATTCTCTTCATTGGGCCTCTTGCCACTACGCAGTGTTCCTGCTCTGCCTCTCCCTCCGTCTTTTTCCTACTCCAGACCAGGTTGCCTATTTTCTCTATATCAGTCATTCTCCAAATTATATCCTTCTAGAAAAAAAAATAAATCAAAACAAAAACACAGCATACATCTGCATTTTTCTTGATCCACTGGAGCTACTGACCATGTGTTGCAGGGGATGTATAGCATGGCTAAGTCTTTCCCAAACAGTGCCTGGACCTGTGCCAATTCTTTTGATTTTGCTGAGCTGAATAAATTCGAGGTTGTCTTCTAGGCCAATAGCTTCACACCATAATATTACCCTTATAGCCCTCTTCCCCTTAACGTATCCCTCCCTGCATTCGATCCTTCCATTATGTATTGTCTTCTCAAATTCAAATGTAAGTTTCTTTAGGAAAGGAAGTATCTTGCTTTCTTGGGCCTTTTTTTTTTTAATCACAGGACCTGGCAATTAGTAAGTGCTTAATACATGCTTTAGGTATCCGCAGAGCATACAAGTCACAATACTATCTAGGCTTCTACATTGTCTCATTCTCAAATCATCTTTGCCAACTCACTTCTCACTCCTAAACCCAAGCAACTTCAGAATTTACTAGAGGCTTAATAATTATAAGGTAAGGATAACTATAAGCATCACAATGACAATGCACTATGAAATGATGAGAAGCAATGGTGTAGAACCTGAATTTCCATCAAGGATTTTGATCTATGTCAGTAGAAAATGTTTGATGCTAAGGGCACTAATCTAATCTATTTGCCTAAGCATCACTTTTCAATAGATAGCTTTAGCATGAAGTATGGTGACTGTGTTGGTTAGGACAAGCACACAACTTTAAAGTCTGCTCTCTCAAATCTCTGACCATTCTTATGAATTTGCTCAGGGCTGGGCCCTGGCTCCATCCACCTTCATGTCCCTGTGGCCTACTCACTAATAGGATTAGAACACTGATCAACTCCAACAAAAATTAAAGGCACATAATTTGCTTGGCCACTTCCTGGAGCTATCTGTAACTATATCCTTGACCCATGAAATCACTGCATTAGCAACTATGCCCTCTTAATCTCCTTCACCTTGTGGGGTATCACAGGAATACAGGCACTTTGGATAATTTCTGTATACGGAAGCCTACTAAACAACAGCTTTCCAGTGAAAACCTGTTCCTTTCACATAGCTGCAGATCAAATGCTTCAAAGTGCAAGAGAATTGTCATTTACTAACCATGATGCTTCATTTATATAACTGCAGCATTATTTTTTGTAGTCTAATTGAAGCATTCTTTGTCCTTCCATGACTTAGCAACTTACCATGATTATTTGCCAATTCCTCTCTGAAACAGAACATAAGTTTCTTTATATAAAATGTAATGGTTCTCTCTCTCTCTCTCTCTCTCTCTCTCTCTCTCTCTCTCTCTCTCTCTCTCTCTCTCTCTCTCTCTCTCTTTTTCTGACTCTGTCTGTCTCTCTCTCTACACCTTCCCCTTAACTTCCACAAATCTGGAATATTTGATGTGCTTTCTTACAAAACCCTGTTTCTCCATATATGTGGATTAAGAGAGAACATTAAAACTAAAATACTCTGAGTTCTTAAAATAGGTCACAGAAACTTTGGCTCCTACAGTGCCATTTAGTAAATGACTACTTAAATCGCACAGTGGTGGCCTGAAAGAGTTTGTGGAACCTCTAGAAATGTCTCAACATTCCTAAGGAATAACTTTCGGGCTGACAAAACCGGGCTCATTATAAAAGTGGCATTCTTAGTACCTCTCTGGGCATGTCAATTTAATGAACCTTTAGTGCAGAATTCTAATATCCACCAAGAGTATATCTTACCTAGATTCTTAGATGTCCTTTTCCCCAAATCAGTGTTACTGGGGGGGAAAATACATTCCCTATTAAATAATCTAGAATTTGGAAACAGTCTATCACATTTTTTTTAAAAGTCAATATAAATAAAACAAAACAAAAAAAATGCCCCAATTCACACCTGAAATCAAACAAAAGAATCACAGTATCACAGAATGTTATGGAGTGGGAAGGAAACTCAGTAAAAGTTTAAAAGAAGAGCCATGTGGCTTAAATAGAAATAGTCTAGTCAAATATTCACTTGAGATCAAAGCAGGTTTAGTCACCTTCAAATTCCATCCAAGTCAACAAGCATTCATTCCAAGTTGATGTGCTCAACCAATTACTATATGCTATTACTTAAAAAAAAAAAAAAGTCTATGGTTACTTTTTTCCTGAATACTATTAAGTGCCAAACTAAAAAGATGGTACATTTCAGATTCTCAAAGTGAGTGATATTACCCCCTGGGGAGTACTGGAACAATCCAAGAGGATGGTAGTGGCCTCAGGTGCAACTGGGGGGTGTTGAATAAAAATATGGGGGGTGATAAAAGCATACGGAAAGAAGAGAAGATAAAATTTTGAAAAAATATTCATACATTTTTCATCTGTCAGGTAACAGAGTTAAAGTTGTAGTGATTATATTATTTTCTAAATAAACACACAAAATGCAAGTTATAACTGATCAGTGGTCAAGTCCACCAACAGGTCTTAACAAGCAAGTGTTGGCAGGTGAATGTATCACACATTGTCGGCAAGTCCAGCATGCATTGGTAGGAATACGTATGTGTAATGACTTGTTTACAATATGATATTATACTGTTACATGATATAATATTGCATCATCAAAATTTCAATGCAGGGAAAAAGACAAGTTTATAATAAATTACTAAATTTAAGATGTGTCATTTAAAAATTCATATTTCATATATATGCATATATATATATATATATATATATATATATATATATATGGAATGATGTACATTTCAAAAAAAAATCTTTTAAAGAGTTAAAGAAAGTAGATTTCCAGGGGGGCACTGAGTTATTTTTTTTAAAGGGGGCAGTAGGACAAATAAGTTTGGGAACCTCTGTTCTAGGTGCTAGGGATCCTTTCATAGTTTTTGAGAAAGGGAGTGAAATTGTTAGACTTGCACATTAGACAGACTATACTTGTAGGTAAAAATTATAAATATAGTCTCAAATAGAAAGAAGAAAGCTATTCTGGGAATAATCAATTATAAAACTCATCCCTGAGGAAAGAGTTAGAAATATTCTTATTACTTTCTGCTTGTTAAATTTTGATTCAACCTAAGTAGGAGGATTTTATTAAAGAAAATGATAACAGATGTTATTACAGAAAAGAGTTCAAGAAAAATTGGTTTATCATATCAGGCAGCACTCTGTCTTTTCATAGTTTAAAATATGAAATATTTTATGTGGGTGATGACCAGAATTATGTCATAAGTGGGTCAGAACAAATTGGGTTAGGGTTATAGAATTTTGGATAAAGAATATGAAAGCTTTACAAGAAGGGGCCGGAGGAACATAGCATAGATTTCCCAAATAGAGGAGTCTCACACCTAATCAACAAATTTAATGGCAGTGAGGCTGAATAAGTCAAGGTTGAAGCAAACAAGGAAGATGATATATCAGAGTCAAAAACTGAAACAGAAATAGAGAATGATTTGGGGGGAGCCTAAAAGACAAGCAATGCTGAGAAAAACAGATGAGATGATGTTGCTGATGGAGCAAAAACAACCCAAGAGGAAGCTGCGTTGATTTAATTACCAGTCTCACAGAAAAACAGATCATGTAGTCTCATTGCAACTGTAATGAGAGTAGTAACAATTTATAATCTTGGGCAAGTCATTATACTTTTGTGAGCTTTAGTTTGCTCCTTTCTATAATGGGAACAATAACACTTGTTTCTTGAGGATCAAAGAAGAAAATGCATACAAAGAAATTTGCAGTCATGAGGTAGCATAGAAGAGTCACTTTTATTAATTTATTCAAAAACACAAGTTCTAGCATATGTCCTAGAACCAGCAGATTAATACTTTTTTTTCTGCATTAGAATCCCCCAAATCTTGAAATCATGTGACAGCAGCCTCCACTACATACCTAACTCCTAATAGCTTATAGGCAACACTCCAACCTTTCCCCTCAGATAAATATTTCACTCTTAGAAACAAATCTCTCTCCTAGGTCATATTAAGGATTTACAAAGAGTAAAGAGACATTACCCACGTAATGGCTACCTTTCCAACAGGAAGATCACTGGCTTTGCTGTCAGAAGATCCGGATTAAAATCATTCTTCTAATGCTTACTAACTGTGTGCTGAAGTTGGGGAAGTCACTCTCAATTTTCTCATCTGTTAAATGGGAAGATTGGACTAGACAGCCTCTGGGGTCATTTCCAACTGGAGAAACCATGATTCTATAACTAACACTAGCACAAGAAGCTATATTTCCTATATCAAACTACATTTCTTATGGCAAAATAATTTCTAGTGTGTTTTTATTTCATAATATGTTTCTCAATTACATGTAAAAATTAACACTCCTTGTCCCTTAAAATTTTGAGTTTTTAAAAAAATGAGTTCTAACATTCTCTCTCATCCTTGCACACTCCTTGAGAAGGCAAGTAATATGATACTGATGATATATGAAGTTATGCAAAACATGCAAAATCATTTCTAATCAATTCTAATTTGAAATTTATCATAAGACGCTTACTATCAGTATAACCCAAGGCAAATCACAACTTCTTGCCTCAATTTCCTCATATGCAAAATGACGATAATTTCACCTACCTCCCAAAGCTATTTTGAGGACCAAATGAAATACTGTACATAAAGCACTTTGAAAACTTTTAAGCAGTATATAAATGGTAGCTATTTTTATTATTAAGACCACTTCAGGATTTGCATAGCAGAGGTAATCATAGATCAATAAGTTTTTTAGAAATATCTGGAAGTTCCAAGTTACTTTTTTTTTCATAAGAAGAACTCTTCTTACTACAATACTATACTGCTTTTTAACGGGAGCTAAAGTACAGTTAATATAGTACAAATTTAGAAAGATACCATCTATGTAGAATCATTTTGACTAAGATGTCATATATTTTCTCTAGCTCTCTTCCATTATTTATCATCACCAATATATTTAAATGAAAATAGGCCATTTCTTTACATCTACCTGTTTTATGCTGACATGAAATGTAGTTTCTGTGGAAATCCTCCTCATGTCATGAAGAGAGGATTGTAATTTGAGGTCATCAATAAGCAAGAAGACCAATGTATTAGTACTGAGAAATGAAGGTTCAAAGCCATGCAATAATTGTTAGAAGTTACATCAGAAGCGAAAAAAAGGTAAATACTGAAGTCTTAGCTATAGTGAAACCATTCTTATAAATTAGAGATAGGTAAGTGGCATAGCAGAGCCTTGGACTTAGAGTCAGGAACTCAGACACTTATTAGCTGTGTGACTGGCAAAGTCAAGATCTCTTTGTATTTTAATCTTAAAATCTCTCAACATTTTCTATGCAAAATAGGAATGATAATGTCAGCTACCTGCCAGGATTGTTTTAAGGATCACATGAGATAACATATGCGAATTTCTTTGCAGTCTTTAAAGCTCTGTCTATATATTAACTACTATTATTAATGAAAGTTTAGCTTAATATTTGATCACTTTTGTAGTCTCAAATCATCATCTGGATTTCTAAAGGAGGATTCTCATATATACCTTCTAATGTTGCTCATACACACTTATAAACTGCTGTGTCCTTTCCCATGCCATATCTTCAAAGTAAGGACTTACTCTCATATCCAAGGCCTAATAATATCCTTGACCCATAGATCTGGCTTATATCTGCCTATGATTATTTCCACAATTACACTTTCTTTGCTTTTTGATCAAATGAAATTTTGAAGCAAAAGTAATTTATTTATTTATTTTACTATCATTTAATTCTGTTCCTTCCTAACAGAGGCTTAGCAATGTTCTTGTTTTTTAAAGTACAAAATATATATTTTTAGAAAGGAATTTCCCCTGAGAACCATGCAAAAAAAGGTCAAACTTTATATGCCAGCCCTGCTTCCTCAAGGACTGCTTTATCTAAATGTGACATAAACTGCATCTAAAGTGTTAATCTTTTACTTCAAGATTACAGATGAGGGCAGATCTAAATCTAGTAGTTCCATAAATATAAAAATGCCACCCATTTCTCTATGAAAGTACAGCTACTACTATATCAACGAGTTCCATCTCAAATAAGATATACAGGCAGAACTCATTTTTCCCATGTTGGTATTTGTAAGACTGACAGAAATGAGAGCCTATGACATGCCTGATCCTTCCTTCACCCCTGAATCCCTAGAGTTTTCCTCAGGCCCTGCTTCTCTTAGGTGCAATCTCTTCATCTCTTTCAATCTCCTCTTACTACTGCTTTTCACAAGATAGATCCTTCACGTCCTTTGTAATCATAGATGGCCTTACACTCAGGAAGCCACCTACAGACTATAATATGAAACTTTCCAAAAGGTCCTTCTGATCCCCAAAATGCCCTTTATTTGGTCCCAGTAACTGGATTTCTTCCATAACAAACTGGGATAAGGACTCAGTCAGAAATTCAATAAGATACCTAAAAGGGAGGACAAAGGAGGCCATCATTGGCTAATAATACACGGGTTAGATTAGTTAAAGAAGTTCTTTACATATTTGAAAGGTTATGCCCCTTGGCAGATCTAACAATGTGGATGGTATGGCAAAGATGCAGACAGTGTAAGGAAAATCCTCAAAAACAAGGGGCAGCTAGGTGGCACAGTGGATAGAGAATCGGCCCTGAAGTCAGGAGGACCTGAGTTCAAATCCGACCTAGACCAAACACTTGACACTTACTAGCTGTGTGACCCTGGGCAAGTCATTTAACCCCAATTGCCTAAAAATAAAAAAAATAAAATAAAAAATATCCTCAAAAACAGGTTGAAATGGCAGATCCTCATTTGAAGGTAAACATATATACATATGTGTGTGTGTGTGTACATACACACATATATACACACACATACATACATACACACACATGTATGATTTGACACCATAATGTGCCAGCTGAGGGTTATTGCAAATATTTGAAATGATTAGAAAAGTCATGTGCAAAAATTCATGCTAGCAGATAACAGTGTAGAACAGAAGGCAACAGAGTGCAGTAAAGTGCAGGAAAGCTGACCATTTAACTGATTCAAACTGTTTAACTTAAAGCAGGAAAATTTGTATAGCTATTGCTTTTATTCTCTATCCCAAACTGACAGCTATAGATCCAGTTAGGGGTAGCTATCATATCCTATCCTATCATATCATATAGTAAACATTTAAAAATTCATGTTAAATTGATTAGCATTCCTTTACTGTAATCTCACTAGGTAGGTACTCCAAACACTATATCCACTTTGGATAGATGAGGAAATTTAGACCCAAAGGTGTTCAGTGACTTTTGAGAATGTTCACAAAGGTGGGAATGTCATAAGACCATTGTTCAATGTGTAATTCTGCTGCCAAACTTAATCATATAGAAATATTAAAGGATGTTTGCTAAAACAAGACTGCGGACTTGTACAACTGAGAAAATACAATGTTTTGAACTGGGAGGCTAAGTGTTATGGTAGATCCAGTGTAGGTCTTGACTTCTTGAAGCCTCCAGATTGAATCCAGCCTTAGACGTTACTAGTTGGGTGACCTGGGTAAATCACTTAACCTCTGTCCACTTCACTTTCTTCACTGAGGATAACAATAGCCCTTGCCTCATAGGTTGTTGGGATAAGTAAATGGGAACAGTATATGTGCATCATTTTGGAAACCACAAAGAGCTATGTAAGTATTGCCATCATGAAGAAGGGATAAGAAAAGGAATAATTGGTGCAAGACAAGTGGGCAGCTCTGGTCAGCTTCATGAAGGTACTTAGTACCTAAGGACTGGGGAACAAATTGGAACTTTGTGCATAGGGAAAAGACACAGTAAAGGTGACAGGGGTTTCTTTACTACTTCAAGGTGCTGTAATCTTTCTCCCTGTTGTAGTCATCATCCCTCCTTAATTTAAGATATGGTCCTTGAGAGTTCCTGTGGACAAAAACTTCACCACCTAGTGATCAATTGGGCACTGGCCATTCCAAACCTAGCTGGGCTTGTTTTCAGAGAATAAACATACAATTCATCATTAAAACCTGACTTCATCATTAAAATCTTCCTACCTTGGTATTACCTATCAGAACTTGGACTCTGTTAGTGTTGCCTTAAGGAACTCAGGGTTCATTTCCACCCCATGATGAAATACTCTGGGGGAAAAAAAAGTCCCTTACATAGACATAGAGAGGCACAGATGACAAACTGTCTTATTTCACAATTTTCCCTAAGGCTAGCCTTACATGCAACAAGTTGGGTAGAAGCTTTCTGACCATCTGTCAATATTTCACTTCTCTGTTACTCACTATCCTCTTCCCAAATAAATATTTTCATGCCAAGCGTTTTTCCTTCTCTTGTTTTAGCAAACATCCTTTAATATTTCTATATGATTAAGTTTGGCAGCAGAATTACACATTGAACAATGGTCTTATGGACATTCCCACCTTTGTGAACATTCTCAAAAGTCACTGAACACCTTTGGGTCTAAATTTCCTCATCTATCCAAAGTGGATATAGTGTTTGGAGTACCTACCTAGTGAGATTACAGTAAAGGAATGCTAATCAATTTAACACGAATTTTTAAATGTTTACTATATGCTAAGCAATGGGGATACAAAAGCAAAAAGCAAAGCATGTTAAAGTGCTTTAAAATCTGAGCTATTATTACCGAGATAATAAAAATAACAGCTAACATTTTCTTAGCCCTTTAAGGTTCACAAAGCAACCTTCACATATTCTTATTTGATCTTCAGAACAATTCTGGGAGGGAAGAGCTATTGTACCACCACCATCACCACCCTCCCTCCTCTCTCCCCCCACCCCCACCATTTTATAGTTTAGGAATATCAGGCTAAAGGAAAAAAAGTGATTTTCCCCAAGTCATACAACTCTAACTAGAATTCAAATTCAGGTCTTCCGGAACCCAAGTCTAGTATCATTATCCATTTAGCTACCACTTTTGATTTTGAGATTTCAGGTCCACGGTAGGGATTCAATTTTACTTCTCTGAAATTACAACCACAGGCCACTATAATTCATTTCCTTAACTGGAAATACTTAGATTGAAGTTTTCATCTGAGGGCAAGAACTTGGCATCTCTCAAGCACACCAGAAAAGTGAGTACAGAGTATGCATAATGTGGTGGGAAGCTTTTGTTAATGAAATAATGCATCGCAGACACTAAGTAAAATCAGCATCATTTTCCACTGCAATTTATAAATGCATCTACATAGATTAATTCCTTTGATGTGACATTTTGTAGGAGGCTTTCATGTAGGAGGAGGGTGGGTGGGCAAGAGTAATAAGAGAAGCTTGTTAGAGTGGATGTCGGAAACAATGTTGTCTATTTTTAACTATAACACTTTTTATACTCTTTAAAGGTTGATTATACTAAACCCCTTTACTGTGAGTGAACAAGCTTTTCAGTTAAGGAAAAATGGTATTTGAATAGAGTAGTTCCAAAACGTTTTTTCATGTTTCTGTGAGGTATCAGCCAATGTGTTTCTTTATTCCGTAAAAACTTATTAAACATTGAAGAAGAATATTAGGGAAGTAAAAGAGCTTTTTATGCATTCTGACTATTAAGTAGTATTAAATTATTTTAAGCTTTGGTTGCCTTTCACGCAGTAATATATTTCTTTAGAATCTGATTGGAACATTTGTTGAAAAATTCACCCATTCACAGGTATGCCTTCTAACAACTTGAGCTGTGAATTTCATAGGCATTTCAGTGCCAATTGTCTGCTAACTCTTTACCCTACTATAAGCACATGCCACTACTATTAGCACACTTACATGGTAGACCTCACCATCTCTTGGAATTGCAGCATGTACAACATCTGGTACTTGGAAATTCCAATCTCCAACCACAACCACCTATCTTTCCATAGCTCTACTCATTCTCATTAAACCAACTCTTCATCTTTGTTGCAACCTATGGTCACTTTACCCTTCCTTTCCATGTCTCCACTCTGCTTTCACTTTCTTCTGCACCCGACATGGTTTGTCACTTTACTTTTTACCTTAGAATGACTCATTTCTTAATTGCCCATCATTTCAGACCTCTAAAACCTCATCCTCAAGGAACCTTTTCAACTATAACTCAACTCCATTACAGTGTTTATTTGGGGAATCAGGGGGAAATGATAAAAATAAAAAAAACAAAGCTAACTGTTCATACCACAAAAAGTATGTTGCATAATCTCAGAGCTAAGAACCTCTAGGCAGGAATTCTGAATTCTATTTTACTATTTTGCAGCTACAACTATAGGTCATCATATTTCATTTCTTTAACTGGAAATATTCAGAATGAAGTTTCTTCTTCTGATCAAGATTTTCTGTTTCTCAAATGGCCCAGAAAAGCCGACAGATTTAAACTGTGTATAACAGAGTAAGGAGTTATATTACGCAGTAGTGTTATTACCATTTCCTGAGCATCTTAATTGATGTAAAGCAGTTGCCTCTAGGAGACCAAATGAGCCTAAAAAAACACCTTAGCCAGCAAAACAGTTCATCTCCTTGCCATGCAGAGCACCAGCTACATACCAACCTCTGTGGTAAGCACAGGGTATACAAAGCAAGACCACCCTCACCTTTAATAAACTTATATTTTAGTAAAGAAAATGCCATTTATAGGGAAATGGTGGCCAGAAAAGGAGGTTTTGGCAAGGGAAGTCACAAGGAAGGGAAGGGAAGGAAGGGAAGGGAACAAGCATTTATTAAGTGGCTAGAACGTGTCAGACACTGTGTAAGCACTTTTTAAATTTTATTTCATTTGATCCTCACATTAACACTGTGAGGTAGGTGCCGTTATTATCCCCATTTTATAATTGAGTAAACTGAGGCAGACAGCAGTTAAGTGACTTTTCAGGCTCACACTGATATTAAGAATCTGAGGCCACATCTGAACTCAGATCTTCCTGACTCCAGACCTAGAAATCTGTCCACTTTGCCACATAGTTGCCACAGGGCAACTGGCATGCCATTTAAGGAATGGTAGTGTTGATCTGATAAATGTGCCAAGAGGCAGAAGTAGAAATTTGGTGATGAGGGATGGGGGGAATGGGGGTGGGTGGGAGGTTGCTAGGGTAAAGGAGGGGAAGGAAAGAGACAAGGAGTGGAGGGCATTGTGACATGAAGATGACTGAAAAGCTGGAGTCAGGTTAGATAGAGATGATTCTCACCAATCAGGAACTCAAGTTCTGAGAGTATGAGTTAGAATACCAGTTCTCAGTCTGAGGTAGTAACGAAGGTAGTAGTGAGGGGCATGAAAATGGTGAGGTCTCAGGAGGGGGTAGAAGTGCAGACTTCTCATCAATTAGGAGCCCAGGGTGCTAGCTTTACATTCTGCTGCTTCTTTATGTGTTTCTTGCATTGCAGCCAAATGAACTCACTTACTGTCATCCAAGCCTACTCTTCACTTTTCTGCCTTTCCATTTCTATACATATTGTTCCCATTGGCAGAGATGTTCACTGCTCCATCCCCCTACAACATTCACGCCCTTAGAAACCCTAACCATCTGTCAAGACCTAGCTCAAATACCACCTCCTCCATTAAGTGTTCTGGAGTCTCTCCAGGCAGAAGATAACATCCCCTCTTGGTAAGTTCTAAGGCACCTTATAAGTCTTCTGCCACTTCCTATGTTCTGTTTCATATCATCATATTTGTTTACATAGTTTATCACCCTTAAGATAGATTTTTAAAGTCTATGATAGCTGGGGACAGTATCTTATTTATCTCTGTATCTCCCACAATGCCTAGCTCAGAACGTTGAACATATTAAGCATTCCATAAATACTTCCTGCAAGCAAGTATCATAAGAAATGATAAAGTACCAAACTCTTGAAAGGATTTCTTTCTTTGCTAAATGTTCTTTTAAAAACAACAACAAACATAAACTTTCTATAGATTAGCTTTACCCTGAAACTATTCTTTTACATTTTTATTTATATTTTTTATTAATTCAGAACTCATTTAATATTCAAGCATATCAACAAAATAAAAAATCCACTTCAGTCACAGTAAAGATAAACTTCTAATGACTGTCTGCCAAAGGAATAAACAATGAGCAAATTTAAGGATATAGGTAGGCATGTATAACATGAGGACCCAAAGGGATAAGAGACTTGGTTCAACCCTTTTAAAAAAGAGAAAAATGAAGTCCAGAGAGGCTAGGAAATTTTATTCCTCTGTACATTTTTGTAACGTTATTTTTAAAAGGTGTTGTCTCTCATGGTTAGAGTCATTAAGACTATCTTTATTTTCCCATTTCATTCCCATGTCTAGATCATACAACACTTGCATTTTGTACCATGCTTACAAGAACACCAGACATTAGCATTTACCACCTCATAAGTTTAATCCAGACAAAAATCAGAGAAGAACTCACAAAATGAGAGATTTCAGGGGACAGGGAGTCATGTATTTTGGATATAAATCAGAACTTAGTCCAATCTTTAATAATTCATCTTTTAAGACATTAGGAAAAGGCAGGAAGCATAAAGTACTATACATCTCTTTAGGTTTCTAAACGTCAAATGCCAACTAAAAGTATTCATCTTTATGTATCTCTTTAAAAAAAACCCTTTGTCTTATATAACTCAAAGACAAATTCAATTAAGCTATATTTATCCTTTTACATTATGAATGTAATTCACTGCAACTATGTGCATGCTATGAGAAGAAACTGAAAAAGAAAACATTAAAAGATTTAACAATGAGGCTGAATTTGGTTTACATAAGTGTTTGATAAAAATACTGTTGATTGGATGGGAAATTAAACCCCAACCACAGTAAGAGCTTGATGCTATCCAACCAATTCACTAGGACATCAGAACCCAGAAATCAGTGGACAACTCACCATGTGCACAGCATCACCAAACAATTGGCAACTTTGCACCTCAGTAACTGAAAATCAGATGAACATTACCATTGCTACTAGAGGAGTAAGGATCTATAACTCTATTGCCCTTTTCAAGAACCTGTGAACACCAAGAATAAACCTCTCTGCCCTGACCACTAGCTCCTCCTTCCTTATACCTACCCATTTCAAGTGAGTCTTCTTGGGTCCCTATTCAACTCTTTCTGTGCCACTCACTGTGCCCAGTGGAACCCTAATTCTATTTTTAATAAGCTACCCTCTACATAAGACCTTTTTTCCATATAGGCTCTTTCTATCTCATCACAATTATAGAAACCCTGAAGACACTCTCACTGGTCACCTTTTTCATTACTAAATGTATGGTTTTTCATGTTAACTACTTTTACAGGCTGTCATTCTGATATTGGCTTTACTTTCTTACACAAAAATCTTGACTTAGGCAAGGTAAGCAGCTCAGTTTTATACTTTACTTAACCCTCAAGCAATCTGTACCATTGCCATCATATTTCATCCTCTTGCAAACCCAAATTCTGGATTATTCCCACTATCTTTCCTTCTTTCTTCATGCATGGCTAAAATTCACAGGAGGAGGACACAGCACCACGTTAACAGGGTCCATTACAAATTTATACTAACTAATCTCAATTACGTCTTATTATACAACAGTCCTTTGGCTTATCTCAGAATGATTATTAAATTGCCCCAGAAGCTATTCCACATGTGTTCTTCTAGCTCTATTATTATCATGCCTAATATGATCTTTATCAGTTTTAGATGTAATCTGCCTGTCTTTACCACCTCTTCTTCCCCTTGCAAACTACCTTCTGTCCCAATCACTTTATTGTGCTTGCTGTTTCAAAGGTGACAACTACTACTTAATTGACAATTCCAATGGACTTCATTTCTCATGCTTTTGGAAGTTTCTACAACATCTGACCTGCCTATTTGGATGTACTCGCACACCATGATTTCTGAGATACCACATCTTCTAAATTTCTTCTTAGATCACTAATCATTCACTGGCCAACTCTTCTACCTTGTTTTGATCATATAAAGCAGATGCTTCCCAGGATTTTGTCCACAGTACTCTAATTTGCTCTACACTCTTTCTGTTATCATTTTTTAACATATAAACCTCTGATGATGACCTCTACACAGATGCCTCCAAAATCTATATGTTCAGCTCCAGATTTTTATTACCAGATGCTTAATACATCTGTACTCAGATGTCCCATAACACCTCAAACTCAATATGTCAAAAACCAAGGTCATAATATCAAAAAAAAAAAATCTATTCCTAACTTCACTATTTCTATTAGTGGTGCCACCATTTAGCTGGTTTAGCAATTTGGTGTTATTTTTTCATTCTTCCCTCTCTTTTATCTCTCATATCCAAACAGTTATTAAATCCTGCTGATTCTACATCTCTTATCTCCTGGTATCCATTCCCACTGTTACAACAATATTGTAGGTTCTCATTTCCATCTACGGGCTATTGCACCAGGGTACTAACGGGTCTTCCCCATGCCATACTCTACCTTGTTCAATTTAGAAAGAATGCTAGGATGTTTTAGTAGCAAAAGCCACAGATTTGGGGGTGCAAAGATTTAACTTTGAGTACCTACTGCGCCATCTACTGGTTATGTAGGTCAATGCGGAATGATTAGGTGGCTCAGCGGATAGAACTCTAGGTTTGGAGTCAGGAAGAACTGAGTTCAAATCTAGCCTCAGGTGCTTACTAGCTGTGTGAACTTGAGTAATTCATTTAACCTTTGTCTGCCTCATTTTCCTTAACTGAAAAATGGAGCTATATAACAGCATCTATCTGGCAGAACTATTTTGAGGATTAAATGTGATACCTGAAAAGCACTTAGTGTAGTGCCTGTCACATAGTAGGCACTTGATAAATGCTTATCCATTCCTTCTCCTCATATGTGATATGGTACAAGTCAATTCCCTGCACTACAGCTCTATTTCCACATCTGTTAAATGAAGTGCAAGGACTGTTCAGTCATTTTTCAGTCATGCCCAACTCTTTATGGCTCCTTTGGGAGTTTTCTTCACAAATATCCTGGAGTGGTTTGTCATTTCCTTCTCCAGCTCATTTTACAGATGAGGAAACTGAGACAAATAGGATTAAGTGACTTGTCCAGGATCACACAGCTAATAAGTGTCTGAGGCTGGATTTGAACTCAAGAAGATGAGTCTTCATGACTCTAGATCTGGCTCGTTATCCACTGCACTACCTATGTTCTGTATAAGACCCTCCAGCTTAAGATTCTATATTATATGAGTATAATATTCCCTAAGTGTAGATGTAGTGCAGAGTAGGAGAATAAGACAAAATTAAAAAAAAAATTTTAGTAATTTCATAAGTAGTGATGGCAGCAAGTAAAAATGTACTCACAACTTAGCTACCTACATGAAATCACTGAACTAACTGCCTGGGAAGGCCAAGAGGCTCAGGACCTAGGGGAGCCAAAGCAGAGTACCCCAGAATTATGAAAGAGCAGTTTTAGGGACTTCTGATAACTACAAAGAGGCCATTCAGAGTAGGACATGGAAAATAAAAGTTTTAGGTGATGGATTATGTAGATGGCATAGGCTAATGTGAGCAAATGACCAGAGTTGCATTAGGAAAGACTATCCAGATGGCCCTCTGACTTTGTGTCTAATTCTCTTCATCATTAATAATCTATTTGGGATACAGAGAGGACAGTGTATTGATTCAGTGCTCAACACTTATTATTTAGTGGTAATAGATGTCCATAAATTGAATACTATGATATAGGCTCCTATGAGCCATAAAGAAGATATGGTCATTTGTGTTTTTGAGGTTCCATACTGATGATGCTAGACAGGGACCTACTAAGTTTGCAACCAGTGAGAAAAGACATAGAGTGCAGAAAGTTACCTTTGAGAAAGTATGACTTTTTCAGACTTATGTCCCTTCAAGAGAGCCCTTTAAATTCATTTGTACCTTGAATCACTGTTCTGAAACCTTTGCAGGGTAGGGATAGTAAAATTTATGTGAGGCCGCTAAGTCCCATTGGGTTTCCTACTGCCCCAGGGAATGGCATTGCAGACAACTTACTACTGTGTCTAATTAGTTCAAATTCCCCATAATTAACACTTTCTGCCTGGGTAGGGTATGGGAACAGGCAGAAAGCTCAAGGTCCTTACTTGGTGCTATAGAAACTTATTAAGTGGGAAAAGATGTTTTCAGACTATCCTATTCTCAACTCGAGTAACATGATATGTTATCAATTACCTCTCGACTACAAAGAACTTCAAACGTTTGTTCTTTGACAATGAAATTCATTTTTATCTCCTTCTCCCCCACTCCCTTTTTTGGCTACTATCAAATGGCCATACACCCTACATTAAGTGACCAGGATTACCCACCATGTGGAATGCCAGGTTTTCTTTCTCTGAAATACAATTTCCTTTTGGCTTTTAGCCCAAACACTGTTAAGTAGCGTTAGCTCCCCAGGCAGGCTTCATCGTCTTTGAGTTAAATACAGTAAGAAGTGCTGATGCTTCTATTCCACTAATATCTTTGCTCTATAATCCTTTATTTTATGGTCTGCCCCTGGCTGCTCCCTGAGCTAAGAATCTGCTGCTCATAAACTGAGGTGACAAGTCTCATCACCTAATGATAAAGAAAATGCTGTTACTTTTGCTTTCACATGAGCAATCAGAGCACAAATGTGAATGTAGATGCTCTAGGCTACTATTTGATCCAAAATGAAAAGTAAAATATTGCACTTTCATCTGGCATAAGGAAGGGAAAATCTGGATTTTAATCTTTTCTTAATAAAAAAGGGACAGACAGGATCAACCACAAGCTGTCGTGTTCAAACAACTTGATGGTATCAGAGTTATGATTCCATAAACTGTAAGCATTCTTCTTGGATCAACATGTTAAAAGAATGTTGAAGAGAAACTATCTTTGGGAGGGGTTGCGAATTCTCAAGTTTCTTCTTGGTTATTTGACCAGAAGGGAAAAAATAAAGATAACAATTTCCTAATTTCTCTTCCTAATGGATTCCATCTGTACAACAGCATTGTCAGAAACCTCACCCTTTGAACTCTGCCACTTGACATGGGCTACGTTTTGTTTACGAGGAGAAATTGGATGACACAGAATGGATATATGCACTTTAAGACTTCAAAGAGGATGACTTCCTGATGATTCCCATGTATTGTTATGTCCAATGAAATTTGTCATCTGATGGCTAACCATATGGTGGTGACTATTTCTGCCTCCGGCCAGGTTGCTCCTTAGTTAGGACTCAGACAGTGTGCCCATACACAAATTCAAAAGCCTTTACACTTTGGTCAAATCTGCTAGAACTTGTATTAGCACATCCATTTAGGAAGCAGAGTGACTCTCATGACCAGATGTCACATACTTTGCATTGCAGACTCCCTTATTGGTGGTTCTCCAAATAGGGCATTTTGCCTCTTCCCTACAAAGCCACAGAAAATATGATTTTATATGTTTACTAGGAATGTATATATGTAGCCTATATCAGATTGTGCACCATCTTGGGAAGGGAAGGGGGGAGGGAGGGGAAGAAAAATTCAAAACTCAAAAGCTTATGGAAGTGATTGTTGATAAATCAAAATAAATTAACAAAAATATAATTTTAAATCTCTGTTTCCTCAACTGCAAAACAAAAACCGAAGTAGACAATCTCTCAGGTCCTTTCTATTACCAAAAGTGTCATCCTTTGAATTATTTTCCATTTTTTCTCTGTATACCAAGCATATTTGAGGGTAAGAAGGAGAATATGATTTTAATCATTTTGGGGAACTCTGAGGAAACTCCCTACACCAATGCAGATGAGTAACTCATGTGTAACTTAGTTTCAGAGAGTTGCTCGGAGGGGCACTGAGATTAGCAACTTGTCCATGGCCAAGCTGCTAAAATACATATATCAAAGGCAAGGCACGAATCAGTATCTCCCAGACTCTAAGACTCACCTTTTATCCACTATAAAATTCTGACTTTCTTTACACATAATAAGTACATAAACATAATAAATATTTTCTGAAAGAAGCATCTGAATAAGACACTAGTAAATGAAAGATTAAAATGGACAGTTCAAAACTTCTACAGATCAAAGATCTCATGCATGTGGTCACTCCCTCCAATGAAGCAGCTCATAGAACAGAGAGAGGAAAAAAAAACATGGCTTTTCATGACAAATAAGTCCTATGCATTAGATGAGGTGAGGGCAGACCGATTATAGTTCTCTAACTCCAAGATATTCAGGAGATGAAATAAGTTCAAAATTTAAATTGATTTTTGGATAAGTTCTTTAAATGACTGGTGTTACCCTTAGGTTATATTTCATTTCACATCTCAATGCCTCTTTGTGGCAATGGAGGGGGGGGGATTCTTGCTTTTAAAATGGTAACATTTCTTTCTAAAACAATCTATATAATATATTAATATATAATAAAATATATAATAAATAATGGTGATCTCCAATAAAATATAATAAAATACAATAAAAGCGGAAGAGTATATGGGCTTTAGAAAGCAAAGAGAAGTACTTAGGAAGAGGGACATTATAATTCACTATCTACATCTTTAATTGAAGACCACCCATGAAAGTACCTATATCTGCACCGATTTTTCTTTCTCCATATTTTACTTGATACAGAATTCTCATTGGTTCTATGTTGTACAGTCAATACTGGTTTTTCTAATATGAAATTGCCTTCAAAAGGCCCTCCTTCCTATCAGGAAATGTAATCATGTTGGTATGACAGTACAAGACTATGGCTACAACATACTGTGAAACTAATATGCAGTTAAATTTTCCATTTTTCTCTATCATACGCCTACTCTCATTAGACATCTTTGTTCTATCTTGTAAGTGAAATTTTGTATTGACTTACAATTAATACTAATAGTGACATTAATTACATTACTGTGAGTCCAGGTCCACATTAGTAACTGCATTTTGGCCATAAATACCTTATAGTTATCTCAAACTCAACATGCCTAAAACATAATTCCATCAAAACATCACTTTCCCTCCAAAAAGCCTCTCCTCCAGATTTCCATATCTTTGTTCAGCATACCACCATTCTTTCACTGCCCAGGTTTTTCAACCAAAGAGTCACTCTCTCACTACAATAATTCTTAAGTTTACCTCTACAATATTTTTTTCCATGTGCACTCTTCTCTTCAGTCATAGGGCAACCACCAGAGTTCATGCATTCACCATTCCCTACTTGGCCAGTTATAATAGCCTTGATCTCCATATTTCCCTGGCTTCAAGTCTCTCCTTCAGTTAACTCATCCTCTAAATAGCTACCAAAGTGATATTCTTGAAGCACAGATTTGACCACATCACTCCCACATTAAACTCCATTTTCAACAACATAAATTCCAGTGGCTCCCAACTTCTTATGGAACCTAAAAGAAATTCTCCTAATTAGAATGTAAAGCCCTTCACATGACACACAAAAAAGAATACAAACCTTGTTCTAAGCTAATGGAAGGAGAAAGTCTTTGTTCTCACATTTACAGCATAAGGAATGAAATTAAAATAAGTGTTAATATATGCCTTTTACAATATTTCAATAAATAAAAATATGGCTGGCTACTCCCTAGCCATTCAAATGCATCTCATGAGAGGAGTAGATATGGAGTTCCATTTCCATGTCCTTTAATATTAGTCATTTCCACCTGGCATTGAAAAAGCAACAACTCCCAAACTAAATACATGATCATATCCATTATTACAAAAAGTATTTTTCCTATATTCCCTATTAATGACCAAAGCCATTCTTCCACACTAAAAAGCTTCAATCATCTTTGACTTCTTCTCCTGCTTGTTAAATAATGCATAAAATTAAATTAAATATGGCCCTGAGGGCCAGAGAGGTTTTGCTTTGAATAAAATACAAGAGCTATATAATGTATGGGGTGTTGTCATCCCTGGCACAGCTGCTAAAGAGCACTTCTCATTTATTTCTGGATTCTCCTCTATGTCGAAGGTGGTAAAGTTTCAAGATGGCCTAGGTAGAAAGCTAGTTCTTTTTTTTATCTAAAAGATATTTTCTAAAACATGTTGGTACTTAAAGAAGTAAATACTCTTCCCTTCAGGAAAGTTGGCTATCTGTAATGACTTACTAATTCTTTAAAAATTCCAGGCAGCCATAGTTTTACAGTAATCAGTAAAATTCAAACAGCTTCCATATGGATACTTACATTCTTTTCCCAATGAAATAATATACTTTTCAAAATAAATGCTACTCATAGCTTTGCATCATGAAAAGGGACACTGAAATATTTGGGTTTCATCCTTTTCAATAATACATCCTTTTCAATCTCTGAACTAACCTTAGGATGTTTTTTTTTTAAATCAATGTATAAGCCACCCCCTAAAACTGGATATTTTCTAATACGTATTATTATTTTGACACTATCATTAGTATTACAAAAACAATACATGATACTCTGCTGGGATTATAGATAATTGGATTTGAGAAGTGATTCATTTTATTTAGGAATAAAAGTAGATACCTTATATTTAAAAATGTATTATTCTTCTCAATCTAGCTTTAATTAGAAACCAGTAATATTTAGTGAATACATATCATTCCTAAAGTATTTTTTTAATTCAAGCATATAACTCCATTTCAAGAAGTACCACAAATGTATATTATTCTTATCCTCTACTTTCAATGCTCATTTACTTTGTTCAGGTCCATTTAGAGATAGCCTTTTTGTTTGATAGTTCTGAGCTCCATAGCGTTGCATTGCTTTCTGAACTGGAAAGAACTTTTGAAAAACAGTCTAGTTGATCTTGCTATTTCAAAGGCACAACACATCAAATATGGCCATCTATGTCTGAGGCTGCCAACATTTTGATGGTAAGGAGCTACTTTTTATTTTGCCAGGGCTTAACATCACCGGAGATGGTTAGTGCTGCTTATAGAATGCATGGGGAACATCAATGCTTGTGTGTAAAAGAAAATCTCTCTCTCTCTCTGTCTCTCTCTTTCTCTCTCTCTCTTCTCTCTCACCCCCACCTTCCTCTCTCCCTCTCTCATCAGGCAATGAAAAAAATATTCACTGAATGTCCGAATTGTGCAAGGCACTATATTGGTCTTTGTATTTCAAAGATGTAAAAATCAATATAGCCCCTTCCCGCAAAGTGTTAACATTCTAATAATGGACTTAGGACATACATGCAAATATGTATACTACAATATGGAGAAGATGGTGAAGTAAAAAATGTCGTTGCTCTCACCCTCCCCTACCAGCCTCTGAAAGCCCAGAAAATGTTGCCCCAGGAAAAACCCTGGAACAGCTGAACTAGAAGAAAGACAGGGAGCAGCAGTGCAGTAGGGCAGGTACCTTGAGGGATTAATGGGAATGGCCCCTCTTGCCTTGGAAGAAGGGGAGCAGTAAGGAACAGGAGCCATCCCAGCCAGCCAGCAGAAAGCTCCACTTACGAATACAAGGAGGAGATCCTGGTACCTCTGGCATTCTACAGCAAAGGGGTCTCCCAGTCCCTCAGCAAAAATAAGGGAAGCAGCACTACAAAGGCCTCCATGCAGAGAAACACCCTGCAACATTTATCTGACAGGAGCTGAAGAAAGTTCCAGCCTTGCTGATTCCAGCCCAACACCAGGTAAACTGCCAGAACTCTACAGCCTCCAACTGCCGATCAGGAGGAGATCCTCAAACCCAGGTGGTGGAGGAGACAAACACCAACACCTGGACCTCTGAGTGCATCATTGAGGATGTGGGAGGGTGGGGGTGGGGTCCAGTGGAAAACAGGTGGAAACCAGCTCAGAAAACCACCAGGTGCCTCAGCATTCTATAGCAAACCAGTCTCCCAGCAACTCAGCAAAAATAAGGGAAGCAACATTACAAAGGCCCCAGGCAGATAAACACCCTGCAACATCCACTGGAAAGCAGCTGAAGAAAGCTAAAGAAAATGAAAAGCAGGCAGCCTGAAAGTTCCAGCCCTGCTGATTCCAACCCAACACCAGGTAAGCGACCAGAACCCTACAATCCAATTGCCAACATCAGAGGCCCCAGAACACAAAGCTGGTGACCAAGACCTAAGCTCCCAAGACAAGAAGTTTGGATCAGTGCCCTCTGCTCCCCAGCAGGAGAGCTCAATCTCTTTAAAGGCCAGGGAATAAAGAAACACCGTGAGTAAAAAGAAACATACCATAGATTCATATTATGAGAAGAGTGACGATCAAGGCAGAAATTCTGAAGAGGACAACATTGTCAACACACCCACATCTGCAACCTCAAAAAGGTATATGAACTTGTCTGAAGCCAAAAAAGCCTTCTTAGAAGAGCTCAACAAGGATTTTTAAAGTCAAATGAGAGAGGTAGAAGAGTCCTTAAAAAATACAATTGGCCAACTGGAAAAAAACAGTACACTAAAGAAAACAAATCCCTTAAAAATACAGTTGGCCAATTGGGGAAGGAGGTACAAAATCTAATAGAAGAAAACAATTTGTTAAAAATTAGAATTGAGCAAATGGAAGCTAATGACTCTATGAGAGAGCAAAAATCAAACAGAAACAAAAAATGAAAACAATAGATGAAAACGTAAAATACCTCACTGGTAAAACAACTGACTTGGAAAATCGATCCAGGAGACACAATTTTAAAATTATTTGTCTACCTGAAAATCATGACAAAAAAAGAGGCTGGACAGTTTCTTTCAGGAAATGATAAAGGAAAATTGCCCTGAAGTCCTAGAACCAGAAGGTAAAATAACCAAAGAAAGAATCCATTGCTTACCTCCTGAAAGAAATCCCAAATTGAAAACACCAAGGAATATAGTAGCCAAATTCCAAAATTATCAGATGAAAGAGAAAATACTGCAAGCAGCCAGAAAGAAACAATTTAAATATAATGGAACGACAGTCAGGACTACACAGGACCTTCCAGCTTCTACATTAAAAGACTGCAGGGCGTGGAACATGACATTATGTAAGGCAAAGTAGCTTGGATTACAACCAAGGATCAACCACCCAGAGAAAATTAGCATGATCTTTCAGGGGAGGAGATGGATATTCAATGAAATAGGGAACTTCCAAACCTTACTGATAAAAAGACCAGAGCGAAACAAAAAATTTGATCTTCAAATACAAGACTCAAGAGAGGCATAAAAAGGCAAATGGGATAGAAAGCTACATGTTGTTAATAAGGGTAGACTGTTTACATCCCTACAAGGGAAGATGACAGTTGCAACTCTTGAGAATTGTATTGTTATTACACCATGTTAAAGGAGTATACATAAAGGGGGTGGAGATAAGTTGACTTTGATGCAATGATAAAAAAATAAATCTAATCAAGTGGGTTAAATGGATCCAAGTAAGTGCATTAGTCTGATCTAAGAAAATGTACTGAGAAAGGAGGAGGTAGACAACGGTAAATTACATTACAGGAAAAGACACAAAAACCTACTACAGCTGAGGGAAATAAGGGAGGGGGATGAGCATTGTTTGAACCTTACTCTCATCGGATTTGGCTCAAGAAGGGCATAAAATAATCACTTAGGTATAGAAATCTAACTTGCCCTACAGGCAATAGGAGGGAAAAGGGGAAAGAAAAGGGAAGGGGGAAAGAAAAGGGGGGGAGAAAGAAGGGAGGGAAGAAGCAGTAAGACTAAAGGGGAAGAAAAGGGAAAGGGATAATAAAAGGGGGAGGGACTGAAGGAGGCGGTGGTCAAAAGCAAAACACTACTGAAGGGGAGAAAGGAAAAAGGAGAAAGAAAAGCATAAATGGGGGGAAAAGGATGGAGAAAAAGACACAGACAATAATCATAACTGTGAATGTGAATGGGATGAACTCTCCCATAAAACGGAAACAGATTGCAAAATGGATTAAAAACCATAATCCTACAATATGTTGTTTACAGTAAACACATTTGAAAAACAGGGCATAAAATAATCACTTAGGTATAGAAATCCAACTTGCCCTATAGGCAGTAGGAGGGAAAGGGGAAAGAAAAGGGAGGGGGCCTAGAAGGGAGGGAAGGAGCAGTAAGAGTAAAGGGTAACAAAAGGGAAAGGGCTAATAGAAGGGAGGAGTGACTGAGGGAGGCAGTGGTCAAAAGCAAAACTCTAAGGAGAAAGGAGAAAGAAAAAATGGGGGGGAAAGGATGGAGAAAAAGATAGTAATCAAAACTCATACTATTTGCTATTTTTTTTCTCTTCTGTTGAGTTTTGTTTCCTCTTTCTGGTGGTTCCTCCTATTGGTTCTAATTTTTACTTAAAATGTCACTAATCTGAAAATATGTTTAATAAGAATATGTATGTATGTATGTATGTATATAGCCTACATCAGATTGGGTGACATCTTGGGGAGGGTGGTGGGGAGGAAGGGGTAGAAAAATTTTAAACTCAAGAACATATGAAAGTGATTGTTGATAAATCAAAATAAATTAATAAAAACAATATGGAATGAGATAAAGGCAAAAGATGGATCAAGACAAAGTACTACTAGAAATATGAGAATGGAAGAATCATTTTCTTGGGATACAGGTTGGTAGTGAAAAAAAAAAAGAAGGCTTGAGGGAGAGAGTAGTGTTTTAGTTGACCTTTAAGTAAACGCATTTCAAAAGGCACACATATGGAACGATGATGTTTCGAGCATGGAAGAAGACCCGGAGTATTGTAATGCATTGAAGGGGGAAGGGACAGGATGAAAATGAACAAAAGCTGGTTGGAAATTAGGAAAATAGAAGGAAAGATAAGATAGAACAACATTCTAGTATCAAATGAGAGGCCAAGGTCTTCATATTTCATCCAATGGCATGATCAGAATAAGGAATGATCAGAAAGGTTTAAATAAGGGGTGTGATCAGACCTCTCTGTTGAGAAGATTTTTTTTACTGCATCATAAAAATTATTATTGGTTCGATTTTCCAAGATTAATTCACAGTATATATGAATGCCTTAGGTAACTAAAGTACATTTGAAACAAATTTATGCAATGTTTCAGTTTTCTTGTCATTGTAGAATTATGTTCAAAGACTAACTTTCTCAAATTTCCCATGGTTTTCAATGTCAGAGTAATATTAACTGGAGCTGATCAGAGAAATAATTATATAAAAAAGTAAAAATGACCGTTGGACTAAAAAAATAGCAAAGACTTGAAATTTTTGAATATATGGATGATAGCAACTCCATTTTTTCATTATGTGATTATATTATTAATTCCAGTGGAAGAAAGCTAACTGGTATAACCTGCTAACTGATTAGTTTATATGTGGTTACACACAGGAATTGATTTGGCACAATATAGTAGTAATATTCTATCAAGTAGCCATTTGGGCTGATATTATAGTTAATGATTTCAAAGTAAAACAACTGAAAGGCACAAAATCCCAGACGGCAGAATATTATGTGGTAATATTATCAGATGATCATCTAAAGATGGCATTGGCATCATGTGCTAGCCAAGGCATGGAGCAAAGAAATCTATAGAAGTTAAGCTGACAAATACAAAGCATTTCTGTCATTCCCTACAAAAATGCACATTGCCCCAGAATTGGTTTTAGGTTATGATGCTCTAAGAGTCAGAGCAGATTATGTTTAACATTCTTGCCAAGTAGAAAATTAAATGCATCAAAATCAATGACAGCATATGTAACATCCCTCCTTATACATAGATCAATTTCTCCACTGTGAATGTGAATGGGATGAACTCTCCCATAAAACGGAAATGGATTGCAGAGTGGATTGAAAACCATAATACCACAATATGTTGTTTACAGGAAACACATTTGAAAAAGAGTGACACATACCAGGTAAAGGTAAAAGGCTGGAGCAGAAGTAAAAAAAAAAGGAGGGGTAGCAATCCTGATCTCAGACAAAGCAAAAGTAAAAATAGATCTAATCAAAAGAGATAAGGAAGGAAACTACATCCTGCTAAAAGGCACCATAGACAATGAAGTAATATCATTACTAAACATATATGCACCAAATGGTATAGCACCCAAATTCTTACAGGAGAAGTTCAGGGAGTTACAGGAAGAAATAGACAGCAAAACTATACTAGTGGGGGGCCTGAACCTCCCCCTCTCAGCACTAGATAAGTCTAACCACAAAATAAACAAGAAAGAAGTTAAGGAGGTGAATAGAACATTAGAAAAGTTAGGTATGATAGACCTCTGGAGAAAACTGAATGGGGATAGAAAGGAATATACTTTTTTCTCAGCACATGGCACATACACAAAAATTGACCATGTACTAGGGCATAAAAACCTCACAATCCAATGCAGAAAGGCAGAAATATTAAATGCATCCTTTTCAGATCATGATGCAATAAAAATTATATGTAATAAAGGGCCATGGAAAGATAGACTAAAAAATAATTGGAAACTAAATAATCTAATCCTAAAAAATGATTGGGTCAAACAACAAATCATAGAAACAATCAATAATTTCATTCAAGAGAATGACAATAATGAGACAACATACCAAAACCTATGGGATGCAGCGAAAGCAGTTCTTAGGGGAAGTTTTATATCTCTAAATGCTTACATAAATAAAATAGAAAAAGAGGAGATTAATGAATTGGGCATACAACTAAAAAAACTAGAAAAAAACAAATTAAAAATCCTCAACTAAACACCAAATTAGAAATATTGAAAACCAAAGGAAAAATTAATAAAATTGAAATTAAGAAAACTATTGAACTAATAAATAAAACTAAGAGCTGGTTTTATGAAAAAAACAATAAAATAGATAAACCTTTGGTTAATTTAATTAAAAAAAAAAGAAGAAAACCAAATTAGTATCAAGAATGAAAAGGGAAGCTACCACCAAGGAAGAGGAAATTAAAACAATAATTAGGAATTATTTTGCCCAACTATATGCCAACAAATTTGACAATCTTAGTGAAATGGATACATATTTACAAAAATATAAATTGCCCAGATTAACCGAAGAGGAAGTAAAATACTTAAATAACCCCATCTCAGAAAAAGAAATTGAACAAGCCATTGATGAACTCCCTAGGAAAAAATCTCCAGGGCCAGATGGATTTACATGGAATTCTATCAAACATTTAAAGAACAATTAATTCCAATACTATATAGACTATTTGGGAAAATAGGTGAAGAAGGAGTCTTACCAAATTCTTTTTATGATACAAATATGGTGTTGATACCTAAACCAGGAAGAGTCAAAATAGAGAAAGAAAATTATAGACCAATTTCTCTAATGAATATAGATGCAAAAATTTTAAACAAAATACTAGCAAGTAGATTGCAGCAACTTATCACAAGAATAATACACTATGACCAGGTAGGATTTATACCAGGAATGCAGGGTTGGTTCAATATTAGGAAAACTATCAGCATCATTGAGCATATCAACAACAAAACCAAGAAACCACATGATCATCTCAATAGATGCAGAAAAAGCTTTTGATAAAATACAACACCCATTCCTATTAAAAACACTAGAAAGCATAGGTATAAATGGAGTCTTCCTTAAAATAATAAATAGCATTATCTAAAACCTTCAGCAAGCATTATATGTAATGGGGACAGGCTAGAAGCATTTCCAATAAGATCGGGGTGAAACAAGGATGTCCATTATCACCACTGTTATTCAATATTGTACTGGAAACCTTAGCTTTAGCAATAAGAGAAGAAAAAGAAATTGAAGGCATTAGAATAGGCAAAGAAGAAACAAAGCTATCACTCTTTGCAGATGACATGATGATATACTTAGAGAATCCTAGAGAATCAAGTAAAAAACTACTTGAAATAATAAACAACTTTAGCAAAGTTGCAGGCTATAAAATAAACCCACATAAATCATCAGCATTTCTATATCTTACCAACAAAGCCCAACAGCAAGAGATAGAAAGAGAAATCCCATTTAAACTTACTGTAGACATTATAAAATATTTAGGAGTCTACCTCCCGAAACAAACCCAGGAACTCTATGAACACAATTACAAAACACTTTTCACACAAATAAAATCAGATCTAAATAATTGGAAAAACATCAGTTGCTCATGGGTAGGCCAGCTAATATAATAAAAATGACAATCCTACCTAAGCTAATTTACTTATTCAGTGCCATACCAATCAAACTACCAAAAATTATTTTATAGAGTTAGAAAAAATAATAACAAGATTCATTTGGAAAAACAAAAGGTCCAGAATATCAAAGGAACTAATGAAAAGAAATGCAGGGGAAGGTGGCCTAGCAATTCCAGATCTTAAATTGTATTATAAAGCAGCAATCATCAAAACTGCTTGGTACTGGCTAAGAAATAAGAAGGTGGATCAGTGGAATAGGTTAAATATGCAAGACACAGTAGTCAATGACTATAGTAATCTATTATTTGATAAACCCAAAGACCCCAGCTTCTGGGATAAGAACCCACTCTTTGAAAAAAACTGCTGGGAAAACTGGAAAAGAGTATGGCAGAAACTAGGCATAGACCCAAATCTCACACCATATACCAAAATAAAGTCAAAATGGGTTCATGACTTAGATATAAAGGCTGATACCATAAGTAAACTGGGAGAACAAGGAATAGTTTACCTATCAGATCTATGGAGAACAGAAGAATTCATGACCAAACAGGAGATAGAGAACATTATGAAAAGCAAAATGGATAATTTTGATTACATTAAATTGAAAAGTTTTTGCACAAACAAAGCCAATGCAACTAAGATTAGAAGGAAGGTAGAAAATTGGGAAAGAATTTTTACAACCAGTCTCTCTGATAAAGGCCTCATTTCTAAAATATATAGAGAATTAAGACAAATTTATAAGAACACAAGCCATTCCCCAATTGATAAATGGTCAAAGGATATGAACAGACAGTTCTCAGATGAAGAAATTAAAGCCATCTATAGTCATATGAAAAAATGCTCTAAATCATTATTGATTAGAGAAATGCAAATCAAAACAACTCTGAGGTACCACATCACACCTATCAGATTGGCCAACATGACAAAACAGGAAAATGATAAATGTTGGAGAGATGTGGGAAAATTGGAACACTAATACATTGTTGGTGGAGTTGTGAAATGATCCAACCATTTTGGAGAACAATTTGGAACTATGCCCAAAGGGCTACAAAAATGTGCATACCCTTTGATCCAGCAATAGCACTTCTAGGGCTATATCCCAAAGAGATCAAACAAATGGGAAAAGGACCCACATGTACAAAAATATCATAGCAGCTCTTTTTGTGGTGGCAAAGAATTGGAAATTGAGAGGATGCCCATCAATTGGGGAATGGCTGAGCAAGTTGTGGTATATGAATGTAATGGAATACTATTGTGCTATGAGAAATGATGAACAGGCTGACTTCAGAAAAACCTGGAAAGACTTATATGGTCTGATGCTGAGTGAAGTGAGCAGAACAAGGAGGACTTTGTACACAATAACAGCCACATTATGCAATGACTGATATTGTTAAACTGAACCCTTCTCAGCATTACAATGATCTAAGACATCTCCAGAGGTCTTTTGGGATGGAAAATGCTGTCCACATCCAAAGAAAGAACTATGGAAGTCGAATCGCTACCACTTATTTTTCCCTTCTGTTGAGTTTTGTTTCCTCTTTCTGATGGTTCCTCGTATTGGTTTTAATTTTTAGTTACAACTTCACTAATGTGAAAATATATATCATGGGTATGTAAATATAAAGCCCATATCAGATTGTGCGGTCTTGGGGAGGGTAGGTGGGAGGAAGGGGAAGAAGTATTTTCAACTTAAAAGCATATGGAAGTCATTGTTGATAAATCAAAATAAATTAATAAAACTTTAAAAAAGAAACAAATAAATAAATAAATGAGAAAAATAGCTTTTCTTTCAGTTATCTAGTTAAAAAATAACAACACAAGTAGATTTCAAAATCAAATTGCCTTATTCCATGTGGGAATCCATGCATTTGCATGACTTATTGTAGGTGGAATGACTATTAAAATAACTCAACAGTAGCACAACTCTATCTTTTTTTTTCTTTTTAGAATCGCTGGCAAACTACATAAAACTGCTATAAAACCATACTTCATGGCATTTAGCTTCTGTTTATGACACTGTTGTGTTTCACTATTCCGACCCACATATTAAAAAACAAATATTACCAGTGTGAAAAAGGAAGTATTGAAAAAAGATCTTTGCATTTTAATTAAGCATTCCAAATGTTTACCCTTCTGAAAAATTTAAGTCAAAAATCTCACTGGGAAATCCTTCTTGTAACATTAAGAAAGCCAAGAAAGCCACAGTGACCCATGAAACATTAAAGAAACATCCTCTTCAAATCAATGCACATATTTTACAGTTAAACACATTAATTAGTTTTATCAAAACAGTAATGTTCCTGGGAGACACAGGAACAATAGCCACAGGTGGTAATGAAAGGAACACTGCTTATCGGGAACCACTAATAATGCCTGTGTTGCCAAAGTAATCAAATGGTTGCATATAAATGTCTGATTTGACATTCACTTATCAATGTTTCTAAAACACAACTCTTATCTTGCCTGCATAGTAAATTTCATTTCCCAGTAATTATTTCACCGATCTTCCCTTTATTTGCATGTCTCATTTATTTCTGTTTCCAAATGGAATGAATCCATAAAGCCTTGGCCTAAGCTATCTCTGTCTCTCCATGTAAAATAAATCTCTATCTTAGCCCAAAGGACAATCCTGCAGGCCAATAGTAAAGCAGCTTTCCATCTTCCTCCTGTACTCTCCCTCATAATTTAAGGTAGGCATCATGTCTACCCCCATATAATTCAGCCCATGTACACATGGTTTACTTAAAAGAGAACTCCACTGGGTGCCAGCAGACTTTGGTTAACTGTATAATCTTAGTGTACTAAAGAGAACTTGGAAATCATTGAGTTCAGCATTTTTATCTCAATGAAGAGTTCACTTTACAATAGGCCTGATAGGTATTTATTAAGCCTCTACTTGGATTACTCTCAACAAAGGGGAAAACTGTCTTGAAGAAGTGACCCATGCAGTTGTTTTTTTTTTTTGGACAGCCCTAAATAATAGACGTTTCTTTCTTAACATGAACCAAATTGAGGCAATGGGAAATGTTAGGAAATTTAAAAACAAAGAATGTCAATAAAAATTATCTTTAAAATAATCCAAACTCTTCCATTCTATAATATCTATCCATCTGTGCTAACTTTGTCTTCTATAACTATACAAAATATACAAAACAGACATATAACTTCAGATATAAAAGTGACTTTAAATAACATTTACTCCAATCCCTTAATTTTACTGTTGAGGAAAATGAACTCTAGAAAAGTGTAGTGACTTGCCTAAATTCATACAAGAAGTTTAATCCACTATCTACATTACAGCTTCTTAGAAACTAGAAGACAGTTATCACACTCCCTCTTCAGTTTTCTTTCAGGGTGAGAATATGTGTTAAATCACCTTAAGAACATGTCTGCTGAAGTAGAGGGCATTTATAAAATTTAAAATAAAGTGGTAAGCAAAATCTCTGTGCACATCCTGTCAATGGTAAGACACAGAACCAAAGAAATCTTTAAGGAAACAGTAGGTAATCTATTCTAAGAATTACCATGGATTTTATGATTGGAAATAATCCCATTCCTTCACTGGATTGTTTTATTTTCTTTTATTATTTTCTAATTGAAAATTAGGTGAAATAACTATGAGAGTTCTACATTATCCTTTTTGCTGGCTTCCAGTCTCATCATTCCATTGAAAACTACTCTCTCCAAAATTATGAATGGTCTCTTAATTAATAGATCCAATGATTTTTTTAAATCCTCATCTTTCCTAGTTTTGCTGCTAGTTTTGCCACTGTCCATCACACCCCTCTTCTTGATACTTCCTTCTTTCTATATTTTCATGAAACTACTCCTTCCTGGTCCTTCTTCTACCCAGTTGACCACTCCTTCTCTGTCTCTTTTGAACAATTTTCTTTTATGTCACACCTATTGTCAATGGGTGTCCCCCAAGGCTCTATCCTAGGCTCCCTTCTCTTCTTCTTCAATGATATTTCATTTAGCAATCAAATCATCTCTTATGGTTTTAATTATCAAATCTATGTTGATCACTCTCAGATCTACTTGTCAACCCTAATTCTCTCATGACCTCCAGTCTCACATCTCTTTCTGCCTGTTAGACATCTCAAACTTGATGTTCTGTAGACTTCTTAAATTCAATGTGTCCAAAACTGAACTCATCATCTTCCCTCACCTCCTCCATCCTAAATCACTTATTACTGTCCAGGGTATTACCATCCTCCCAGCCACCCAACTTCACAGCTTAGATGTCACTTTCAACTCCTTCTTCTGTTACCACCCCTGCATTATCTAATAAGTGGTCAAGTCCTATCATTTTCTACATTCTATATCTCTTCTACATGTGCCCTCCTCTCCTTTGACCCTGAAAGCAACTTGGAGTAGACCCCCATCACCACACACTTCAGCTATCATAAAAGCTTCTTGGTTGTTCTCTCCACCTCAAGTTTCTCCCCACTCTAATCCCACTTTAATTCAGCTGTCAAAGTGAACTGCCTGAAATCCAGATCTGACCAAATCACTCCACTATTCCATTAATTCCAGTGGCTCCCTGTTACCTCTACAATCAAATATAAAATCCTCTGTTTGGCTTTCAAAGTCCTTCATAACTTAGTCTCTTCCTACCTTTCCAGTCTTTGCACCTTACTCCACCAGCCCCAAGTATTCTCCAATCCAATGAAAATAGCTCTCTCTGTTCTTTAAACATGACATTCCATCTCACTTCTGAGTGATTTCAATGGTTATATACCTAAACACTATCTCTCCTCATCTTCACCTCTCACCTTCCTTCAAGTCTCAGCTAAAGTCCCACCATCTGAAAGCATCCATTCTCAGACCTCTTTAATTTTAGTGCCTTCCCCCTGAGACTCCCCCAAATTTATCCTCTGTATATCTTGTTTGTACATAGCTGCTTATATTTTGTTACCCCCAATAGACTTGAAATCAAAGATTTTTTTTTTGGCTTTCTTTCTATTACTAATGCTAGCACAATGCATTGTAGGTATTTAGCAAATATAAATTTACAGACTAAAATAACCACTTAAACTGATTTTAAAAAATAAACATATAAATATACATGTAGAGCCTATATCAGATTGTATGCCATCTGGGGAGGAGAGAGGGGAGGGAAGCAGAGAAAATTTAAAACTCAAAAGCTTATGGAAGTGAAAGTTGAAAACTAAAAATAAAGTTAAAATTTTAAAAAAGTAAACATATAGAGCTTATGAAAACAAATGTTATTAAGCAGTAAATAATTTAGGGATGTGTAATATATGACAAGATGCATAGTTTAGTCTGAGAAATAAGATGCTTCATTGCTTATAACCCAAGCAGACTAATTTTCATGACATCTCATGGTATGCATGATGACCCTTATGGACTACCTAGAACAACTGAAAATGATCATTGCAGTTGCTGGTGGACTCAGTGAATTTAGAATTATATATATATATCCTTCTTTCAGGAACTTTTGTCCCAGGCCAATTGTTAATGCTATGGAAAGACTACAAACTTATAATCAAGTGTTCATGCTTAGGTATCTCATTCATTTAGTTTTCTATTCCTATATACTCTAGTATATGATTTTTATAATGAAAGAGTTGATATGTCAAAGTCTTTCCACTTTAGTCAATTCTCAGGACACACACATAAAATGTTTAATGTCTATTTTAAGGAAAAGTGATTAGACAAAATGAACATTCTTAACAGAATTTTCAATATGCATAAATAATAAATCTGCTTTCCTTTTTTTCTTAGACAATTAATGGTAAGTGGGTTTGGAGTGGGAGAAATCATTAATCATGTTTAGCAATAAGACATTAGACCAAGAATATACAAACAACCTATGGCAGATGAATAGGTGATAGTTACAATACCTATACAGTCGCCATTTTCATTTTCTGACTTGAGAAGGAACAAATAACACACTCACTGTAATGCATAAGGACTTATTGCTCCTTAACTGCTTCTAGTTGAGGAGTTCTTAATCTTTACTGTGTCATGGAACTCTCTGGCAGTTTGGTGAAGCCTATATACCTTTTCTTTGTTTCTTACATTCATATTCAGAGGAAATAAAAAATTTTGGCTAAAGGTTGGTGAAAATAAAGGTATAACTTATTCATCATCCAAGTTCAGAGATCCCCTGAATTCTAACCACAGACTCCTTATTCTAAACTATGGCATATTGTATGATTGTAGCTGAATAAACAAAATGAGGCTGTGATACCATAAAAAAATAACTTTACAACCTACCTATACTCCTGCAGTTATTCAGTTACTTTAAACAAAGAAAAAGAAAGTTATGAACATATTTATGATGAAGACATCTAGAATAATAGATCAAAAGTGGCTCTAAAAGATTGCCTTGTCTAGTCATCCACTCCATTTTCCTCTCAGATAAATGGAGTGGTCTGTCTTGGTGATTTAGAGAACCATTGATGGTGGCATAATACTATCACTGGCAATCTCCACCTCCATTGCCCCTCCCCCAATCTCAACCCTATATGAACTTCACCTATAAAATAAGCACAGATAACCTTAATGCACCAAAATCTATGATGTTACTATCCCAAGCAACCTAATGGAACTTCATATATTAAAGCAGACATGAACAAGGAAATGATCTTGATCGTACAAAATGCTAGTCATTCTCAAAAGCATAACACATGAGGCTCCTAGACTATCTTATTAGCAACATCATGAATTATACAACAGCACTGCTTGTTCAAACTGTTTTTTTTTTCTGATAAGAAACACTGCATTTTAAAAAGCAACCTCCATTTTAATATTTAATACCTCGCATATCTAGATCCCCAAAAGTAGCGAGCTATTTAGGAAAGAAGGGCACTTCTTGCAATGTTAAAAGCATTTCTGGCATTTTATGTTATCTGCTTTTTAATGGCTATATATTCCAAACATTAAAAATGAATTAATCTCTTTCTCCCTAAGTAGTCTGTTGAACACTATGAAAGAAAGAGTTCAACAGGTTACTCATCCCTTACAAAGGCTGTATAGATCTCTGCCTCACTTTGAGTTTTGTGGTTTTAAAAGCAAAATGTCTGAGTTAGCATACTTCTCAAAGCTCATCATCTTCGTCATCCCTCTCAAAGAAGGACTGTTATTTCTGGTTGAAATCTATGCATTGCAATATATAATGATGAATGATGAATCAACAAAGACAGAGTTGCACACAAAAGGAAGGTGTGGTATTTTACTCTAACGTTTAAAAGTGACCAGGCTTTAGATTTAGGATTTGGAAAATTGGGAATTATCTAGAAGACATTAAAAAATTCGCCAGATTCAAATATACTATTTCTAAGTTAAAGAAGTATCTGCATCAGGGAATTTTTGTTCCATTCTTTATTTCTTTCAATCAATGTTTTATTTTTATGTGCAAAATTCAGCTCATGTTGACTATGCAGTGGCATCATGATGGCAAATCTAGCCAGGCATTTTTCAAAAATAGAAAGTGCAAAAAAATTTTTTAAAAAATAGAAAGTGCAAAATAAATCATTCCAAAGGACAAGGGTGATGAGCTTTGAGAAGTATGCTAACTCAGACATTTTACATTTAAAACCATAAAATTCAAAGTGAGGCACAGATCTATATAGCCTTAGTAAGGGATGGGTAACCTGTTGAAATCTTAGGGACTACTTAGGGAGAAAGAGATTAACTCATTTTTCATGTTAGGGCTTTTGGTAAAATCTAAGGCAAAACTACAGTTTAAAACAAACTATTTTTATAGTTATTCAGAAACAGCTAAAATTATCTCTCAGCTTTATCCAAATTATCATTATCAGAAGAGAACAATTTTTGAAGTTCATTACCAAATCTTAGAACTCCAAGTCTGGAGAAAGATAAAATTATTTCAATTAATCTATTTTGCAATGAAATACCAAGATAGTTAAATATTACAATGAACTTTGCTCTTTATTTTAGCCTAAATCAATGCTTCTCTCCTAAATGGGTTTAGTGTAAATTCATAATTTAAAAAAATAATGTAATTAATTTACTTTTAATGCAAATGTTTCAATTAGTTCAATTTTAAGCTATTTCCTCCTTGACTTACATTTTATAGGTGCCAAACTTTCTCATACTTTGCCAGCGTATTACAGAATATCATACTGGTTGTTGTATATTCTTCTAGAATATTTAAGCTATATTATGTATAAAACCACTAGTGCATATATCTTTATCTATCACTATAGATAAAGGAAATGCAACTACAGTCTGGGAAATTAATGACATCTTTAAAAACATCACATTTCTTCAGAAATTCAAGCTCCTACCCTGAAATACAGCCCACCACCTTATTATAAAAAGAGATATGAGCAAACGAAACCTTCATTAAAATATACAGTGTATGTTAGTGATTAGGCTCTTTGGGACCTCTTACCACAATGAATTGGGAACTATTTTTCATAACAGCAATGCCACTATAATTAGTCTCCTACTGAGCTTAAGGATAAAAGCTTGTCTCTAAACCAACATTCTCCATGTCCTTGATTATAGTAACTAGGCAAATTCCATACGTCTACTACATTTTCTACAAATTCCAATCACCCAAATCCCTTTATTACAGTCCAATGGATATTGAAGATAAAGGCTACTTATTGAATAAGATGTTTCTCATTTTTATGGAAACATTTCCACATGTTTTCTTCTGAGAAACTTTTTTTGGCTAACAGGGGGAAAACCCTGGGATCTTGAAGAGAATTCACTGAAAACCAAATTTTCAGCTGATTTTGGGGAAAATAAACTAGTGTATGATCAGACACCTGCAGTGGATTCCACTGCTCTTAAGTAGTCTTATCACTGATTAGCTTTGGTTGTATTTTTGTTGTTGATCTATCTTCTAAACACAAAACTTTACTTACAGAGCATCATTATTAACAAAGGCGTTCCAGTGGTTGATTCAGGTTAATTACTGTTGCTGTGATTTCTGGCCCTCGATGCGGGCTCTTTTTTTTTTTCCATAAAAGATGCTGGACATTGGAGCAGAATGGTGTGCCCAAAATTAATTCTTAATGATATGATTATAATGAGCTGCAATACAGCTCATCTGTCAAAAAAGAAAAAAAAAGAATTCTAACTTCAAGATGAAGCCACAGCTTCAGCAGCATAAGTGCCCTGGACAGCTCTCACATTTTTTACTTTGGACCTGGCCTGGTATTTTGGGTCTCACCAATCTACAGTTTTTTATGCTTGACCTGAGGCCAAGAAACAACAGGACAGCCTAATACTCAACACTGATCACTTTTAATTTAATAGTTATTTACCTGGATTTGAGACTTCTGAAGCACCAGCTCTGGGAATATTTATCAAAGAACAGTAGTGGCTGTTCAGTCAAATTTCTATTCACCTTGTCCTTTCAACATCCTCCTTCTCTAGCTTCTTAGTAACACTAAACACAGGGGATTAATTCTCTGGATTTATAATGAAAATTCTTATTCTAACTCAGGGAGTCAGGGTTATTTTTTCCCAGACAATTACAGATTATTTTTGGAACAGCTTTCATTTCTAACCTGAAAATTCCCTTAAAAAGGAGCACTGAGGTCTTTTTCTCTTCCAGAATATTCATGTAGATTTATAATGTATTTTTCATAAACACACTGAATGGGAACATTTCATTCAGCTTCAAATGAGACTGCCCTAATTTGAAGCTGGAAAGCAACCATCTAAGCTCTTGCTGTCATACCTTACGATGCTCACTTGCCAGGGAAGTGAATGCACATCAACAGAGCAATGTGGAAATTCAGGGAAATGAGATTTTCCAAGAGCACTTTGCTGGCATTTCAGGAGGCAGCTAAGCTACTGTAATGGGAAGAGTGCTTGACTTAAAATCAGAAAGACCTATGATCAAGTCCTGCGTCAGAAGATTACTGTCACCCTGGGCAAGTCACTTATATCAACCCCTTGTCCTCATCTGGAATGCTACAACTTCCTCACAGGGTTGTTGCAAGGATCTAATGACAAAACATAAAGTGCTTTGCAAACCTTAAGATGTTGTCTAAATGCTAGCTATTATCATCATCTCTCCTTTGCCATCACTATACCCTACAATTTTTTTTTTATCATACTTACTTGTAAGGTGCATTTTTCCACTAAAATGTCCATCCCTTTTGAGGCTGAGGCCTGTTTCTGTGGGTTTTGGTCCTTGTACCCTAAGTTAGGCCTTCAAAAGGTGTTTGATGAGTTGAACAAGTTATTGAGTTTAATAGTAGGAAGTGGTTAAAGACAGGAGTGGAGAGAGGATGGGGCCTAGTATGAGGAATAGACATTTTCCAGCACAGAAGCTGTTTGGAAAAATGAAAGTGGTTTCCCCCCACTATTCTTCCCAGGTATATGTTGATTGATTTCCTTCATCCTCCTAGGAGATTTTATTTTGTTAGGTGACCTCCTTACTGTAATTTTCTTTACTCAAGTTGTTCCTGGGGCTTTTCATTTTGTACTTTGAAAATTTCTTCGGTTTTTATCCATTTGACACAACTTAGGAAGAAGGAAGCTTTCCTTATTACCTTTTCAGTAACTGGAAGGTAAAAGCCAAATCTGTGTTTATTAGTTTTGTTTTCAAAAAATCTAATTTTCTTATTGATTTCTTTGGTTTTTACATTATCTATATCATCCTTCCCTTGCCTAGAGGACCACTCCTTGCTAAAAAATAGAAAAAGAAAAGAAAAAAGAAAAGAGAAAGAAAAAAAGAAAGAAAGAACCCCAGAAAAACTATAATCAAGACATGAAGAAATCTTAAGTGTGGCTTTTGAAAATATTGTTTTTAAGGCAAAATTGTGAAATAGAAAAAGACCAAAGGTGACCAAGATTTTTGTATAATTGTAAAAAACTGCCTTCTAAGCATATTGTAATATGTGGTGATAAATTCAGAAGTGTTGCCTATATTATTGGCTTCTTTAGGTCAATGGAACGCCAGTTAAAATGTCCTGTCAGTAAAAAATTTCCATTTTCTTGGTATTTTTTTTTATGATGGGTTGGCAATACTGATTAGAGTCTGTCATTTCTAGACATTTGAATCTCATCTTCTGTCTGCTTCTATATGCTCTATGAGTTCTGAAGGCTTTTTCCAAGGATGATGAAGGATGAGATCCTTGTTAAAGAATATTTTGAATCTCATCCAACAGAGATGACACAATAAATCTTCAAGCCATCTCTGACCATATGTCACAACTCTTGCAGGCAAATGAAGACATCCACGGCTTTTAAATAATCTTTAGCAATGACAGCTGTTGAGACATTTACTCTGCTCACCCCTTCTTTTCACTTAAGGAAAGAATATTATGTTATGTAAGATGGCACAACCTATGTGACAGATAAATAACATGGTCTATTACTTGGGAGTTCTTTCTACAGTGCTAACATGGTCATTCATATGTTTTTCTCTTCATAAGCTTGGTAACCAAGGGCATACACTGACTTACCCATCAAACTTCTTTAATGTTACATCTGAACATTGGGAGGCAGTGGGGTATTTCCAATAAAAAGTAAAACAAAAAACAAAAAAAAAACCTCTAGAAAATAGAAATGGTCCAGGTTGTGTTACTAACTATTTGTATGACCTTGGTCAAGGCAAGAACACAACACAAGGGAAATAGAGTCGGAGAACACTGATTCAGTTGTTTGCATCTGAGATTCTTTCTATCTCTAGATCTTTGATCTTAGGTCATTTAAATTATTACAGACTCAGTTTCCTCATATGCAGAATAAGTGGATGGACAAGGTAATTTCAATAGTCCTTTAAAATTCCATTATCTTATGACAAACTCTATCTTCTTCCTTCCTTACTTGAATGGGTTGAATACCAAAGTTGTGAGAAGCTCTTAAATTTAATAAAATAATTACATTTCAGTATTTTATTATATGTGGAGCGCTAACAAAAGTATTAGAAGACATAGGGAAATGTCTTTTTCTGTCGTTTAGGAGTTGCATATTTTAGGATGAAAAGTATATTTTACAACATTATTAAAGTATCTTTTGGAAATAGGTGAATTTAAGGCACACAGAGAGACAACTCTCCAGAGCTGACTCAGATAACTAAATAGATATAGTTATCAGTGAGTTTCTTTTATATTTTAATGAGCATAGGAATAAGTCAGAAGTAAAAACTAGATTCCTTAATCTAATCTAGAACAGTGATGAAATAAACAAAATTGATAAATCAGTATTTTATTTCCCTTTGAATTCTCAAAAGGATTTAGTACAACCATGAAGCATAAAATCAATTTAAAATAATATCTATGATGGTCTAAGTGAGAGAATCTCTTTAAACATGAACAAGTTCTCTGGCTGCAGTGATAGAAAGCTGAAGTTATTTATGACTCAAATGTTTCACTGGCAATGAAAATGTTTTGTAAATTTTTTTTTGAGGTAATGGGGGTTAAGTGACTTGCCCAGAGTCACACAACTAGTTAGTAAGTGTCTGAGGCTGCACTTGAACTCAGATCCTCCTGACTCCAGGGCCAGTGCTCTATCCACAGTACCGCCTAGCTGCCCCTGTAAATTTTTTTAAGTGGTACATAACTCATTTTGTCTTATTGAGAATAAACGAAAGGGTTAAAAGATATTACGTGCAATGAAAATTTTGCTAAAATTTGACCACCAGAAGCATATAGATTAGGGGTCATTCTTTTTTGAGTCAACTAAAATGCAGTAAATAAGATAGATGCTGACCTCAGCCTGACCATCAGGTTAGTTTGCCTTGACCAAAAGTGACTAATAAAAGGAAACTTGAGTAATACTTGACCCTGTTCACAGAGACATACTCATAGAAAATGAAATCAATTTGCAACTCTCGTATTCTGCCTTGGTGTATAGTTATTTGTATTTTTCCCCCACCTTACACTGTAAGATGCTTAATGGAAGAACTTGTCTTACTTTATCTTTTTTTTTCTTTTGTTTTTCAATGTCCAGCTCAGTGACCGGCTCACTGCTTAGATATTTTAAAAATGTTTAATGAATTGAGTTGAAATATAAATGCCTTCTCTAAGACAAAGCTTAAAAATAGTTTAAAGAAGAATACACCAAAAATTAAATAAAATCCCATTAACTATATAGCTGAACCTAAAAACTCTCATTATAGAATACTACAACAAAAGACATAAATTTCTGTTTCATTACTAGAAATAGGCTACATTATGAGAGTTGATGGTGTAGTAAGGATAATCTAAATTCAAATATTGCCTCAGACACTTATTAGATAGAGGGTGCTGGAGAAGTCACTCTCCTAACCTCAGTTTCCTCATCTTCAAAACAGTGAAAATAATTGCATCTATCTCCCAGATCTTTGTGAGGATCTAATGAGATAACACAGGGAAAGTGCTTTTCAAGTATTAAAGCACTATAAAACTGTTAACATATATTGCCAAGGTACTACCAATGTTTGGAGAAAATAAATATTAAAGAGCTTCTTCCCAAGACTATTAGGAAAAAGAAATATATCAATGGGTAAGACATAAAATCCATTAAAGGCAAAAATGCTACATGTATAATTTGTAATCATGATTTATGCAATACAAACCCGAGTATAAATCCTACCTCAAACACTCCCAGTGTGATTCTGGCCTCCTCTTTCAGAGAAAGGTCAGTGAATATTTCTGTGACTCAGTTTCCTCACTGATAAATTGAAAGGGTTGAACCAGGAAGTTCCCTTCAATCTCTAAATCTATGATCTTATACTCTAATTCAAGTCTTCCAATGGCTATTTACAATATGTTGTATTGGAAACTGCATAATAATGAATTGGAGGAACAGTATTTAAATCCTGGTTCTGAAACTACTTTATGTTCTGGGACAAAGAGCATTTCATCCCTGGACTTTAGGTTTCATAGCTATAAAATGGCAGCAGTGAGTAAAAGATGGTTATCTTACATGGCCAGATGATCTCTAAGTTTCTTTTCAGTTCTAAATCTGTGAACCCACTATTGTACATTTTATGCTGTCTCCACCATTCCACACGAATGCAAAATGCTCAATTTTTATCTGATTTTAAAATTTTCTTTTTAAATAATTTATGTATACAAATAAATATACATAAATAATAAAACAAATTAAAATAAATTAAATTAAATTAATATAAATAAATAAAATAATATCTTACAGTTTGGGGATGCAAAGGATTGAAAGAAGTCATTAGATATGGCTATTCCTGGCATTATCCCAGAATGAGTGTGGTTTAATGCCACCAAAAAAAGGACCAAATATAATTTTCCTTTTATTTAAATAAAAACAGCTGCTTTATGAAATGTTACCCATTAAATTGTGGCTCCTCAAAAGCAGGGATTGTGTCTTACCTTTTTGAATACTTTTTTGTATCCCCAAAATTTAGCACAGTGCCAGAGTAGATTATTTCTAGTTAGCCTTCAGGGTGATACATATATTCAGCCAGGCAAATCTTTAAGTCCACTCACTAAAATGCAGAGGGATATTTTACTTCATTAAAGGAAAAAGCATCCACACAGATGAAATCACAGCATATAAATGTTTAAAAGATTTTTAAAATCATATGAATTTAAGACAGCTTTTAAAAGGACTTGAATAAAGGAATATCTGAAAGAATAATCGCCTTAAAACCTTTTGTACTAACAAATGTACCTTAGTTCTTCTAATCTGAAGAATCATTTGAAAACACTAATTCTAAAGTTATATTACTAATTTTAAAAAAAGATCATGAAAATGTATGAACCATTAATTCCAGATTCATAGGTGGTCCAAAACAATACCAGCCACACGTTTTTAATCTCAGGTCAAACACCTTCCTGTAATCAAAGAAAAGTCACAAGTCCAAAAGCATTGACATGAGTATAACATGACAACAGCTTGCCTGCTATCATCACTCGAGGTCAGAAAATCCATCAGAGGGACATTTCATAGTTAGAAGTCTATTGCAATGATTTAAGTTAATAAGAAAAAAAATATATTTGATAAAGAAGTCAGCTAGACATTTACATTGTAAAATAAGGTGTCTCTAGAGATCAAATAATTATTCAAGTTCTTGCTTTAGAAACAGAAAAAAAATGAAGATAATAACTAATATATATCAGTAGCTCACAGAGTACAATAGAGATTGTGCCTAGAATTACTACATGAAATGATCCCGGATGATGAGATCACAAGCATTCTCTGCGTATTTACTATTCACACTAGTAGACATTTTAACCCAAATTAATACTTCATATTTTCGTTTGATAATGATGTTTTATTTTTTTAAATGTTGGAGTTTTATATTATAAAGATGTTATGTCAATTGTATACAAGTTATTCAAAGAACATTTTCTTTCTCACTTGCTAACTGTTCTTATTTATTTCATTTGACGATTAAAAGTTAGGAAGTCAGTTCTGAAAATGATCAGATAAAATCAGACATGCAGTAGACTGAAGTATGCGTGAACTCCTTTGATTCACAGAGGAGTACAACAACAATATTTACAATCACAAAATACTATTTAGAGGCTCCCAGGTAACATCATTTTCCCCACATTTCATATTATATAAACTGAACATCATGTGGCCCAAATTGGTTGGCACTGCATCCACAGCTGTACTTTTTACACTTAACTGTGTTTGTATTCTGGTGACAAATGAGGCTTTTCATAACTGTTTCAATTATAGGTCAGAATTAGGATTTTTTAAACTACCATGAAATCCTGGAGTGCTTTAACTTTATTTAACTAATAGAGAGACAGATAAAAATAGGGAGAGAAAGAGAAAGATGAAAATGATAACTTTAATCAAAACATACCCCCTCTTTTTTAGAAAAGGATTCCACTAAAATGTTTATATATTCAAAACACTCTACAAAGAAAATTAATTTTATTTTACTGCCCCCAAACAAATCTGTTCCTTCTCTAAAATATTACAAATACAATAAAAACATTTTCATGTGCTGATTTCTAAGAATAACTGTAACTATTACCCCCACTGTGACTAGATGACATCTTCCCTAAAACGCAAAATGTATTGTTTCTGGAAAAATAAGATAAATGAATACAATTTCACAATAAATGGTATGTTGTCAAAACAAACCCTCAAGAGAAATGCATATACTCTGCAATCTAGAAAAGAAAAAATGAATTGTTTTGGAACCTTAATGAAATGTATCTTTTAAACTCCCCTTTCTGACATACCTTCTCCAAAGTTTGATAGTTCTTCTAACATGTTTTAAAGTGCCAATAAGTCAAGGTCTTTTCACTAATCTCATCAAGACTCTCAGACAATAACATTGGGTGTTCAATTTTTTTCCTGAGGAATTTATATATAGTATTTGCCTTAAAATTTTTTTTTCCTCTTAGGTAAACTGTGAGGACAGAAGAAAACTAATAGCCTTATATCACAGTATCCACTACAGCGCTTGTTTTGATCAAATCCTTATTTGAAAACAGAGACTCACAAGCTCAGAGATTTGGAGTTAAATGGGACCTTAGGAATCACTGAATTGCCTAATTTTACAGATGAGGAAACTGAGGTACAAAGATTTTAAGTGAAATCCTTAAGGTTGCTCAGGTAATAAATGAAAGAGCTTAAATTTCCAACCAGATAAATCCTGTGCCCATTCTATAGTGTCATGATTGCCTAAAGAGATTATCTACACTGAGAATTTGAGAAGATTTTTTTTTAACTTTCTCATCAGAATGTGGAATGGTATTGTAGCTTGCCAACTCTTTCAAATAGTCCCAGCTACTCATTCAGCAAACAATTAAAAGGAAAATTATATTTTGGTCCTTTTGTTGGTGGCATTAAACCACAGCCATTTTGGGCTAATGCCAGGAATAGCCATATCTAATGACTTCTTTCAATCCTTTGCATCCCCAAACTCTAAGCTAGGGAAGGAGTAAAGTAGATAAAAGGCAGCAGTGTAAAATAGGCTTCAGAATCATAAAGTATACATATATATTTACTTTTATTTCTCCTACTTTCTATTTTTCTGTCATTTAGACAACTCATGCGGTTGTTTTTCATTTGCATCTTTTGCATCATCTTTCAACTTCATTCTCCCTGAACTGGATTCTTCTCACCTAGAGTAGACTGAATAGATGCCTACTCTTTGCCTTGTATATGTACAAGATATGTCTAGGAATATGGGGAATTAACAGTGATTCCTATGTCTATAAGTTTACTACAATTAGCTTTGTTTAGCCCCAAAGAAATTCGCTAAGTTCATTGTTCATTATTTTATTAATAACAGCATACCTAAAATTTATTGGGATAAGTTTTTTAAGATTTGTGTGGATGTAAACAAATCATACATATGTATATATACATACATACATACGTAACATAAAACACACGTATATAAGTATTTTTCACATGAAGTAGAAAGTGGAGCTTATTTACTTGATATCAGTTACTATATCATCAGTAACTGATATCTAATCCTAAAACCAGTAAGATCCTATTTCCATTAGGACTACTATTTAGCAAAGTGTGTGGCACATAGGAAAAGTTTAATAAATGATTCTTGATCAACTGACTAAATCAAATCACCTTGGAAAGGACCTTAAAAGTTATGTAGTTCAATTCTATCTCTCATTTTACATATGAGAAAACCAAGGTGCCTAGAAGTAACTCGCCCAATGTGACACAGCTAAAAATTAGCAGAGCCTTAATTTGAATTTACCTCCTTATATTGAGAGTCCAGTCTTTTCCCACTGCATCAATTCTTGCTATTGAGTATTTGCTTTCTCCTTATCTCTTAGAATATAAGGAAAATCTGTAACAAGTTCCCTTAATTTTTACTTTGCAACAATGAACAACCTACTTCCCCCAATAAAACTGCTAAGAAACTACTCTTTCTTACAGAAGTAGAAAGAGCATTTATTCCTTTTTTTCAATGTACCCATTTCCAGACTGAACTGGTCCTGTTCATCTGTTGTCTCTTAATTATAAATGCCAAAGCTTTTAGCTTCGCAGAATAAGTTGTGTTTCGTTATAAATGATTAAGGGTTCATAAAGTTTTTACTGGTACATTAATCTTGAGGTACAGAGTAAGTCATGGCACTGGTTGAAAATCTTCAGCCCTTGCATCAGATTGCCCAAGGGGACCATTAAGCAGCTTCAGTACTGTTCCCACCATTGCTACCTAAGATAGTGGTTTAACAAAACAAATTTGCTTATTATAAAGAACCCAGCTTATAAATTAGCACAACATATAGAAATACTTTAATTTAAAATCCCGTTTACTCTGGAGTTCAAGCACTCTGCTGCACAGCTCAAAAGTGGTGAATACTTTCTGCTAACCCATCTTCAGGTCCTTTGATTTAAAGAAGGAAAAACTGCCCGGGGTGTAATAATAATAGCTAGCATTCAAATAACTCTTTAACATTTGCAAAACGCTTTAGAAATATTTTCTCACTTGAGCCTCACATTAACTGCAAGAGGCAGAGTGTGTTACCCAATTTTACAGATGAGGAAACGGATGCAAATCCCAGTTAAGTGACTTGCCCAGGGTCATATAGCTAGTGTCTGAAGTCACATTTGAACTCAGGTTTTTCTGACTCCAATTCCAATGCTCTATTCACTTCATCATGTAGCTACATATGTGTGTGTGTGTGTGTGTGTGTACATATATATATATATATATATATATATATATATATATATATATATAGAGAGAGAGAGAGAGAGAGAGAGAGAGAGAGAGAGAGAGAGAGAGAGAGACTGTCTGGATATACAGACTGGCTTCTCTGATAGAAATAAGAACATTTCTGACTTGTGATTACATTTCATGTGGCCAGAAAGCAATAAATACAGATAGAGATGATTTACTTTTTCTGTCCAGAAAATCATCCTGACAGGAAAGGTTTGAGCATCCTTTTCTCTTGCATACAACTGATTGCCAGAAGGGATTGTCTACACTGGGAATTTAAGAAGAGTTTTGAACTTTCTCATAAGAATATGAAGTAGTGTTGTGGTTTGCCAACTCTTTCAAACCATCCCAGCTATTCATTCAGCAAACAATTAAAAGAAAAATTATATTTTGGTCCATTTGTTGGTGGCATTAGACCATAGTCATTCTGGGCTAATGGCAGGAGTAGCCATAGCTAATGATTTCTTTCAGTTCTTTGCATCCCAGAACTATAAGTTAGGTAGGGAGGGAGTAAAGTAGATAGACAGCTGTTCTCCAGAATTGTAATAAAAGAAAATGATATACTTATTTCTCTTATTTCTATCACTCCCACATTTAGAAAAGCCATGTGGACATATATCACTTTTTCACAGGAAAACACACTTTCAATATAGAATAATTTCATGTACAAGGTTGCATTTGAGCTAAACTTTAAATAAACTAGGGATTTTAAAAGGAAGAGATGAAGAAAGAAAACATTTCAGAGAGGAGGGACAGTTTGTTCAAAACTGAAAAAAACAGAATGTCATGCATAGGAAACAATAAAAAAGGATAATTTGATTAGACTGGAGTGAAGCAGTACGTAATAAGTCTATAAAAAGTTTAGTATCACTTCCTAAATTGTTTAGATACCACAAAGAGGAATTAGAATTTATTCTAGAGGTAATAGGAAGCCATTGGAGTACTCCTCAGTTGAGTGACAGGGTTAGACATGTGCTTTAGGAACTAGTCATTCTGGGGGCAGCTAGGTGGCCCAGCAGATAGAGCACTGGCCCAGGAGTCAAGAGGGCCTGAGTTCAAATCTGTCCTCAGACACTTGGTACTTACTAGCTTTGCGACCCTGGGCAAGTCACTTAACACCAATTGCCTCACAAAAAATGAAAAAAAGGAACTAGCTATTCCACGAGATAGAGGAGAGACTGATGGTAGAGAGATCAACTTGCAGGTTACTGGAAGCATCCAGGGGGAAGGACGACAGTCTGAAAGAGAGAGAATGAGAGAGAGAGAGAGAGAGAGAGAGAGAGAGAGAGAGAGAGACAGAGAGAGACAGAGATAGAGAGACAGAGAGAGATCAGAAGCAATGAATTCTGTGACGATGGAAATTAGAAGAGACTTGGCAACTTGTTTGTATGTTTACCTGCAGAGTTGAGAATAATGTTGACATTAGTAACCTTGATAATTGGAAAGACGGCACCTAAAATAGTAGGAGAGTTCAAAAGAACAGAAAGATGCATTGCTGACAATATAAATGGAAAAAAAGAACAATCATGTGTCAGTAGTCTTAATGTACATATACATGATATCCTGATGGTGGGCTGGGCCACTATAATCATCACCACTATGACCATTACTTCCGTCACTATGGGTTTGTCAGAAGACAAATTTTACATGCCCTGTTCAGTGACTAGGGACAGCAAATATGACTGCAGCAAGAGCTTATAAATTGACCAGAACAAATGAAGTGAGATATGAATAAATAAGTAGAAGAGAGACAAAAGAATGAAAACCTTAATTCAAGCCTTGACAATAGAGTAAGCATTCAAGTAGTGACACAAAGTAAAAGTATCTTAATAGGTGAAGTAAGGTTAAGTGAATAATTAGCATAAGATATGGGGAGAAGTTTGGGGCAGAAGCTATTCATCAACTTTTCAATCATACACTCTAATAGAATCTCAAAGTCTACTTTAAAAGGAAATTTGGAACTTCTATTTTGGTAAATTCAGACAATTAATTTTCTATAACACTCAAGTCCCACATGCTACCAGTAGAAGCCATTGGAAGAGAAACAGTCTGTTCTCTAAATTGAAGATACTGACTCAAGAATACACTTAGGTCACACTTAATATTACATTGGGCATTACGTTATTAATTAGCTACAAAATTAACACAGTATTTTCAGGGAAAATAATTGAAGAAAGCATTAAAAACCCAGTCCCCTTTCTAATATCCTGTTTGCTTTTCGACAAAGTAACTAAATGTATCACAGATGTAATGGTTTACATGCATAGAAAAATCTGCCTCACAGAAGCAGTCCTTACTTAAAATCCTCAAAATGGCATATGATGCCACTTGAAAAACAGCCATTACTATGGTTGGATGGCTAAAATTATTGTTTCCTTTTAAGCAAAAAGGTGAACCATGACTATGAAGCAATTTTGGCTGTAACTGCTACTATGTCACAAATGGCATCATCTCACTAGCCAACATACTCTAATAAGGTTTATTGTAAACATAAACTACTGCTACATTACCAGTACTATTGCTACCTGAAGCTGCCCAGGGAAAAGCGCTTACTATTCTTTTTTTTTAATGTGAGCATAAAGATAAGCTCAGCCACGATAGTCTCCCCCTCCCCACTTCTGTTGGATTAACTGTACCTTTTCTGAAATGCAGTATCATGTTGATATGACATTATGAATACTGGAAAAGGTCAATACTAATTAAATGCATTAATAAGTTTTATACTACAGCACGTGGTGGTTGACACATTGCTTAAATATGAAAATCAGACCAGCAGCAAATGATGCCTCAACTGAAATCCAATATTTTTAGCTAGAAAGGAAAATCTTTTTTTTTTATCATTTTGGACCACTTAACTAGAATTCGGAAAACTACATCATTTTGATATTTTATACACAATCAGTGTTAGAAAAGCCTTGTTTGAATTATTTCATGGAATTACTAGTGGGATTTCTCTCCTCCAATGAAAAACTCTTATCCCTTTCAGATAAGAATTTTAAGATTAAATATTTATAGTAAAATAAAGTCTATAATTTGATAGGATTGTTAAATGTTTGGTTTAGGAAAAATTACTACTGTATTCTCCCAAAGATGAAACTCTTCACTTGTTGTCAAAGTATTCAAAAGGAGAGATTGCATTTGGTTGTTTTCATCATACAAAGTAATTTTTTTTGGTTTGATTTTGTTAAGACTTTCAGATTATGTTACCAAGAATATATTATAAGTCAATACTATTATTTTTTTTGGTAAAATTCTGTATTTTTCCAGTACCCAATGCTGTTCACAATTAGTCTACAAGTTTGGAATCTTGCCAGTAGTGAATGGGTATTCCTTTGTCTCTATGATCCCACCAGCACTGAGTTTTATTACCTTTAATTCTTTTTGCTAATTTGATAGAGTTGGTAAGCTTCTCAAACTTATTTTTATCTGTAAAAATTATTTTTATTTTTTATTACTAGCAAGCTTTAGTGGTTCTTAAATTTTAACAATTTAAGAGTTTTCTTCCTCTTTTGAAAATTATCTTTTCCTGTTCTTTGACCATTTATCCATTGTGCACTAGATACTATCAATAATTTTAAAGTTTTTTAATATTTTTGATGCCAAATTTTATATATTTGCCACAAATATCCCAACCTATTTTAATTTTTATTGTATTTTGTTGTATAAATGTTTTTGCAGCAATGTATGCGCATATATCTTGCCACAACTAATTCTTCTTATGTACTGAATTTTAAAAATTCATTCCACAATTGGTATAAAAACACACTATCTCCTTCCATATCTGTGTCTCTTCTCAATTCTCAAACCGACCTTCGAACTCAACATGTCTGAAACTGAAATAATTCATCATCTTTCTCTACCTTCCTCCCAACTACCCTATTTCTCCTGAACTTACACTTACTCTCACAATTATCAGTGCTCAAAACCTCAGTTATCTTTGATTCTTCCCTCTTCCCCCCATCAAAGCTGCCAAGTCTCTTGATCAACACTTGTCTCTTCTCTTCCATAACACGCTGACACATCACCCTAGTTCAGTCCCTTATAACTATTTGTCTGATCTATTGTAAAAGCTTGCTAACAGTTCTCCTTGCCTACGATCTCTCCTTTTTCCAATATACACTTTAAAATAGTTTTCCTAATAGACTGTCCTGAAGAAATGATCCCGCTGCTCAAAAGCCATCAGGCTCTTTCTTACATGTACGATAAAATACAAACAAAGCCTGGCATTTCAGGTCCTCTAAAATACGGCTCCCACAAAGCTTTTCACATTTATTTCATACACCTGATATTATAGCTCAACTAGACAACTAGCTACTCCCTAATTTCATTTTGTACTCTCTAATCTGTGTGCATTTACACTGGTCCATTTTCCCATAGTTGGAACACTCTCCATCTCTGTCTGATTAAAGTCTCTTCCTTCAGCATTAAGCTCATGTAACTTTCTCCTTCATGAAGTCTTCTTAGTTGAAACAATATCTCTTTCTCCTCACATCTTCCTAAAGATCTTTCCCAATCTGCTTCCTAGCAGTTAATACTTGTCTCCATGTATACCTTTATCACACTGTAAACCCCTTGAGGGTAAAAACTGTATGAAGCGATTTTTTCATTGTTGTCTCCCCAGTGACTAGCCTAATTGCTGATAAATAATACATGCTTAATAAATGTTGATTGATTTGAATAAAAAAATTGCTCATGTTCCTTTTCTGAATAACTATGAAATATGATATTTAGTAGTACATTTATTATACCCATTTTGTAGATATAAAAACTGGGACAGAATTTGTGATGTATCCAATACCAACATGGAAGGTGCATGCAAGTTCTCTTAAATCTGGGTCAGAAAATTAGGGTAGGGAAAGCAAGCAGAGTGGGTAGCAACTAAATGGACTGGTTGACCAATAGAGACCTAGTCAAGGTGTTTGGAAAACTCCTACCATCTCTTAGTTTATGAACTGAACTGCAAAAATACATTCCTTAGGAGAATGCCAAAACGGTACAGGCTCCACAGCCTCCTAACAGATATCAGAAGCAGAAACAGGCCCCTTTCCCCCTAAAAATACAACAAATAGCCACTCACTTCTACAACTACTTACACATTCCACTGGCCACAGGTCGGGTTATAAACAGCTGTTTGTTGGTGTTGTTGAGTTGTTTCAATCAAGTGTGATTTTCCATGACCCCCCATTTGGAGTTTGTTGGCAAAGGTACTTGAGTGTTTTGCCATTTTCACTCTCCTTCTCCAGCTCATTTTACAGATGAGGAACTGAGGCAAACAGGATTCAGTAATTTGCCCAAGGTCACACCATTAGTAAGTATTTGAGGCCTGATGTTAACTCAGGTCCTTCTGACGCTAAGGCTGGTGTGCTCTATCCAGTGTTCCACCTAGATGCCCTATAGACAGCTGTGGCGAGTCTAAATCTTGTATTCATAGCTGTAACATTCTGTCTTTCTAACTTATAAAATGCAAGAGTAACCACTACTTTCAATCTTATGTAAATATATAGCATCTGAAAAAGACCTTTACCTAGTTGGGGGGCAGGGAGGAAGTGTCACACAAATGCAAGATGTCACAGAATTCTTTGATTTTCCTCTTATCCTTCATCTTTACCAGATATTACTTTTTAAAAAAGTTAATTACAGAAGGCTGATTTGATATTTCCAGCTTTCTCTCTGAAATTGTTCATATTATTTACTGGCTTACTGTACTGTAAATATTTGGATTTAATGCTAAAAGAGGACGAACGTTGAGTCAGAGAAGCTATTAATATGAAGCAAAGAGAAAACCAAGTAACAAGAAAAATGGATAATAAATGCAAGAGTGCATGATTAGTGCGTACGCGATCAAGTGAACAAAATTCTGGGAAGGAATAGGGCAATAGCTTACTTATCAGCTACTGGAAAACTAGATCCAGGATGTGCTAATATATGTTGAACAACTGGTTCTCTAAAGGAAAAAAAAAGTATGCTTTTAAGTTTAATATGCATTGTGAACACTTTCTACCATCACTTTCTTAAATCTAGACATTCAACAAAATGATAAATCATGCACCAATTTGAGGCATTTATTGATGACCAATGTGTAAATGCTCACACTGAAAAATTAACAGTCAACTCTGGGGGACTCTATATGAGTCGGCTCTGGCACACTCCAGACATATTGAGTAAATTCTCTAGAAGTGAAATGGTTGAAATTGTATAAGAATGGTATGAGTAGTGGAACAATTTTACATGAGCAGTGGCAATTCTCACAGACTCCAAGAAAACTCCTCAGCAACAGCTCACAATTTTTTCTACCAACTCTTACTCCAGCTACAGTTTAAGGAGAACCTAATATCTTGTGCACAGTTACTTGAAAGCAGGAAGGGTACACATGTATTTTCATGTATCTGTACTACTAGACTTTGGGTCTGTCTCAATAAATCAAAAATAGACATTAGAATAATAGAAAAATTTATGTAATCTGTCTAATTTTCTTTCTCTCCTCTCTCCTTTTTCTCTACCACATAGCTTCCAAACAGATATCTGTAAAATCTCACTATATGAAAACACATTGACTCCACACAAAAATATTCACTGTTTCCCTACTGAACCTAGGATAAAGGTACAAGCTTTTCAGCTTGGCATTCCAAATCCTTAAAACAGGACTCCCACATAGCACCCTCGTCATTTCAGAGCCTTCCTCTTATGTCCTCTCTGTTCTAATCAAACAGGCTTCCTGGCCTTTCTCTGCATATAATATTCCATCTCTCATTTTCATTCATTTTTATAAGTAGACGCACTTTCCTGAAAATTCATTCCCTTCTCACTTCCACTTTCTATAATAACTAGTTTCTTTCAAAACAGAACAATGATGGTATCTCCCAACACATATCTTTCCCTCTATTATTAGCATATTCTCTATCTAGAAATTAACTTTGTATTATTTTGAACATATTTCATGTTACTGAATTGTGTACCTGTTGTATACCCACAGTAAAATGTAAGGTCTTTGAAGGAGGAGGGGGGGAGGAGGGTTAGATCTAGGATTTTATAGGTGTAGAGAATTCCCAGTTAGGAAAACACCTCTCCCAATGCAGATCAGCATCTGCTCCACAAGTACCTTGTGTCTAGCAAGTGCTTAGTAATTGCCTATTGAATTGAGATGCACCTGATAACGTCATCCTGACTACATGAGCAAAAGCATAGGTTAAATGGTAACATCCAGAACAAAGAAAGTCTATGTGATTTCCAGGTGAATTCAGAACATTTCAAATCCAAGTCAGATGATCCAGATCTGATTACCAAAGTAATAATTCCACCAAGAACCTAATGAGAGGATTAATAGGATCTTTTAATCATTGTGATTAATGCATTTTCATGTAGAGGGATAAAACCCCCTCAGCCATAGTTCTCTAACCTATACCATGCTTCACAAAGATGATCAATATTCCATATAAGCATCAATTCAGACTGCTGAAGGGAAACTGAATATTATTAAAAAAACATTTTACAGATGGTTAAGAGAGGCACCAAAAGCAGATATGGGAGAAAGAGGCATTATTGTCTTAGATACATGGCATAATTACTTGGTTGCTTAAAGTAAAAATCTGCATATTAAATTCAGCACAGTGGAGAACAGATTCTTTATGAACAGACACACACAAATGCTTGATTAGACCTATTTTTGAATTAGTTCATTAATGCCAGGTCTGATCGACTTAATTCTTTCCTGGAAACCCCTACTTTGATTATGGGAAGAGGTTTTCATAGCTTATAGAAACCTTTTTTTCTCAAATTAGACAGGGTGGTCTTTTTTGTTGGGCCATTGTGACAAGTTCAAAATGAGAGAACGTATGCGCTGCAAATTAATTCGGTCCTTGCCCTCCTGAGAAATATCACGTCTCCTATTTCCATACATCTCCCCAGAAATCATTAATTCAATCACCTGACTCTTTATATTTAACCATTAAAGATAATAATGTTTTTTTTTCTCAAATGAACACAGATAAAGGGGCAGGATTTATACAATATTGAGAGGAATTTACTTAGAGAAAGTTTGTAATTATGCATGAATAAATAGTGGGAATGAATTTCATAGAATTATAGCATAATGAAACCCACAAAAATATATATATATATACATATATATATATGTATATATATAACATATACACACCACATAATAAATAAAGTTTTATTTGTGTGTGTGCATATACACATGATACATTATTTAAGCAATTACTAGGTTTTAATATTATGACCATTTTATACGTGATGGAATTATGGCTCAGAGAATGTATGTGACTCCCACAGGGTGACATAGATGGTGTCCTGCTCATCTAGTCCAGTTGTATTTTGTAAATGAGGAAGAAGAGGTGGGAGTTATATTCCTGAGGTCACATAGTGAGCAGAAAAACTAAAACTAAAATCCAGGAATCATTATAGCTATTTCTACTACTCAAGTCAGTCAGTGGATACACATTTATTAAGCACTTTCTATAATTTGAGATATAAAGAAAGGCAAAGGTACCTTTAAAGGCAGAGAGGCAAGAAAACCAGGAATAGCCTCCTGGAGAAGGTGGCATTTGAACCAAGTCATGAAGGAAGGCAGGGGAGGTGAGGAAAGAATTTCAGGCCTGGGGAAACAGCCACTGAAAAAGTACAGTTTGGAAATGGAATGTGCTGTGTGAGAAATAGCAAGCCAGTAGAACTAATTCTAGAGTAATACAGGGGAGAGTAAGGTGTAAGAAGAATGAGATGAAAGGAACAGAGTAAGTTATGAATGGATATAAACAGAAAATTGATTTGATCCAGAAGGTGATAAGGAGTTTATTAAGTTTATGCATGGAATGGTCAGAAGTGGGCTTTAGGACAATAACTGTGGCAAGTTGAGTGGAGGATGGATTAGCAGACGTAGAGTATCATCCCATGCAGCTGAAGGTACACCTTTTGAATCTGTGTCATGACAAATTGTATCCAAAAAAAGTTCTTAAATCTTAAAATTGAGAAATGTGAGTTCTACAGATATGACTTTTGGGGTTTTTTTTTCTTAGTTCTTCTTTACACATATCTGGAGCATTTCTACACAAGTTTAAAAGGGCCTTCAAGGAAAGGCTGGATGACCACTACTCAGGTACATTGTAGAGTAGAAAGGATGGGGCTAGGTGGTGCAGCGGATAGAGCACCGGCCCTGAAGTTAGGAGTCCCTGAGTTCAAATCCGACTTCAGACCAAACACTTGCTACTTACTAGCTGTGTGACCCTGGGCAAGTCACTTAACCTCAATTGCCTAAAAAATAAATAAATAAATGAATGAATGAATGAATGAATGAATGAATGAATAAATAAATAAATAAATGAAAATTTTAAAAAAAAAAGACTTAGAGTAGAAAGGGTTCTTCTTCAAATGTAAGTTGGACTCTAGATGCACATTGAGGAATCTTCCAACTCTGAACTTCCGTGCTTTTATGACTTTTCTGGTTTCCGGATCTTGTCCACATGCAATTTTCTACATTGCAGCTATCATTGCAACAAAGTTACATGCTAACCTTGCTATAATCTTTGGTGATAGCTACTTCTCTCTTACTAAGGCCTGCTTTCCAAAAGCAACAGATACTACACTAAAAGCTTTCCTACAGAAATTGACTCAATATAGAAAATTATCAGAATAATCGCAATTGGCAGCTTCCGCAAAATGGTGCTAATTTAGGACATCTTCTCATCTTCCAGACCTGTCTCCACATTTTACTTCTCTATTGACAAGACTGGGCTAGATAAAATTGGGAATGGCTTAAACAGGTTCTGTTCCTGAATATGTGAGAGTAATTATTTTATGTTTTAATTTTTATTTGTTTTTAAATTTATAAAAAAAAACTTTGATGGAAGTGTTGTTTTCATTGGAAAAGAAGTCTGAATAACATACACATTCAATTGGGTATGGAAATCTGTCTTACCCTACAGGAAAATAGGGGCGAAAGGGGACAAGAGAGCAGGGGGATGATAGAGAGGAGGGCAGATTGGGAAAGGGGTCAATCAGAAGTAAATACTTCTGAGGAGAGACAGGGTCAAAAGAAAGAATAGAATAAATGGGAGGGCAGGATAGGATTAAGGGAAATAGAGTTAGTTTTTCACAACATGTCTACTATGGAAGTGTTTTGCATAACTACACATGTACAACCTATATTGAGTTGCTTGCCTTTTCAATAAGGGTGGGAGGAGAGGGAGGAAGAGAGAAAAATTGAAAACTAAAGTTTTAAAAACATATGTTTTAAAAAAATGTTTTCACATGCTACTGGGAAATAAGAAATACAGGAAATGGGGTACAGAAGTCTATCCTGCCCTACAGGAAAATAGAAGGGGAAGGGGATAAGAGATGGGGAGAGAGATAGAAGAGAGGAAAGACTAGGGGAAGGGATATTCAGAATGCACGCCATCTTGGGGTGGGGGGAGGGGGGAGATGGGGTGAAAATTTGGACCTCAAAAACTTGTGAAAGTGAATGTTGAAAACTAAAAATAAATAAATTTATATTAAAAAAAAAGAAAATGCCATGTCTCTGGCTTTTGACATTGCCACACCATGGGACAGGGCACATCACCTCACACCCGGACTACTGCAATAGCTCACTGCTTGACCTTCTCGCTCCAGCCTCTCCTCCACTCAGCTGTCAAATTGATCTTCTTCAAGTGTGAGTCTGGCCATGCCACCTCCCCACTTCAATCAACTCCATTGCTCTTCCTCCTTTTCCCCCTCCTTCACATACTCTTGGGATCCAGCAATGACACTGGCCCCCTTACTTTTCCTTCCACATGACATCTTTCAGCTCCAGCCATTTTCACTGGTTGTTGCCCTTTTGTAGAACTCTCTTGCTCCTGGCTTCCCTGACTTCTTTCAAGGCTCAGCTGAAGTCTCCAATTCTGCAAGAAGCATTTCCTGATCCTCCTTAATTCATTCCTCTAAGACCACCCTCAATTTGTTCTACATATATCTTGTTTGTACATCGTTATTTGCATATTGTCTTCCCCATTAGACTGTGAACTCCATGAGGGCAGGGATGGTTTGGGCCTTTCTTTGTATCCCCAGGGCTTAGTACAGTGCCTAGCACATAATAGGTACTTAATAAATGTTTATTCGTTTGACTTGATGTTGACCTGAAGGTGACAGGAAGCATTTTTTCTGCCACAACAATGCTTGAAGATCATCTACTAAGTTGTGGAGGGAGGATCCCTGCTGACAACAATCAGAAAGCCATGAAATGAAATACTGAAGTGAGTATGTTTTTTTTAGGTGCATCACTACAAAGCTTGAATTTTGTATCATTTTTAAGCTGCAAACTGGATGTTAAGTTAAACACAATGTTTCCTAGGAGTCTATAATTCTTGTCATGATTCTAATGATAGCATCTGCAAATAAAGCATCTGTCCATTCAGCTATAAAAAAAAGAAGTTTGATAAAGTAAATCACAAAAATCAGATCTGCAGTTTGCCTTTAAATTGATAATAAAACTAAAGGAAAGAGTATTACTTGTGGAAATGGGTCTCCTATTTCTGTCTTTGTCAACTGAGACAGTCAGGTTGTCTTTTTTTTTTTATTTTGAAGGTTAGAATATGTTAGGGGCCTATACTTGATCATCAATTGTATGTACACATTGATGTATACATTGATAGATCAGTGATAAGAATAGTATAGTTCATGTCCTAAAATCCTATTGATACTCAAGTAACAGATAAATCCTATTAAGAAATGTCAATGAAGAAAAACAAAATTAAGAAAATCAGACCACCATGGCACACAATTAGGTAATTTATTCCTAGAATAATACAAAAGTTTGACATCCTTAGGGCTAAGATTTGTAAAGTGCTGAAAAAGTCTAAAAGTAATTGGAGATATATTGATTCCCTTAGAAAACTATAGTTGTCAGTCATGATAGGGGATACTACATCCATCATCATCAAGAATAATGATTATTAATATTTATTTTGAGTTTTTAGGTTTGTAAAAAGCTTTACCTCGGTTACTTTCTTTGATCCTTAGATTCACCTTATGAAATAGGCATCATTATCATTCTGTTTCAAAGATGAGGAAAATTAGGCTGAGAGACATTGAGAGATTTTCCCAGGGTCATATAGCTAGTAACAGGTTTGAAATTCATGTCTTCCTGACACCAAGGCCTACAATCTGTCCACTGTAGCATCTAGCAACCTGCTAGTCTCATAGTGTCTTGGAAAGAGCGGTGAACTAGGAGTCAAAAGGTCTGGATTCTAATTTTTCTTTTTCACAAACTTTTGTGTGATTATAGATAAATAACTTAATCCTCCTAGGTCTTAGTTTCCTATTTTGTAAAATGAAAAGCACAGGCTTATATTATCACTAGGGTACCTTATGGCGGGAAGATTTTAACATTTATTTTTAAAAGATCACTTCTAGTGGCACTATATAATCATCTGACATTTTAATTATTTTGAAAGAGTGTCAAAAAGAGGGTCAAAAGCAAATGTTAACAGCAAAAAGAAGAAAATATTCATAACAAAGCCTTTTGGCCAGACCCCATTACATAAGGATTTGCTGATTGTGGCATTATCCTAATTTTCCCCAGCCCTGTCTCCCAGTGGGAAGGCCCTGACAGGGGCTATATTTGTTCTATGAATTCAAAAGAGGTTTCCTTATCCTGCCTTAACTTGTATTTTTTTAAATGGCAAAATATAGTACCTGAGAACAGAGTTATTCCTGCCCATCTCTGTATAAGAATCCTAAGTAACTTTCCTTAGGCCAGAGTCTAACCTGGAAATCTAACTGGAGTCTAATTTCAACCTTGGCTAAAACTTGGATAAAAAGGATAATGCAGATACTAAGAAGTGGATACCCTCTTTGAAGTTACTAATGTATATAACTAAAGTTATTATCCCAAACAGATAGATGAATAACCTGTTTTTTTTTATCTCCAGTTATGAGGATTCCTCTGTAACTTTTTTTCATTATTTTAACATAATTTTTTTAAAGCATGCATCCTTTGTCTAGCTAAAATGCCATCCTATTTCCTTTCCTTGACTCCCACTAGAGACAGAAAATAGCAGAGCTCTACTTCCAAATTTGTCGAGGGAAACTCTAATTAGTCTGAAGTCAGAATATGTCTGATAAACTGTCTTGACCTAGATTATTGCTACATCTGAATGTGAGAGGGCTCATTCAGGTCTGCCTAATCCTACATTTTGTCCATAATGGCTATTTATTCTTAATATGTAGATCATGTGCAGAAATGAGACTTGTAAAGCTTGAGTAGTGTAATATTAGCAGCTATGAAATTCTCTACATCTATAACCACCCATTATGGAAAATGAGGTTACATGCACCCACATAACTACTCAGTAAAGATAATGAGATTAAATTCACTATTATCTAAATATCTACTGGCTACAGAAAAAGAAGGGGAAAATCATAAAAATCTCTCACTAACCCAATGGCTTATACAGGGTATTTTGTTCCATTTCAATAACGCCCTCTACTCTCTGACTCAGCTCCATCAGAAACTAGAAATTGAAATAATAAATAAGTAGATTTCATTATAGAAAGATCCCCTAGTTTTTGCACTCATATTAGGAAAAGGCACAGTAATAGTCATATGAAAGGTTCCCAATGAAATATTTCAGTAGCTTCTATGAGAACTTGTGAAGCACACAGTCAGCTTTATCCTCAAAAATAAGACACAACAAAGGAGGTATATATTGAGGCGAACAATTCAAAATGGTGAAGTAACTCTGTCATTAAACTTTAAAGAGCAAAACAAAAACAAAAACTATTCTATATTATTATTCCAAGGAAAAATGAATCATCATTGAATGAATGAATCTTAAAATAAATGATCATTTTTTCTTTTTAAAATGGCTATTCCAAAATGTTAGAAATGCAATAGAAAGGAATATATGTACAAAAGTATGCATTACATTCAATCAATCAATAATTAAGTACCCACTCACCACAGTGACTACCACTGAGCTAAGCACTGAGGATATAAAAAAAAAAGGCAAAAGACAATTCCTGTTCTCAAGGAACTTACAATCTCATGGGGGAGGCAACATGCAAACAAATACAGACAAAGCAAGATCTAAACAGAGTAAATAGGAAATAACCAATGGAAGAAAGGCATTTAGAATTAAGAGGGGTTGGGGAAGGCTTCCTTTAGAAGACGGGTTTTTGCCTGGGGCTTAAATGAAGACAAAGAGGTTGGAGCAGAGGAGGGAAAGCATCCCAGGTGTCAGGGAAAGACAAAGAAAATTCCTGGAAAGGAAGGACTGAGTGTTTTGTTTGTGGAACACTAGGAGGCTAGTCTCATTGTATCAAAGAATACATCAGGGAGTAAGATATAAAAAGAATGGAAAGGTGGGGTGGGGGCAGTGTTGGGGTATGAAGTGTTTTAATGTCAAAGAGAGCATTTTGTATGAGATACAGGAGGCAACATAGAGCCACTGAAGTTTACTGAACAGGGAGGGTAGGTGACACATAAAGAGAATAAAATATTTGACAGAATTTTGCATATTGGCTGTCAGAATTATATAAGAAAATTCAAGCTCCTAACCAAAAAAAAAAAAAACAAAAAAACTTTAAGTTGGTTTATGTCACTGAGAGATCTAAGAAAAGAATGAATATCATGTTAAACTAAATTGGATATCTTACAGGCTTTGCTCATAATTTTGGCAATTGGTTTTTTTGCTAGGTCTTCGCATCCACCCATTCCTCACCTCCAGAATTTCTATCAACCTATATGTCTTTCTTATGCCATAACTATGTGCAGTCTATCCAACGGGTCATGCTCCAGGAAGAGCCTGAGAAATCATTCCCGTAAAGGGAGTTTCCCAAAACCAGAGAACTCATTGGTAAAATATGTGTGTATATGCATCCATAAAAATACACACAACTCCCCAAAGTGTGGACAAAGGAAAAGTAACCTAATTAAAGAATAATAGAAAGACATTTTTCTTTGGTTGCCAAAGTTGTTTTTCATGTATAAAATACCACTATGCTTTTAGTACAGTAATTTAAATAATTTCTGTGTTTTCCTCCCACTGTTAGTAGTACAGCATTGGACGTAATTTGCTCAGGTGTTGATTCATGCTTATACAAATATATGCAGCTTAACTAGCGGTGTGAAGGGAAATTCTAAAATACCACAAATCAGTTAATTTCCACATTCTACTGATTAGCTATGGGTTGAAAGTAATCCCTGTTAAATTCTCCTCTATTATTTTCAATGTATCAGTGGACCAAAGACACCCTTGCAGCAATGGTGTGCCTTATGTTTCCTTATTCCAACATCTTAATCACTGATGAGAAGAGCAGAGAAGGTTGTGGACAGGATGGAAATGGGCAGTGGATGGTGAGTGTGTTTATGTTTAATCGGACAGCAGCCAGCATGGTGCCTTGTGTGCCATGGATATTCAATACACACACACACACACACACACACACACACACACACACACACGTGTTTGAGTGTGTGTGTGTGTGTGTGTGTGTGTGTGTGTGTGGAATCATTAAGACTGAAAAACATTCTCAAATGTGATTTGGAAGAAACCTTATCACATCATGTCTTAGCAGATCAAGCATGGAGTTCATGTTCCTCATATGTAGAATGAGATGTTCTCCAAGTTTTTTTCCAACTCTTAATAGTTCATGATCATAGGGGGAAAGCAAGTTATCCCCATCAAGCCCTTTATTCATGGGAAAGAAGGGCATGCATAGAAACCAAAATATTTAAATTATGCTGTCCTAATGGCATTTGGTAGAGTGGATTCATCTCCTCACTTTCTCCGTATCCTTCAAAACAAAACAAATTCCTCTCAAATTAATCCTGTTATCAACTTATCCACTGCCATAGTCCTAGTCTAAACCCTCATCACTTTTAACCTAGGCAACTACTTTTTGAGCTAGTTTTCTTGTCCACAGTTTCCTTTGATTGCAGTCCATTTTGTATCTGCTGCCAGATTAACCTTCCGAAAATCATCTTTAATTATGCAATTTATCTCCTTGAGAATTTGTAGTGGTCTCTGATTGCTTATCAGATCAAGTCTGAATTTCTCATCCCAGTATTTAAAGCCCTCCAGCAACCTCTTCTACAAGAACTCTTGTTCTATTTTTCACAAGTCAAGTCATGGTTATCCCATGACATTCTTGCCTCCCATGAGTACTCTCTCTTCTATTCTTGACAATCCAAATCTTTCACTTCATTAAAGAATAAGTTTGCAATCCATATTCACAAGGCTAGTCTTCACAGACTAACTCCAGCTCTGTCTTTACTGTATAAATGTACTGCTATAACCATGAATTATTTTCTAATCATTTCAAGTATCTACCTCTTGTCTTCCCAAGTAGAATGTGACCTGTTCCTTTATCCTACAATTTTGTTCCACCATTAAATATTTAAAATAATTTAAAATTTCATTGATGTGAGTCCCCATTCCACTCAATGAAGATTATGACGTCTCCATAGATTTAGAAGATGGTTTAATGATGGCTTTCATCCAAAACAATCACCACTTGCTGGCCAAACTTCTGAGGATTTGCCTCCTTATCTGAGCTAGGCTGATTCTCAGATGGACAACTTCATCATTAAGCAATCCCTTACTCAAAGTCTTTTCAGCTTGGTAGGAATCTTGCTTTCCACTGGTATAACCTTTGACCACCCAATCATCTTCTGGGTAATAAAGAATTGTCAGAGTAGAAATTTAGTGGGAGGGTAGTACACACAACATGAGATTAACAAATAGGGTCATATGATTTAAAGCTGAAATAGACCTTAAATTTCTAGACAAATCAACTAAGTTTGAAGACTAGGAAACTGAAGCTAGAAAAGTTATGTCTTTCTCAAAGCCAACGATCAACAAGCATTAAAGAAGTATCTACGAACTGGGTAAAAAAGAATCACTCCCTGACCTCAGGGAACTAATATTTTATTGGGAGAAACAACATATTTAAATAACTATACTTATATAAACAGTATATCATTTAAGTAATAAAAAACATGAACAAAAACACGATGGTTTCGATATCAATTTTCCTATGTCACCTGTTTCAGTTTTTTTTTTATGCAAACAAAAAGCAATACATTTTTGTGGAGTCACCATGAAGTACAACAGAATATATAAAAATGGAATATGTTGTTGTTTTATGTCCAACTCTTTGTGACCCCATTTGTAGCTTTCTTGGCAAAGATGCTGAAGTGCTTTGACATTTCCTTCTCCAGCTCATTTTACAGATGATGAAACTGAGGCAAGCAGGGTTAAGTGACTTGCCCATGGTCACACAACTAGTAAGTGTTTGAGGCCAGATTTGAACTCAGGAAGATGAGTCTTCCTGATTCCAAGCCCAGCACTCTAATGCACCACCTCGTGCCCTAGGAATATACAAATCCATTGTCTTACATCCCTCTTCCTCCACACTTAACCTTGTTCCAAGGTGGCTACTAAACAATAACTTTCAAAAGGTAAAAACAGGAACATTTTTTTCTCATCTATCTAGCTTTTGGTAATAATGAATTCAAAAGTGCACAAATGTGGTCAAAAGAGGCAGTATTAGAACAAAGCATATATAATCAACCATGAAAAGAAAAAAATTATATATCAAATGTAGGTGGCTATTTCATGGGCACCAACTCCATCATATGACAGGATACAATTTTACCATGAAAACAATCACTCAAGGATCCTCCCCATAGTATGTCCAAGTTTCATTTTAATGTAATATAAAGCAGCATAGCATTTTGCAAAGAGCACTGGTCTCAGATTCTGAAGGCACAGGTTTGAGTCCTAGATTTCTCCTCTGAAAAATGAGAATAACAACACTTGTATTACCTTCTTCAAACAGTTATTGTAATGCAAAGGAAAGTGCTCTCTGAATGTGAACTTTAATGACAATAATGATGGTTTTTAGCTGTACTACCCAAATTCACATTTAACAAAATGCCTGAATTGATGAGATTTTCTCCTTTCTACTTCAGTCTAAGTGATTCCATGAATAAACAAGCTTTCACAGGATGTCAATCAGTTATGCTGGCAGCTTTTGTTAGTACTCTGAGTATATTAAATCCTTATACCTAGAACTTAATATTCTCTCCTACTACTTGATTTTCTTTATGTTCCAACGATACCTCAACACTTCCTCGAAAAAGTCAAATTCATATTCAACTATTCAACTTAATTTAGAATTTATTAAGAATTGTTTATGTCCAGAACTTTGGGTGAACTGATAAGTAACACACAAAGTTCAGAAACAACAGAGATTCTGAGTTCAATGTGTCAAGAAATTTAATTTGTTCAGTCATTTCCGACTCTTCATGATTTCATTTGGGGTTTTATTGGCAAAGATACTAGAGTAGTTTGCCCTTTCCTTCTCCAGCATATTTTACAGATGAGGAATTGAAACAAACAGGGCTAACTTGCCCAGGGTCATACACCTAGATAAATCTTCCTGATTCCAAGCTCAGTGCTCTATCCACTGTGCTATCTACCTTCCCAAGATGTTTATATGTTAATAGAAATATACGACACAAAAATATATCTAAATATAAAAGAGAAACTTCAACAGAGTGTTGTGTGAGGTTAGTGATGGGGAGGGATATCATAGCTTACTCTAAAAATCATGGAAGGTTTCTTGGAGCATTTAATATTTGAATTTGGACTCTTGCTATTTGAATTTGATCCTTATATTCTTACATCATGGTGTTAGCATCCCATTCAATATACTCCACGTGATCTAACTCTATAGGGGTAGAAAAAGGAATACAGACAAAATGCCTTATTTATTCCCTGTATCTTAGGGCATTTATTCCAAGTCCTTGTTTGTCATTTATACTTCTGACAACTGATGTGCAAATGGTTTTAAGTGTCTTATTTCCAATAACACCCTGTTCTAACTCTATATTCTGCTGATATTCTCTCCGTATAGTGAGAATTTCAATGATTATTTTTAGTTATGGTCTCATGACTATTTCTGATACGGAATTGAAGTGGTCAGCTGGTGTCTTTGACATTATTTTCGTGCAAATCTTTCCAAAAGGTTTTTATCATGTGGTTGTAGCAGCAATGATGACAATGCATAAAATGACTACTGAATAGACAGTAAAATGCCTCTCTTGGGGCTCTGGCTGACCCAATAAGCAAAATTCATCATGAGGTCATTTCCACATGCACTAAGAACAAAGAGGGCAGTTTTTATTAGTGAGTCAACTGATCTAGAGCCTGGAGACATTATAAGTCATCCCATAAATAAATGCATCACTCTGAACTCATCTCCCTGTAAGCCAAACCAGCTTGCGTCTTTTCCAAAGGTAAATTTGTCCATCTAGGAATGCTCTCCATCACTGTTATCACTGTTGCTTTCTCCATATTCTTCCTTACATATTCTTTCCTAGACATAATGTCCTCATACAAAAATTCTAAGTTATAGTGCAGAAAACAATATCTTGCTCATATGGGGAGATTAATACAATTTTTAAATTCAATTTCACTAAATTTATCGTTTTAAGAAACAAGTTACTACTTTTTCAGGTCCCCTCCTTGTCTAGCATCTTCACTGGACCACTTGGCCCAGGGTAGAATGTACTCCCTTCTCCCCTCAAAATCACAAAATTCCAACTTCCTTCAAGGCTCAGCTCATTTTCCACGAGACGTTTCCCTGATGCTCTTAGGCATTAGTATTTACCCTCCCTCTACAAATAATCATGTGCATACTTATTTGTGAATCTATTATATCCCCTGTCTCATTAAAGTGTAAGTTCCTGGTAGGTGGGGATTGATTTCATTTTGGTTTTCTATCACCACCATGTAGAACAGAGCCATGAGAATAAAAAGGTCTTTAATAAATATGTGTCTGATTGCATTAAATTAAATTGGATTGGCTTTGAGCGTGTACAAGGAGAATTGCATTCAAAATAACCATTGGAGCAGCTACTAACTAAAATTCAAAAGTTTAGAATTGAGGGTCATCAGTGATCCAAAGATCAAGTCTGAAAAGGGCTAAATCTTAGCACCTCATTTTCTCTTTTACTTGGCTCTTATGCAACATTGTTACAACAATTGGGGGTATTCAATTGATCAGAGGCCCCCAGTCAACCTCCTACTATAGGAAAGAAATGACAAGGTTAGAAGAAAGTTTAGAATAGCAAAAAAAATAAAACAAAACCCAAATCGGCTTCAATGTTAATATGAGAAGGACACACTGAGCACCCAAATAATTTATTAGTACCAAGAGCGATAGACCAGGAGTCAAGACACTTTGGTTTAAATCCTAACCACTTACTACGTGTTGAATGTGACCATAGATGGGAAATGCAGTACATCTCTCTGAACCTCAATTTCCCCAGTTGTAAATTGGACATAATAATGATACTAGCTAGCTTCCATGGTTGAAAAAGTGCTTTTTAAAGCTTTAAGTGCCTAGAGTTTGAGTTTAAAAGGACCACAGACCCTTCAGTCCAATCTAAACCTGAATAGGAATACACAGGATAAGTTCCCAGAAAAAAATCCAGTCTCAGTTTGAAAAGCCTTAATATTGAGGAACTAATTGCATCCCAAGGTAGCTCCTCCCACTTGGGGACATATCTAAATGTATGAAGTGTTCCTTATAGTGAAACGAAATCCACTTCTATGCAAATTCTACACATTAGTTCTACATCTCTCCCTTATGGTGAGGCAGGACAAGTCAATCCCCATCCTACCTGAAAGTCTCTCAGATTCAGCATGGCTGTCTTTTTGCCCCTTTATATTAAAGTACAAGCTTCATCACAGCAACTACTTACATGTTCATCTTTAAAGTTTGCACAACTAAAGGTAGTGTTGCATAGTGGATACAGAGGTAATATTAAAGTCTGGAGAAGCTGGGTTGCAATCCGAACTCTGACAAATACTGGTTGTGTGACTCAAAGCAAGTTACATAAACCCTCAATGCTCAAGGTAACTCTCTAAGACTGAAGTTTCAGAGAACTGGTAGATTTTCATTAGCAGAAGGAATTTCCTTACCTACGAATGCTCTAAACCAAGAAATCCAAGGCCTAGATGCTATCCTTATCCATAAAATTTACGGTGAAACATATTTGACTCCTATGTGTCCTTGGCTTAACTGTTCATGTCACACCCACTGTGGGTGTATCCAAAGGCTCTGTCCTGTGCCTTCTTTTTTTTTGACGTATATATATACTTTGTGAGGGGTAAGTAGATAGCACAGTGGATAGAGTTCCAGGTCTGAAGTCAGGAAGACCTGAGTTCAATGACCTCAGACACTTACTAGCTGTCTGGGCAAGTCACTTAACCCTGTTTGCCTCAGTTTCCTCAGCTGTAAAATGAACTAGAGAAGGAAGTGACAAAACACTCCAGAATCTTTGCCAAGAAAACCCTAAATGGAGTGACCAAGAGGCAGATGCAATTGAAATGACTGAACAACAACAAATACTTTGTGACCTATCAGCTTTCATGAGTTCAACTCCCATTTCTATGGTAATGGCCCATCGATCTTCACATCTATCTTTAATCTTTCTCCTGAAATCCAGTCCCACATCACCAACTTCATTTTGCAAATCTCAAACTGGATGTGGTCTACGCCACTCAACATGTCCCAAAAGAGATCTCATTGTCTTTTCCACAAAACTATCCCCTCATCCAAAATTGCATTCCTTATTACTATCGAGGACACTCCCATCTTCCCAGTTACTCGCAGGATCTCAACCTCAGGGCCATCTTTAACTCCTCACTGTAACTCATCCATGTATCCAAACATTTGTCAAATTTTATTTATATCACTGAAATGGTGGTTCTCTCCCCATTTAATGTTGGTCTCCTAAAATTGTTTTCTATAACAACACATTAGTGACCTTATCAGCTCTCAGGATTCCAATTCTTATTTCTATGCTGATGAGCTGCTGTCATACCGCTACTCCAACCTGATAATGAAAGCCAACTACAAAGTAAGATTTATTTTACAGAAACTCAGCTAAAAGGAAAATTTTAATAAACCAACATAGGTCAAATATTTGAGATTACTGTATTATCTCTTACCTTGTCAGGTAAAATTCAATTTTAAAATATTCATTAAGCACCATATGTGGATATCTATCCACATATGCATACGTGTGTATGTGTACATACATTAAACAGCTTAAGGTATTAGGCCATACAATACAAAGTCCAAAACCAACATTGTCCTTGTCCACGAGGAGTTTAGACTCTAAAACCAGCAATGTAACATATATAGAAATAATCATAACAGGCTATAGCCCTGACGTAAATGTAACTATTTCTTACTATTCAAAAAAAAATAATTTAGGTTATTTCTCTTAAACACTGCTAGATATCATAGGATAATGAAAACTCTCACTCTTCCTGTGGTTCTGGGAACATCCTTAAAAGTGGGTGGGAGAAGACATGACGTAAAGAGTCTTAAATTCAGCAAGTATAAACCATAAGCCTAAGCAACTTTTTTCATACTAAAATGTCCCAACTAGGATTCCTTTTTAAAAATGTTATTACTCTCAAGTTGAATGATAGCTCATCACTCTCTTTGGGCTGTAGATGCTAACACAAAATTTAGAAGGAGGATAATGGAGATAAATATCTTTAATTTTCTAGCTCATTTTGTCTTTGCAAAATATAGGGAGGCTTAACTTTCCTTTTATTTACTGTTAGTTCCTGCAATGCAGTAAATTAATACATCTTTTAGCAGGGGAGTCATTGAGGGATTAGCACTGCCAGCCTCACTTAGGCAGCAGTCTCACTCTCAGAGCTATAGTCTAAAGGAGCATGTTTAAATGCCACAATAAAAATTTGACACATTTAGATTACAAACTAAAGTGTACACACACACACACACACACACACACACCCCAAACAAGAATTCACAGTCTCCGATGACCATCCTCCATCTCAACGTCCATGATTAGAATTGTACTCGAAAATATTCTAGTCAGTTGTTATAAAAAAAAATTGAAATATTTAGTAATCTTATCCCTATCCTTCCTCAAAAGCCTGCAGGAGATTCTGAATACCCATAAGGAGCCATTTGAGACCCTTTGCAAGCTGATCGAACTGCCATTTTATCTGTATTTCAGATTACCCTTCACCCACACCCACACTCTGCATTCCAGCAAAATTGGATTATTAGAGTTCCTTCTGATCTAGTCATGCACTTTTCTATCTACATGATGGCTTCCACACATGCCTGTAATATTTCTTCCTTAATCCCTGCCAGGTCAAAGCCTTTCTAATTTTCTTCAACTCAAAGTGAACTCTTCCCTCAAACTTTCTTGCAGCATTTTGTCTGTATTACTCTCTTCTATTCTTATTTCAGTTTATCTTCTTCATATTTGCAAACATTCCATATACTCCATTACTATACACTCTTTGATGCCAGGGCCAATCAAGCCTTTTCTTCACTTGTGCCTCTAGGTCCCAGGCCACTGTCTTCTTTGTTATTCAGTTTTTTAGATAGCCAATGACATCACAAGGTGACTTCTTGAATTTTGAGAATTTGATTTGAGTGAGGCAAAGTTGCAGAATGTTGTCAGGTTCACTCTCTCTTCCAAGAGTCTTCAAAGTCCAGTGGCAAGACAAAAGCCAAGATGACTGGTGATGACCTGGTGTGCAATGAATAACTTTGACATCTTCAATGTCTGACCAAGCTCTCAGCACTCCACTATGCCTTCAGCCACCTTCATGGCCAGTGGAACAAATTCTTCTTATCTGCCCATTTCTCTGGGGAATGACGTCACATGCGTAGGGTAGACATCCTTCTAACGTACTAATGGGTTTGAGGCCTATCAATTGCCCTCAATGCCTTCAATAATAGGAGCTTAATTAATGTTTAGTGAATTAAATGTTGTTGAATTGAAATTTTGAATCTGTTCAAATATTTGCAGCCTACACCATTTTTATAATATTTAAATTTCATTGCTTTTTTACTGTCTTCTATGAAGAATGGTAGAATCTTTGATTTTATCCTTATCTCACACGTTCCAGCTTTCAAGAAATAATACCCTACACATTGCATGAAAAACTGCTCATTCTGTTTAAAATATTTGTAATCATATCTCTTCTTCTTTACTCTTCAGCTTCTCAAGCTCAAAAGAGTCAAAATGTTTTGAGTCTTCCCTCACATGGTAGTCTCCTTATTTTCTTAAACATTTTAGATATTTTTCTGGACTTCCATATCTCTTATTTTTCTTGATGTGAAAAGAAAGTTCTTATTGGGAATAATGTACAGGGATATGTATGACTTTGGGGAAGTCACATAATCTCTCAGGATCTTAGTTCCTTCATTTGTAAAATGACAGGGTTAGAAGTGATGGCCTTTGAATTCTCTTTCAGCTCTAAGTCCATTACCCTATAGTTTAAAATCTTTAAACATCCTGGCTTCCTGATCTTACAAACATATATATTTTCTTTTTTTTTCTTTTTTTGCTTTTAGGCAATTGGGGTTAAGTGACTTGCCCAGGGTCGCAGTTAGTATGTGTTAAGTGTTTGGTCTGAGGCCAGATTTGAAGTCAGGTCCTCCTGACTTCAGGGCCGGTGCTCTATCCATTTTCCACCTAGCTGCCCCAAAACATATATATTTTCATTAGCATCAAAACATTCTAATTACATGGCACCTGACATTTCAGAGCACACATGCAATGGGAAAAAAACAAAACAGTAAGACTTCCAGTTGAACCTCTGCTTTTTCCCTTACACAGATGAATTTAAATTAAATTCATAACCATGTGACATCTATCCTGTCATCATAATTTCAGATAAGCAAACTAACCAAAGACACTGCTCATATTCCGCAAAACCAAGTGGTTTTTAGACTATGTCATCAAACAAAATTGGGAGGGGAAGGGGAATCACAATCTTCTTCCCCAATGACAAATTCTTTTCTTCTCTTTCTTAAAATTAGCTTTCCATAGAACCCGTTCCTTGTGCAGAATTTTCTTTGATTAATAGTTTCTGCCTTCCCGCCTCAGTTAATTCCATATACAAGGTCTTCATCAAGTCCTTGTGCAGTTTTAACCTTTAATAACTTGGGTTGTAGGGATGATAGAAACAATCTGTGAATGCCATTTCAGAGGCAAATTGAATTTCTTGTTCATACCTGATTCAGATTTCAATTCTCCTAGTCATAGGATGTGGCTTGCCTTCTCATTTGTGGGGGCTATTTTCTTTTGTAATAAGATATTTGGGGAAAGAATACATTGTACACAATCATGTAATGCAGCTGCCTTCTTAAACTATAATAATTTGGTGAAACATACATATAAAAGAAATGAAGTTTTTAAAAATCTGTATATATTTACAAATGTCAATGGGATTTATGAAGATCTTATAGATTATATACCTATACATCTGTTCACTACGTATAACACAGGATTATTGTGAAGATCAAAGCAGATCTTGTATACAAAACATTTTGTAAATTGCAAATCACTATCAAAAACTAAATCATTGTTGTTTATTATTGTCCTTTCTATGTATAATTAAGAATTGTGCACTCATTCAAACATGTGCTAACCACCTCGCTTTCCAAATTGCTGAATACTACTCGAGGATATAACTTATACTATATATAAGTGTAATTAAGTCTTGTGCAAACAGTACTACCCCATAGATCATGGATGCTTCGAGAATATGACTGGCAATAATTCAGTCAATCAAAAAACATACATTCAGTATCTTTGATGGACTAGGCATTGTGCTAAATGCTGGGGAAGTACTGAGAATGCAAAAAGAGAAAAAAAAAGAGTTCCCCTCTGCAAGAAGCTTACAATCTAAAGGAGGACAACAAATATGTACAAACTAGCCACATACTATACAGGATAAGTAGCAAATAATTAATAGTGGAAAGGTACAAAATAAGAGGCAGTGGCAAAAGCTTCCTGTAGAAGGTGGGATTTTAGATAGGACTTGAAGAAAATCTGGGAACCCAAGAGGAGAAAATGAGGAAGGAGAAGATTCCAGTCATGGATGACAGGCAGATTAAAATACCTGATGCTGAAAGATGGAGCATCTTATTCAAAAAGCTTGACAATGTGCATTTCTTTTAGGTAGGGGTAGAGTGGGTGGAATCTGTTATGCAAGATAAACTTGAGCACCCTAGTTAAAAATACGATTGTATAGTTTTGCACACTGTTTTGATTTGGCAAAAATTGGAGGAATTTCTCACATGATGGATAATCTAAATACAGTTTTGCATTTGAGATTTTACCAAATGTAAAGACCACTTCTGTGTTATGTTGTTGTTTGTCCTTCATGATCAAAAGGAAGCAATGAAATCATGATGTTGGCCTCAAAACACAGTGTGCTTGACTGTGGCTGATCAATCCAATACGAGCTCAGAAGGCTCTGCCACAGGTTGGGCACATAAAGTTTGAACACATGGGATGGAGATGTCTCCAGATTTGTACATCTCAGGTTTCCTTTGTACTGCTACAATTTTGCTGTGCTGATAGAGTACAGCATCTTGTTTGGTGAGGCCATGTCATGCCCTGTGCCAGTATCTCCCATATTTCACAACTGATACTAAAGTTTTTCAGAGAGATGTTGTGACTGTCCTTGAACCACTTCTTCTGGCCTCTACTTGAGCACTTACCTTGTGCAAGGTCTCCAAAAAATAGTCTTTTTGGCAAATGTAGGTTAGGCATTTGGGATACATGGCTTGTACATAGGAATTACATTGTCGGTATTATATAGATAGCATTCTTCTCTCACATCATCATAAAATTACAGAATAACAGAGTTAGGAATAAAATTCAAAGTTTGGTCTATGAGTCATTTTGCGTTGTCTTAATTCCCAGCTAATATATTACTTTACTCAGTAATACCAGTCCTCACAATAACATGGTAATGTGCCATATAAGACAGAATGAGAAGACTTGGGTTTGACACCTGTACTTATTAGCTGTGGAATCGTGGACAAGAGTTTTCATTTATCTGAGCTGAATTCCCTCTCTGCAAAATGGAAGTGATAGTCTATTTATTGCCTATCCCCTGGTGCTACTGTGAGGAAGGTACTTTGTTAACCCCAACCTTGCACATAACTGGATCTTAATCAATCATTTGTGGAATGGAACTGAAATGTCTTTCTGTCAATAGTTACATTTTCCAGTTAATGTATGGAAAATAACTTCTTCCAATCTTAGCTTCTGATGCAAAGTTGTTTGGTATTCTCAAAGCTGTTTCATGTAGACATAAACTTGTATAAACATCCAAACTTCTTAAAATAAGCACTTCCACAGGATTTCGTTTAAATACAAGGAGCAAATGAGTGGGTGTTTTAAGATGCCAAATTAAGGTTTGTTTTGTCATTATAAGTGCACTCTTGCCAAACACATACTGTGCTCAGAGTGACTGACTGCTAGTCTTTTCTCTCTTGATTATGTTATTCTCTCAAGAGTAAGCTCTGCATCCACTTTAAGTCTCTCAAATCGGTATCAATGATGTCTATCCATCTTGTCATCTGCCTATTTCATCTTCTTCTTCCTTCTGCTTTCCAGGGAAGTGGCTTTCCAAATGATTTCTTAGTATTCCTTCTTTGACCCTGGTGTTGACATGATTCACATTCTTTTTGTGTTTGATGTATTACCTTTTACCTACTTCTCCTTTCCTTTCCTCTGAAATTTTCTTCTTTTAATTTTCCCTTCTTAAATTCAATCATTAGGTTAATAGATAACTGAGAAAATACTAAAATAGGAATGACAATGAGTATAAAGTGAATTGCATATAAAATGTGCTCAATCTTCTTAAGAAAAGTTGGACGTTTCTCACATACTGCTAGTACTTTTGATTTTGATAATTTAGAGAAAGATCTTTAGATAGACCTTTGAAACTCATTAAATGAAATCATTTATATTACTCATAAGTTAAAAAAAACTTATGGAAAATACTGTTTTCTACTTTGTTTCTACAATTAAAAAATTCTCATTCATTTTCTCCACCAAAAAAGTTTTCCTTTACTAAAAGAAATCTTTATTGTATAATTGTTACAGTGAAACTGTCATTTAGTGAGGGTGCTGGGAATATTTATTAGCACACTACAAATATAGTGTCATTAGAGAGAAATTAAAAAGAAAACCCTAGAATACTTGCATATTGATTAAGTCTTAAGCCCAGACCCATGTCTTACATCAGAATACTATCTCCATAAATAACTGGATGACCTGGGGCTACAATATCCTGGCTCCCTTTTGTTCCTATTTGTTAGGACTTCTCAGAGGGTCCGAGAGACTTTGCCAGGCACACAGCGAAAATACATATATGTTATCCATTGTGTGTGAAACACTATATTAGACAGTGTGGTACGGTTTGGAAGATATTTCTAGTTTCTGTCCATAAAGAGCTTATCATCTAATCATGGCTTTAGAAAAAAAATATATGTAGCCTTATAACTCATAAACAAGGTAGGGAAATCTAGGTAGGCTGCACAGCCTCATGTCAGAATGCCTAGGGATTACCAGTGTTGTAGCTGAATCTTTAGGATGTTAATCTACTTTGACAATTTCCCTTAGTAAATGCAGCTATTGAGCTAATCTGATAGCAACAGGGATGACACTATGCCTGCCAGAGAGAACTGGAGAGCTACAATGATGATAATTTTTTGGGTAGTGGGCTGGCTTAAAGGTCTCACCTTTTTACTTTATTTTATAAGTAGATATACTCTTCATGGCCTGGGAAGTAAGTCAGATTGCTGAAGTAAGTGATATAAGAACATGTTTTTATTTGATATATGAGAGAATTAGATTCAATGGCCTCTTAAGGTTTTAAATCAGTTTTAAATCTACGATCTTTTGACCTCATAATATTTATTAAAGGAAAGCATCCTATAATATATGGGGAATTAACAACATTGGTCAAAAATATCTTTTACAAAACACATTATTAAATAGGGTTTTTTTTAAGTGTAAGTTATACTCTGTTCTTTTCTACTCTCCAAGGATCGTATGCACATGCACACACACACACACACACACACACACACACACACACACACACACACACAATCATAGCAAACGAGAAGTTAAAATGTGCGTTTTCAGCAGATGATATATAACAGAAAGAATACAAGAGAAAGAGAGAAAAACAGAGAGAGAAAGAGAGGAGAGAGAGAGAGAGAGAGAGAGAGAGAAGAGAGAGAAGAGAGCAAGCTAATGTTTGAGCACTTCAGAAAAAAAGTAAAACAGCAGGTGGGAATTGCTGTTTATTTCATGAAACCTAGTTGAAGGCTTTCTTATTTAATATGTCCACACTTTAATACTTGGCTTTTTATTTAATGATAAAATCATATTCTCAAAATGCTCAGTCTACAAGTTTATGGATTCTTGTGAAAAACATGAATTTACCAACTTAGTATGTTATTCCATACCGAAATTCCCAAATGAATAGTGTTTTCAATGAGTTATTCAACACTGTCAAGTAACGAAGTGTCAATTATTTATTCACAACATTGTGCAGATTTGCTACTATTCTCTATTCCATTGAAACCATTCTAGTCATAAACCTCATTATCATATACCCAGATTACTGCAATTAATAGTCTTCTTGTCTCTATACTTTTCTCTCTCTAATGTGCCTTGTTCCTTCTTTATCATTTCATTACTATCCCTACCAATCGCATTATTCTCACCTTCATACCTTTGCTCAGCCTTTCTCCATCCTAACACAACTTGCCACTTCTTTTCTCCACAAGTCCAGTTCCTAATGCCACCTATGTCTGAATTCAAGGCACTCCAGAATGAAAGAATAAATGAATGAAAAAATAATATATTAGCACTACTGTGCTAAACAGTGGGGACACAAATACAAAAGTAAAGATAATCGTTTTGTGGCCAGTGTATTTCTGAAAAGAAAATTATCTGAAGAATAAATGGCGTCATATGGGAATAGATTGGTACAACTTCTTCAGTACCAATGACAGAATTGGTTTTATTATTATCATTATTATTATTATCATTATTATCATTAAGAATAAAAAAGCAGAGATGGATGGAGAGGAGCAAGGCAGTTAGTAAGAAGATGGCCAATGTGTGATATGGCTGGACCCACAAGAAGATGTAGTGATAACAATGATAAAGTAAAAAGAGAGATAAAGAAAACCAACTATTATAGCCAGTGTTTAACAAAATACATTCATTATTTGATTTGACCTTTATAAAAACGTCAGTCAGTAGATAATACAAGCGTTATTACTATTTTACAGATGAAGAACATGAAATATGAAAAGATTTAAATGCCATGTTCAACATCATCCAACTAGTAAACAGTACTGTGATCCTTCCAAACATTTATAAATTATATTAATTATATTGTAATCATTAAGGAAAGGTAAATGATTATGGAAATCAGTGGATTCTTCCAGTACCTAAGTTACTCTAACTACACTCTCCATTTGAACATTTTAGGATCTTCAGTATTATTCCTGGGAAAACAGTCCTAAAATACAACCCAAATTAAAAAAAAATTAATAATGAGCTACAAAAATGAAGAAGGGGAAGCTAGGTGGCACAGTGCATAGAGTATTGGGCTCGGGGTCAGGAAGACTCACCTTCCTGAGTTCAAATCTGGCCTCAGATATTTACTTGGTGTATGATCTTGGGCAAGTCATTTAACTCTGTTTGCCTTAGTTTCCTCTTCTATAAAATGAACTGGAGAAGGAAATGACAAACTACTCCAGCATCTTTGCCAAGAAAACCTGGGATCATGGGATCATGAAGAGACAGACATGACTGAAAAAATGAATGGCAATAACATCAGAAAAAAATGAATCAAAAATATTTTGTGAAGGGTTTGTACCTGAAAATGTTCAACTTTATATTTTTTCTTCAGGTAAATTCTCATGAGATACTCCTAAGACTATCATAAATGATACTGGTGTCACAGATCATCTAACCATAGAATATCACAGAAACACTTTATGTCCACTAAACTAACTATGCAAATTTTGTTATTAACTATCTTCACCAAATTATAGACAATCACTACAAATAACAGAAAAAACTTGGTACAGAAGAACCAAAAAATTTGATTCATTATTCAACAGAGCTCACGAAGAAAACTGTCACTGGTTTGAGTAGATAGGGAAATATCTATAAGTCTCTAAATAGGGAAGAACTCAATTCAATATGAAATATTTTGAGGGAAGGGAAAACAACTAGAGGGTACTACTTTTTTTATAAAAAATAAATGATGAAAAAAATCTCTAAAATTTCACCCAGTTCATATTTCCTTATTTGTAGTTGTAAAACTATTGTTTTATTTTCTATACCTCAAAAGCAACATTTTCAGCATACATTCTAAAGGCAAATTAAGAATGGTACAACCAAATCAGACTTGTCTGGGAGTAGCCTCTACAATAACAATGGTGAAAATTTTCATTTAACAGCAAGAGAGAAAAATTTAATGGGCACCTTAAAATAGTACTAGCCTTTTTTACATATTGTTTTATTTGCTTTGCTATATTTAAGATTATATATGTAGATATGGCAAGCTTGATTAAAAACTAAGCAGATAGAAACCATGGGAAATTATGTTTGTAATTATTATCAGGCACATTTGTTTAGTTTTCTTTAAAGTCTTGGTATGGGTACAGCTATGACTTGATACATTTACTACATAAGTATATCTTAACATAACATAACATGATTTATCTCCTCATCCTTTTTTTAGCTGGAGTTGTCTCTGGGTTAAGGGAAAATACCTCTTAATAACAGGTTATTTTTTTCCTGTGGTTTTACTTTGGTGAACTAGAACTGACTCTTTCTCATATGATGCCTATCAGCTAGAGTATTCTACTTAAGTAGAACTCTATTTTCACCGAATATATTTAACCGCATCCCCTCTTTCTTATTCCAAGTAAACTTTTTACTTTTCTAGGTTTATTAATGTTGTTTTGCTTTAAAATATATGCCCTTGGTAAAAATCAGATGGGTGGAATTTTGTGTTTTCAAATATTCTTCTAAATACTAGTTAATAACACAAATTTAGAGGAAACTGAGACCCAAAGTAATCCAGAGTTAGTGAAAGAATCAATGCTAGCATGTTATTATTTATAATGTAAGTGAAAAAATTACATAACATGACTTATGCTCATTATATCAAGCCACAAGACCCTGCAGAAACTTTTGGAAGATATCTATAATCACTCAAAAGAGTACAGTGTACAGTGTACAGAGGAAAAATGAATTGGGCCCAGAGTTGGAAATGAAGAAGAGAACAGGTTTGATTGCTTTTTGAAAACTGCTTGGAATTTGGAAATTGGAAAACAACTATTTTTTCCCCCAACCTCAAGCTTCTCATGAAAGCAACAGACCATCTTTTCAATACTAACATTGCTACGTGTCAGTGAGATGTAGAACAGAAAACTAAAAGATGAGTGCCAGAGGGCAAAGGAATGGTGAATGGTGGCTGTAAGTAGACTGCAACATATAACCAATCAGTAACTCCAAAGGAATAAAGGTTAAAAAATGTAAGTAAGAAGAGAAGATTGGCTGATCACATGGCAAGCGTAAAGGATGACATGTGGAGAGTTAGAGGTATCCACTGTCACACATATTCACATAGCAGGGGACAGGAATGATGGTTAGATTGCAAACTGCAAAACTGCGTCTTGGAAGGGTCTTCTGATTCAATCATAGATTCCTCTGAATACAGCTTGTTATGTGAATGTATATATGTATATGTGTGCCTGTGTGTGTGTGTGTATATATATATACATACATGTATATAAATATATAGACACACACATGCATGCATATAAGGTAATAAATGCAAAGGTCTACTACAAGTAAGCTATAGTTATTAAAGGTATCACCTAAGAAAGCAATAATGCAAGATCCTTAAAGCCAATTTAAGCTGTAGAGGTTATGGCCAGACTATGATCCTTAGCAGACTTACTAAGAAAGCTTACACACTATAACACAAGTCTTGAATCAATATGAACCATAAGTTCCTTTTATTATGTTCCATACATTTAGAAAGAAAGCAAGTCAGACTTAATTCTTAGGCATATCAGTCATCTTTCTGCATCTATATTATCTTTTCGATCACTGTAATCATGGATGATCCCCTCCCCCAACCCACCTACAACAACTTTCAAGATTTCTTTCTTTGTATTCAGTGCCTTTTGTGCCTTAAATTCTAGCTTCATTTTAAGACACAATATTAAAAATGTGCCAATTCTCCATCAAAAATCCTTGAACGATGAAAAATTGTGCTTTAGAATCCTTTCCTATCATTAGTGACAATTTAAAAAATTTGCAAAACAGTTGAATCCAGTAGCTATATGGCTTCGAGATTTCCTCTTTTTGAGACAAGGGTACAAATAAATTAATACATATGATACCTTTAAATTAATAAATAGAAATTATGTAATATCTTTTAAAAAAGGAATTTCTGTTCTATATGCATGTGCATATATATGTATACTCTCTGTGTGTGTGTGTGTGTGTGTATGTGTGTATTTGTCATTACTGAGGAATCTCTTATAAACACTCTCATAACAGACACAGCAAATTTTAACATGGTTTTTGGGTGTTCCACTGTTTGGGGAAAAAAGGAATGATTTTATAATCTTAGTATTCCTACAGTCTAACTTTCAGGGATGCAGAGTAAGGATCGGTATTTACCAAGAATAGTATGTGTGCTGACACATGGCAATATACTGAGAAATCACACAGATACAACTCATACTCTCTAGGAGTTAAGTATCTCAAACATGGCAACATTAGCACAAGGGCAATGCTTAAAGCTTCTAGAAAGAAAACATGAGCCTAGTATCATAAGCAGGGACTTTCTTGCTATTCCATTTAGATCAGAGTTATTAGCATAATGATTCAAGCATGTCTGTGGGATACGAATATAGGGATGGAAGGGGGATAGGTTATGAATGTATTCAATTCCAAATAAGACAGCAGCAGAAGAGAGTAGAAAGAAACTAGCATAGGCAGAGCAAAGAGATGAAATATAAAAATATAAGAATAGGGAGTAGTATAGGCATCATGACCTATATTTGGAGAAGGACTAAATTTGAAGTCCAGTAAAGGTTTGAAGATAATGCGATTGCATTACCATGCAACTGCTTAAAGATAAGAACGAGGAGAATAAGCATTCACCTCTCCATTTCAGATGCACCAGAGATGCCCTTCATCTTTAATCCAATGCTTTTGCAGTTCTAATACTATCAGGTGTTCCTTTTTGAAATTGTCCACATGTGACTTACATTTCAAAAGTCAATAATTTAATGAACAATGTTGAAAAGCGATTCAAGAAGTTGGGATCAAATCCCACCACTGATATTTTACTATTTATGTTATTTCAAGAAATTACCTTAACCTCTCTGTGTCTCATTTTCTCATCTCTAAAATCAGTATAATAACTGCATATCTGCAAAATGAGAGGAATAATTACCCCATGATGTTGTTGTGAGGCTCAAATGAAGAGATATGTTGTAAACCTTAAGGTGTTATATAATTATCAGCTGTATCACTTTTGTAACACCTGCGCCACTGAGCATATCTCTTGCATATAGCCCCATAAATATTGGTTGTAAGACTACTTATCTTTGTTTCCTAATTAACCCTTGCTAGGTCCCTTTTACCACCATGAGTCACTTAGATCTAAAATTTTGGATATTTTTTTTTACATTCTTTCTCCTCTTCATCCTCCACTTTAAATTCACCCAATCCTACCTATTCCATCTCCATCATGGCTGTAGAAATTGAAATAAAGCAGAGACTTCAACCAGGCATAATCATGTTACTCTCCCCTGGCTACATAATGGCTTCCTGGCTCTTCTTGATGATTCTAATCTTTCACTGTTCCAACTGAACTTCCACACAGCCTCTTAATATATCAAATCCCAATCTTTCTGTCTGGCAAATCCTTCCAATAACTGGCTCTCCCTATCTCCCCAACAAAATTTCCCATTCTTTCCTACTCACTCAAATATTCTTTTGGATCATAAACTCTTTAAAGGAGTTATGTATAATTTACCTTTGTGCCTTTCCCAGTGCCTAACCTAAAGCATGCAGAAAGATAGAAAGAAAGAAATGGGATGGGCAGAAAGAAAAAGGGGGTGGGAGAACCAAGATGTTAGATTAGGACTGCCACCCAGCTGAACTCTCTTAATTCCCCTCTGAACAATTTTAAAACAAAGCCTGAAATAAAATTTTGGAGTGGTTGAGCCAACTAAAGGTCACTGTGTGCCATTTTTTTTTTTGACTAAGGAAACATAAGTGTTTAGCAGAAGAATTCTGTGACATTATGGTAGAAGCCTGTCCATAGCTCACATATAGGAACTCTCAGCCAGGACATAGTAAAGGGATCAGATAATTAGTTAGAAAGAGATTACAAGGGACACTGTTGGTACTGGGTATAGCTAGCATTGACTAGCAATGTTATTGCCTACATGAAGTCCTGGGTCACAGTTTCATGGAAGAGAGAAACACTTTTGCTCACAAAGGAGAAGGGGACCTGGTCACTGTTCTAAAGCAAAGAGGATCACGAGTGGCTACAGAGGACCTGGGGCCCATATTGGAAAAAGACCAGAGCACAGACCAAGAGTCAGTGACCATACCACCTTGGAAGTACCAAAGACTTGCAACCCTGACAACTATATTTGAAAACAAGAGCAAAGAAATGCTTAAAGCTTGGAACAGTGCGTCTGCACTCCAAGGTAGGAAAAGCCCAACTTTAACATAAATCAAAAAGTAGGCTGGAAAAATCATTAAACAAGGAAAAAAAATTGACTATAACAAGCTATTATGGTGGCAGGGAAGACCAAGATATAAACTAAGAAGACAGCAATATAAAAACAGTTACAAAAAAGCCTGAAAAAAAATGCTAATTATACTTAAATCCAACAAGAATTCCTAAAAGAGTTAAAGAAAGAGATAAGAGTGATAGGGTAAGAATTGGGGAAAGAAATGAGATTAACCCAAGAAAATTATGAAAAGAGAATTAACAATGTGGTAAAAGAGCCACAAAAATACTGAAGAAGATAACACCTTGAAACAGAAATGGCAAAGTGAAATGACAAAAATCCACTGAAGAACTCCTTAAAAAGCAGAATTGGTTCTTCAATTGATAAATGGTCAAAGGATATGAACAGACAGTTCTCAGATGAAGAACTAGGGAACTATGCCCAAAGGGCTATAAAAATGTACATACCCTTTGACCCAGCAATAGTACTTCAAGGGCTATATCCCAAAAAGATCATACAAATGGGAAAAGGACCCACATGTGTAAAAATATTCATAGCAGCTCTTTTTCTGGTGGCAAAGAATTGGAAATTGAGAGGATGTCCATCAACTGGGGACTGGCTGAGCAAGCTGTGGTATGTAAATGTAATGGAATACTATTGTGCTATAAGAAATGATGAACAGGCTGAGTTCAGAAAAACCTGGAAAGACTTGTATGGTCTGATGCTGAGTGAAGTGAGCAGAACCAAGAGAATGTAGTACACAACAACAGCCATATTGTGTGATGACTAATATTGATAAACCTAACCCTTCTCAGCAATACAAGTATCTAAGACATCTCCAGAGGCCTCATGATGGAAAACGCTATCCACATCCAAAGAAAGAACTGTGGAAGTTGAATTGCTATCTTTTTTATTTTCTCTTCTGTTGAGTTTTGTTTCCTCTTTCTGATGGTTCCTCCTATTGGTTTTAATTTTTACTTACAACATCACTAATGTGAAAATATGTTTAATAGGAATGTAAATGTATAGCCTATATCAGATTGTATGCCATCTTGGGGAGGGTGGTGGGAAGGAAGGGGGAGGAAAATTTTAAACTCAAAGGCATATGGAAGTGATTGTTGATAAATCAAAATAAATTAATAAAATAAATTTTTTAAAAAAAGCAGAATCGACTAAGTGGAAAAGGAGGCACAAAAAATTCACTGAAGAAAAGAACTCCTTCAAAAGTAGAGCTAGCCAAATGTAAAAAGAGTTCAAAAGCTTACTGAAGAAAATAATTCCTTAAAAACTAGAAATGGGTGAGTGGAAGCTAATGATTCCATGAGACATCAAGAAACAATAAAGCTAAGTTAAAAGAATGAGAAAAAAATAGAAGAAAACATGCAATATCTCATAGGAAAAACAGCTGATCTGGAAAATAGATCAAGGAGAGATGATTTACAAGTTATTGGACTACTTGAAAGCCATGAACAAAGAAAGAGCTTAGACATTGTATTTCAAAAATTCCCAGGGAAAACTGCCTTGATATCTTGGATCTGTAACAGGCCTGCCCAACCTACGGCCTGAGGGCCACTTGTGGTACATCAGCTGCTTGGAACACACCCAAAGATTTTGGGTGACCCACAAAAAAAAATGTCATCTACGTTTTCTGTGGTCTGTCTGAAATCCTTGGGTGTGACACAAGTGGCCCTTGGCTGCAGGTTGTGCCTGATCTAAAGGGTAAAACAGAAAATGAAAGAATCCGCTGATCACCTCCCGAAAGACACCCAAAAATGAAAACTCTCAGGAATATTAGAGCCAAATCCAGAGCTCCCAGGTCAAACAGAAAGTACTTCAAGCATCCACACCAAAATAATTCAAACATCACAGAATCACAGTCAGGCTCACATAAGATTTAGCAGCTTCCATTTTAAAGGAGCTGAGGGGTTGGATTTTCCAGAAGGCAAAGGAGCTAGTATTGAACCAAGAATCATCTACCCAGCAAAACTGAGAGCATTCCTTCAGTGACTGGAGTATGGGGATGGATATTTAATAAAATAGAGAATTTAAGCATTCCTGGAGGAAAGACCAGAGTCAAATAGAATATTTGACACTCAACTACAAGACTCAAGAAAAGCATAATAAGTTTAACATGAAAAAGTGATCCTAAGGGGATCCATAAAGTTAAGCTGTTCATATTCTTATATGGGAAAATGATACATGACACTCTTAAGTTTTATCATTATTAGTGCAGTTAAAAGGAGTTTACATAGAGAGAGGGCATGAGTGTGAGTCAAATACGTTGGAATGATCTGAGAAAATCTAAAGGGGTGAGAAAGAGGGATGACCTTGGAGGAGGAAGGGAGAGGTAGAATGGGGAAGTTTTTCTTACATAAAAGAGGTGTACAAGGAAGAGCTTTTATAATGGAGAAGGAAATGGGGGATGGACAATGCTTGAACCTCACTCTCATCAGAATTGGTTAAAAGAAGGAAAACATATTCACACTTACTTGTGTATGTATAGAAATGTAACTTACCCAACAGAGAAATAGGAGAGGAATGGGATAAGAGAAAGAGGAGTGATGATTAAAGGGAGGGCAGATTAAGGGAGGCAGTGGTTAGAAGCAAAATAGTTTTTTGAGGAAGGACAGGATAAAAGGAGAGAAAAGAAAATGGAATGGAGATAAATATATGATTAGTAATCATAACTTTGAATGTGCATATGATAAGCTCACTCATAAAACAGATGAACAGCAGAATGGATTAGAAACCAAAATCCAATAATATATTGTTTATAAGAGACACATT